>NC_083341.1:25630525-25950525 GCF_019175385.1 Lycium barbarum | reverse complement strand
TTGCTTCTAGGGTCTATAGAAATTGTGTTGTTGTGATTAAGAGTTGTGAGACTATGGCTGATTTATATGAACTTGAGATGGAGGATTTTGATGTCATTATGGGGATGGATTGGTTGTCCGCCTGTTATGCTAATATGGATTTTCGCCATAAGTTAGTTCGTTTTGTCTTTCCTGATGAACCTATTATTATTTTGGAGGGCGAAATTGCTAAGCCCTAGGGTAGGTTTATTTCCTATCTTAGGGCTCGTAAATTGATTACTAAGGGGTGTATCTACCATTTGGTTGCGGTTAATGATACAAGAGTTGTAGTACCTGAATTTGCATCTGTTCCCATAATTAGTGATTATCCCAAAGTGTTTCTCGAAGACCTTCCTAGTATTCCTCCTGATAGAGTCATTGATTTTGCGATTGATGTTATTCCCGACACCCAACCAATTTCCATTCCTCCATATCGTATGGCTCCAGCAGAGCTAAGGGAATTAAAAGACAAATTAAAGGACTTGTCGGATAAAGGTTTCATCCGACAAGTTGCTCACCTTGGGGTGCTCCAGTCATTTTTTAGGAAGAAAGATGGTTCTCTTAGGATGTGTGTTGACTATCACCAGCTTAATAAGGTGACCATTAAGAATAAATATCCTTTTCCTAGGATAGATGATCTATTTGATCAACTTCAGGGTGCTAAGTTCTTCTCAAAGATTGACTTATGGTCTGGGTATCACCAATTAAAAATAAAGGAGCAGAATATTTCGAAATAGCGTTCCGTACTCGTTATAGGCACTTCGAGTTTCTAGTCATGTCCTTTGGGTTGACTAATGCTCCTGCTGCATTTATGGACTTAATGAATCATGTGTTTAAACCTTATCTGGATCGTTACATCATTGCTTTCATTGACAATATTTTGGTGTATTCAAGGAGTCATAAGGATCATGCAAAACATCTGAGAATAACCCTGACAACACTTGAGGAGAACGAGCTTTACGCAATATTCTCTAAGTGTGAATTCTGGCTTAATTCTGTGACTTTCTTAGGTCATGTGGTGTCTAGCGACGGTATTAAGGTTGACCCTCAGAAAATTTCAGCAGTGAAGGATTGGCCTAGACCCACGAGTGTGACTGATATTCGTAGTTTCTTGGGTTTGGGTAATTATTACAGAAAGTTTATGGAAGGCTTTTGTCACGCCCCAAAACCCACCCAAGACGTGACCCGCATCCGACGTCATGAACAACATCGAAAGAACCTCAATGACACAATAATAACACTTGAACCCTCCAGGTTCAATATTCGCCTCCAACAGTTTATAAAATAAATGTAACAAGTCATGAATATATGAATTAAATCAGCGGAAGTCTTTATAATTTAAATAATTCTCCCAAAACATGAATAGTGTGCCCGAAAGAGTCAAACGACAACTCTTCTTCTACCCTCATTCGAATGTATACTAAGGAGCTTCTAAGAATAAGGAGTAAATGTCTAACCCATCGGGACGCAGCCCGAAAACTAATATAAATAAATGGAATTAAATAAATAGAGTGTCCCACGAATGAATGTGTGGGCTCACCAAATCAGCAGCAACCGCAAGTCCTTCCTAAACGCCCGGAGTATCAAGAACCTGCTCTTCACCGTTACCTAACATACCATAAAAAAACAATGGTATTCCTGAGTACTTCGTACTCAGTGAGTGCCTCGGGGACAATAAGTAACAAGAAAGTAGAGTACATAATACATAAAGAAATCAGTCTTGCAAGTCATGTGAGAGCAATGTAAGAACAATTATTTAGTTTATGTATCTCAATAATAAGTATCAAAACCGATTATAAAGCCTCTTATCAAGTTACAACTTCACATATGCATTTTAAATCAATTAAGACAGTCATCAACAATTCCATAAGAGAATAAGAATGTCACACATGCCAATACAGGCCCAAGAATCAAGCATATCGCGCATAGCGCACCACACCGAAACATATAATTCTCGGTGGCTATCCTTCCTCCCGAATAGCTAGGCATAAATCACACCCCATGTAGCGAACTCAGCGGTGGCCACTCTTCCTCCCGAATGGCTAGGCATTAACGCACTAGGATCCATAGTGGCTACCCTTCCTCCCGAATAGCTAGGCTAAACACAACAACAAAGTTCATAGCATAGAAGCCGATTCTCAATTTGTCTCAAAGTATTCACACCATCAAATAGCATTAAAGCTCATTATGCCATTACGAAAATCCATAATTTCATAGATAATCAAGAAAATGTTTCCATTTCTTTAAACAAGATTACTTTGTCATAGTTCCTTTGTAAAATCATCAATACGAACAATTAACCATCATCACTAAGCATCTCTCATAGAGGGAAACATTCATAACACCTTATACATATATGGGGTTTGTTACAATCTAGGTTTAATGTGGGCTCGTCCCCTCACGCACATTAACCATAATGAAGCGTGTAATAGATTTCAAGAATGTAAAACCAATTCATCATATCATTCAAAACATGCTTTTATAAAGAATCAATCTTTCAAGAGAGTTTGTAAAAGAGACATATGAATTACCTTTATATTAAAAAAAATAGATTTTATTTTTAAAGAGACATACAAATCACAACCAAAGAGTTCATAAAAATCGATTGAAAGAGTATGTTCAAAAGAGACATACCTTAATCCCGCTAAAAAGCTACTAAATTGAATTCCCAAGGTTCAACAATCACAAACGAATTCCACACGCCCCTATCTTCTTCTTCTTGAAAATACAAGAACTTAGGGTTTTAGAGAGATGATTCGCTATCAAGAGGGGATGGATATGGTGTGGGAATGATCAATATTGAGTGAGAACTCACCTTAGGGTTAGAGAGACTTTTCTAGGGTTCTTTTCCTCAGAAATATTGATTTGAAACGAAGTGGGAAATAACATAATGAATTAGGACTTAAACGAAATTCGAAATCGGAAAATAATTCCCGGTCCGTGTTGCGTCCGCGACGTGGGCCCAACACAGTTTTATTTCTTTTTCAACAATTGACCTTCGCTCAGTAAAACGATCATAACTTTTTGTAGGTAACTTTTCTTGGTCTGGGAGACCTACTATTAGAAAGATATTTCAAAGATCTACAACTTTCATTGAGGAAGTGTTTCCAAATTCACAACATATTTTAACAAAAATCGCCCAGAATACAGACCTACCAAAACTTAGGCGAATTTAAGAGCCCTCAAGACCTTCAATTGTTGGTTTGACTTCAAAACGACCATCTTCCACCCGAATTCATCAAGAATGGATTCATATAGGCATAATATAATCTTAACACTAGATTCTTTTACACCTTCACACCTAACTCGAATTTACGGGATGTTACAGCTTTTCATCACTAGTCTCGCCATTGACTAAGTTGACACAAAAGGCTGTTAAGTTTCAGTGGTTTGAATCTTGTGAAAAGAGTTTCCAGGAGCTTAAGGAAAGGTTGACTTCGACTCCTATTCAGACTTTACCCTCTGGGTTCGGTGGCTATGTGGTGTATTGTGATGTCTCTAGGATTGGGCTGGGTTGTGTGTTGATGCAGAACGATAAAGTGATCGCTTATGCGTCGCGACAGTTGAAAAAGCAAGAGAAGAATTACCGACTCATGACTTGGAGTTGGCTGCTGTGGTATTTGCTTTAAAGATTTGGCCTCACTACTTGTATGGTGAACATTGTGATGTTTTTAGTGCTTACAAGAGTCTGTGATATATTTTCAAGCAGTGCGAGTTGAATCTCAGACAAAGGAGATGGTTGGAATTGTTGAAAGATTACGACTTGAATTTCTTGTATCATCCGGGTAAGGCGAATGTAGTTGCTGATGCTCTGAGTAGAAAGTCTATGGCCACGTTGGCATAATTTCGTGCACATGACATGCCTATGGGAAGGGAAATTAGAAGACTTGCTAGTCTTGGTGTCAGACTTGATAAAACCGAAGATGGTGAGTTAGTGGGAATCATGCCAGTACGATCTGGCATTGTGGAAAGGATCAAGTCCAGGAAGTATGACGAGGAACTTTTGATGAAACTGTGGGATAGAGTGGAAAGGGGTGAGTACACTTCATTCATTGTTAGGACAGGTGATAGTGTCCTACGGTTGCAAGGGCGATTATGTGTTCCTGATATTGACGAACTTTGACAAGAATTGATGGTGGAGGCACATAGTTCTAAATACTCTGTGAATCCAGGGTCCACCAAGATGTATAGGGATTTGAAACAACACTATTGGTGGAAGAGCATGAAGGTTGATATTTCTAACTTTGTGGATAAGTGTTCGAATTGTCAGCAAGTTAAGGCTGAACATCAAAGGCCTTGAGGCATGGCTCAAAATATCGAGATTCCACAGTGGAAGTGGGAGGTGATCAATATGGATTTCGTTGTGGCTTTACCCCGCACAAAGGCCAAGTTTGATTCAATTTGGGTGATCGTGGATAGCAAAGTCTACCCATTTTTTCCCTGTGAAGACGTCGTATACCGCGGCAGAGTACGCCAAGTTATTTCTAAAAGAGATAGTTAGATTGCATGCGATTCTGACATCCATCATATCTGACATAGGTATGTGATTCACTGCTCATTTTTGGAAATCCTTTCAGGAAGGTTTAGGAACTAGAGTGAAATTGAGCATTGCCTTTCATCCTCAAACTGACGGGCAGGCAGAGAGAACTATTCAGACTTTGGAAGATATGCTGCCAGCCTGTGCTATAGATTTCGGAAGAAATTGGGCTGCACATTTACCTCTTTTGGAATTCGCATACAACAACAGTTATCAAGTGAGTATTCAGATGGCTCCTTATGAGGCTTTTTATGGGAGGCATTGTCGATTTCCAATTAGTTGGTTTGAACCAACTGAAGTAGAATTGTTGGGTCCTGACTCAGTTCATGAAGCAATCGACAAAGTTAATCTTATTGTACAACGACTCAAGACAGCTCAGAGTAGATAGAAGTCTTATATAGACATGAGGTGATGTGAGCTAGAGTTTTCTGTTGGTGACAAGGTATTCTTGAAAGTGTCTCCGATTGAGTGAGTAATGCGGTTTGGTAAAAAGGGAAATCTTAGTCCTCGTTTCATTGGCCCTTACGTGATTGTTAGGAAAATTGGGATGGTGGCTTATGAGTTGAAGTTACCATTTGATATGGTCATGGTGCATCCTGTATTTCACATTTTGATGTTGAGGTTGTACAAACCTGATCCTTACTATGTGTTGAACCATGAAGAGATTGAAATTGATGAAGGGTTATCTTATGAAGAAGAACTAGTTCAGATTCTAGATTGTCAAGTCAGAAGGTTGAGAACAAAAGATGTATCTTCAGTTGAAGACCTGCGATGAAACCATGATACCGAAGAAGCAACTTAGGAAGAAGAGGCGGACATGAAGAAAAGATATCCTCACTTGTTTCCTATTGCAGGTATGAGTTAAAGTTTTTAGCTATTCTTACACAAACCGTTTGCGTTTGTTTGAAACAACTTGTGTTTTAGTGAATCCTTAGTAGGCTACGATTCTCATTCGAGGATGAATGATTTTGAGGGGGGGATAACGTAACACTCTGTAAATCCGAGTTAAATGTGAAAGCGACACGGAGAATCAGGACTTCACTATTTTTGTTAATAAAAAAAAACCGTCAAAGAATACGGCCCGTATTTTGAAATACGACTAGTATTTCTTGGGTGTATTTCACCCGCTTCCCTATGTTGTCCACTGTTTTGTTAATGTAAAATACAGCCAAACAATACGGCTTGTATTTTGAAATATGGCCAGTATTTTGTGTCGTATTTCACTCACCTCCAGCAGTGTGTATATAAAGCGGGGTTCAGTTAATTTTATCACTTATTCACATTCTCATAAACCCTAAGGACGAAAATCTTCCCTCTAAGTCTTCAAACATTAAGATAAGAACGTCTTTAAAAATATTAATCAATCATAGCATTAAACCTATAATTCTTAACATGATTCTTGAATGAAAAACCTAGGGTTGCAAGGTAATCTTTCTCAAAGTGACTCAAGCTAGGGTTTTGGGTGTTCTTCTTTGTAAAAGTGAATTGTTGAATTACGTAAGAGTTAATTGAGGTATGTCACTTTTGAAAACCTTATTTTGGATGTGTATCGCATTTTCGAAAGTTCTTTATTGAATAAAAAGGTGAAGTTTTCATACTTTAAAACCCTATGTCATGCTTTGATTGTGGTTGGTGTGCGTGAGGGGAAAACCCACATTAAACCTTGATTTTATTATAATCTATACATGTATACGTAATTCTAATCGTTTTCCTCTATAAGAGATGATCATCAACACTGGATAAGGGTTGGTAATGGTGTTTTATGATGAACTATGACAATTGAACCTTGTTTAAGAAAGTGGAAATGTTTTCAAGATTGTAAAGGAGATGATGTATCTTTGTAATGACATGATGAACATAAATGCTAATTGATGATGTGACTGCTTTGGGATGAGTTGTGATTTGGCTTCTATGCTATGAACTTTGTTGTTGTGTTTGGCCTAGCTACTCGGGAGGAAGGGTAGTCACTATGGATCCTAGTGTGGTAATGCCTAGCCATTTGGGATGAAGAGTGGCCATTATGGGTTTGCTACCCGGGTGTGGTTTATGCCTAGCTATTCGGGAGGACGGATAGCCACTGTGAAACTAATATTCCGGTACGGTGCGCAGTTATGTTTAGGGAACCTCAAAGGTCATCCCTTCGATGTGATTCGTTCTTCGGCCTATATTTGCATGTGTGATATCTTTATCTCTTTAGGAAAGTATTACTGATGATAATCTAGCAAATTGAAAGGACATAACCGAAAGTTGTAAACTTGATAAATGGGGGTTCTCATTCGTTTTGACTAGCATAATGAACCAAGTTGAGTAACCATTTAACAATGATTTCATATGGTTTCCAGAACTGATTTCTTTACTTATTATTGTACATGATTTTTATATGTTACATTGTCCCCGAGGCACTCACTGAGTATAAAGTACTCAGGCATAACATTGCTGTTTTTGATGGTATGTTAGGTAACGAAGAATAGCAGGTTCTTGGAGACTAAAGCGCTGGGAGAACTTGCTGTTGCTATTGATTTGGTGAGCCCACATGCTCATTCGTGGGTCATCCTCTATTTATTCATTCCATTTATTTATATTAGTTTTCCGGGTTGCGTCCCGATGATTAGGCGGTCATTTTTTTCCCATAGAAGCTCCATTGTTTACATTCATTCCGTGGGTAGTTGAATGATTACGGTTAAAGCTTCGGCCTTGCTGTTTTGACTAAGTTATATCTTTATCAAGACTTTCGCTGATTTAATAATTGACATTTTTGTATTTGTTAGATGCTTATCTATAAATTGTTGGCATTTGAGTAGGGAACCTTGCGGGTTCTAGAAGTTGAATGTTGTATCTTTAGGTTCTTTCGAGGTTGCTCATAACTTCGGATGCCGGTCGCGTCTAGGGTGTATTTTAGGGCGTGACAAGATTGTACCAACAACCCATGTCCTGAACGGATTTAATATGGCATACGAAACCACGAAAGGTTAAATTGCACTACCAGTAAATGCGACCGGTATAGTGCAACAAGCAAAATTCTATGTCATCGACGGAGAAATGAGATATAATGCCCTGCTCGGAAGGTCGTGGATACATATCATGAGGGTGGTACCTTCAACCTGCATCAAATGCTAAAATTCGCAACCTCAGAAGAAGGAGTAAAAATCATTCATGGAGAGCAACCCGCAGCAAAAGAAATGTTCGCAGTTGAAGAAGTTGTTCAAACACCAAAGAAATCCCCCAAAGATGATGAAGACGCAAAAGAAATGAAAAATGCCAAATAGCAATCACAGTACGTGGACCCGGCCATATTCGAAGGGGAAATAAAGGTGGACATGGAAGAAGACGACTTCGGAGTTCCTAGGTCATTTGTACTGCCAGATGATTCGGATGCAACAAAATCAACAGTCGAAGAGCTTGAACAAGTTATTTTGTTCGTCCACCTACCGGACAGTAAAGTATAGTTGGGCACGGGGTTAACCTCGAAGCTCAGGAGTAAATTAATCAAATTTCTTCAAGATGACGCCGATTGTTTTGAATGGTCCCATTTAGACATGACCGGTATTCCACCCAAAGTGAGCACTCACCGACTAAGCCTTGAACGAAAATTTTCCCTGGTAAAGTAGAAGCGGAGACCGATGGCTGAGGTCAAACATAAATTCATCAAGGAAGAGGTAACAAAGCTATTAAAAATAGGATCCATCCGAGAGGTTAAATACCCGGATTGGTTAGCTAACGTAGTGGTTGTACCCAAAAAAGGTAATACGTTTAGAATGTTTGTAGATTATAAAGATTTGAATAAAGCTTGCCTGAAGGATTCTTTTCCTTTGCCTAACATCGATCGCATGATTGATGCGACGGTTGGCCATGCGATATTAAGCTTTCTTGACTCTTATTACGGGTACAACCAGCTCCGAATGATCTGGAAGATCAGGAAAAAACTTCTTTTATAACAAAGTACGGGACTTACCATTATAACGTAATGCCATTCGAGTTAAAGCATGTCGGTGCTACTGATCAACACCTAGTAAACAAATTGTTCGAAAATAAAATAGATAAAACAATGGAAGTTTATATTGATTATATGGTAGTTAAGTCCCTAGAAACAGAGGACCATTTAAAGCATTTGCAAGAGACCTTCAACATACTACGCAAGTACAACATGAAGTTGAACCTGGAGAAGTACTCCTTCGGAGTAGGTTTGGGTAAGTTCATGGGTTTCATGGTGTCAAATCGAGGAATCAAAATTAACCTAGATAAGATCAAGGCCATCGAGGATATCCGGGTAGTCGAGAATGTAAGAAGGGTGCAGAGACTTACCAGAAGGATCACGACCTTAAGCAGATTCATCTCTCTGTGTTCAGATAAAAGCCACCGAATTTTCTCATTGCTCAAAAAGAAAAATGACTTTGTATAGACACCAGAGTGTCAGCTGGCCCTAGAAGAATTGAAAAGGTATTTATCGAGCCCGCCTTTGTTGCAAACACCAAAGGCAGACGAGAAGTTTTACTTATATCTGGCAGTGTCCGAAGTCCCGTTAAGTGGAGTACTGGTCCGAGAAGAAGAAGGTACGCAATTTTCAATTTATTATGTTAGTATAACTTTGTGGGATGCGGAGAAACGCTACCCCACCGAGAAAAACTGGCCTTAGCGTTATTAAGTGCATCTAGGAAGTTAAAACCTTATTTTCAATGTCACCCTATCTGCGTGGCAACGAGTTACCCGTTAAAAAACGTTATGCATAAACTAGAATTATCCGATAGGTTGGCAAAAGGGGCAGTAGAAGTCAGTGGATATGACATTCAATACAAGCCCCGAACGGCCATAAAGTCCTAAATTTTAGCGGACTTCGTGGTAGATTTTACCCAGCAATGGTGCCCTAGGTAGAGAAAGAACTTCTTTTAACTTTGGGTAAAACCTCGAGGATTTTGACCTTATACACGGATGGAGCCACAAATGTAAAAGGAACTGGGCTCGGTATTGTACTTCAAGCCCCTGCAGGAGATATCATTTGGAAGTCCATAAGAACTTTAAAATTGACTAACAATGAAGCCAAGTATGAGGCTATGATTGCAGGTTTGGATTGGCTAGGAGTTTGGGGGCAGAAATCATCGAACCAAAATGAGACTCACTCTTGGTCATAAATCAAGTAAACGGGGTGTTCGATGTGAAGGATGATTGGATGCAGAAATACTTGGGGAAGATTGATGTTCGGCCTAAAATGCATATATTTATTCATTGTTTGCCTCACATTTTAGCACTTTTAATTGTCTTTTGAGTATTAATTATAATGAATTGTGCTTAATATTATACTTTTATTATGTAGGAATAAAGCAGTGTGATGATGAAGAAAGTTGGAACTAATTGAGCAGAAAACTATTGAAGTTGGAAAAGCAGGAAAAAACATAATTTTGTAATAAATAAAAGGCTCGTTTGAAGAGATGAGAATGGAAGACAAGCACTGTTTGCCCAAGTGGAATCAAGAAGAAATAATGCAGGCCTTAATGTACGTGCTGAATGTGTATTAACTGAATTGAAAGGCAAAAATGGGGGAACTCTTTAGCACCAGCAGGAGACGCTATTTAAAAATCCTTGTACTCAATAACGCACGCGATACTAGGCTATGCAGCCAAGGGATTTTCAGAAGCCAACTTTCTCCTATTTTGTTTTGGACTCAGTTATTTTATTTGAGCTTTTTCATACACCTATAAATAATCCATACGACACAATTATTTTGACATCTTTGGCAGAAAACACAAGTTTGGAGGCTAGGGTTCCTACGTATATTTTCTTTCTTTTATTTGAACCTGGTTTATGACAATTTCTTGGTGGTGATAATTGAGATTGACACTCTTGTTGTGCTTATTTATTGATCGACATTATTTTTAATCAAGTAAGTTATTGTTATTTTAAATATTCTTGTTCTTCAATGTTTCTCAAGGGAGTAGCTAACCCTAGGACTCGCCCATTTACTTTGTTTGAAACTCGGAAGATGAAGAACGGGGTTGGGATAGAATATTTAATAGGAATTTAGGAAGTTAACCCCCATCTAATAGAAATTGACATAGGAATAGGCGATACCACTTGTAGCCGTAGTTGGGTGTTCTTAACGCTCTTAATTGATTTAGGGATATTCAATTAGGTAGTCTAGTTAATCTTCTGGAGAAGTTAATTTAGAGTCAATATTCGGGGCTAATTAACATAATATTACCATTATCTGTAATTCGTGAAATATATTGGATCATTACTTGAGAAGTGATTTCCTTTATTCCATTCTTGTGGCCATCGATCAAGTTACTTGCTTTCTAGATTAGATTTTATATTTTCATAATTTATCAAAACCATATCTAAAAATCACCATTGATGCGTTCGGCTTAGCTGTTATTGGTGATAATTCTTAATCTGCTTAAACGCCTACATAGTGTTCTCTGTGGGATTCGATCCCAACCTTGTTGGGTTACAATATTTGACAACGTCGGTGTTATTCCATTAAAAGGTGTAATTTATGCGTATCAAAGATACAGGTAGTTCTACACCGATTCAAAGAATGGACTATGCAGCATATGCCGAGGGAACAAAACACTGAGGAAGAAGTATTGGCAAACCTGGGCTCCTAGGTCGGAATGGAGGACTTTAACTCGGAGACTGTGGTCCAATTAATGAACACCGCCGTCGAAAGCAGCCACGCCGAAGATAACATGATAAGTTTAACTTGGGACTGGCGGAACAAGTTCATAGACTATATGGCGGAGGGAAAATTACCAGTGGACCCTAAGAAGTCATGAGCTCCTAGGACTAAAGTAGCAAGATACAACTTGATCAAATGAAAATTATATTGGCGTTCGTTTAACGGTCTTTTAGCCTGGTGTTTGGGACCCGAAGAGAAGGACTACGCAATGCGCAATGTCCATGAAGGAACCTGTGGCAATCACTTCGGGGCTGAATCGTTAGTTCGAAGGTTGATTCAAGCCGGTTATTACTAGGATCATATGGAGGAAGATGCGAAGAATTTCATTCGAAAGTGTGATAGCTGTCAAAGACACGCTCCTATGATCCATCAGCCTGGAGAATTGCTTCATCCAGTATTGTCCCCATGGCCATTCATAAAATGGGGAATGGACATTGTCGGCCCTTTAGCTTGGGCACCAGGTAAGGCTCGTTTCATTTTATTTATGACTAACTATTTTTCTAAATGGGTTGAAGCGCAGGCCTTCAAAAAGATACATGAAAAAGAGGTTATCAACTTCATATGGGATCACATCATATGCCGGTTCGGCATCCTAACAGAGAATACCTATGATAATGGCCGACAATTCGTAGGTAACAAAGTCAATAACTTTCTCAAGGGCTTGGAGATCAAAAAGATAATGTCCATTCCATATCATCTGAGTGCAAATGGATAGGAAGAATCAACGAACAAGACTATCATTCAGAACTTGAGGAAACAATTGGATAAATCCAAAAGCAGGTGGAAAGAAATCTTATCGGAGGTACTATGGCGTACAGAACTGCATTAAAGTCAAGCACAAATGAAAATCCATTTTCCTTGGTATATGGAGCGGAGGCTCTAATCCCTGTTGAAGTTGGGGAACCAAACCTAAGATTCCAATACACTACTGAAGAGTCAAACGACGAAGCTATGACAGTAAAACTCGATTTAACAGAAGAACTATTCGAGGCAGCATTAGTCCAGTTGGCAACGTAAAAACAACGGATGGTCAAGTATTACAACCAAAGAACCAATATTCGACATTTCCAGATCGGGGACTTGGTCCTCTGAAAGGTAACATTACACATAAAAGACCCTAATGAGGGGAAACTTGGTCCGAACTGGGAAGGACCGTACAAAGTGATCGGTATAACCGGCAAAGGATCGTACCAGCTCGCGTTAAAGGATGTCCAACAATTGTCAAACAATTAGAACGTAGCACACTTAAAGAGATACTATTGCTAAGGTATGACCCAAACCCCCTTCGTGAATTCTTTTTAACTTACATGTTTTGATCACTTCACAAGAAAACCCAAATGAAATTATGAAGATTAGAGTTAGACGTGAAAACACGTGTTGCACTCTTTTTCCCTTAGCTCGGTTTTGTCCCGAAATGGATTTTCCCGCAAGGTTTTTAACGAGGCAACAATATATAGTGTGTTACTTCAGACTAGCCAAGTGCTAGGACCAGGAACTGCTCGGTATCAATGATAGTGTTTCTCTTCTTATACTTCGAACACAAACACTAGGGGACTATCATACTATAAGCCCAACGAGACCAAGCCAATTGTATCATGTAAGCCCAACGAGGCCGAATCGATTATTATTTCTTTGAAAGTTCCCACATTAGGATTTGTTGTAAGGGCCAAACGACTGAATGAGTCGTGCCCGGATAGTTATGTTTGTTACGACACTTGGCAATTGTACCATACAAGTTTGTGAAATGACAAGAGCACTTCGGTTTAAACTTTGCGCATATTACTGTTCACAAAATATCCACTTCACATCGTAAGTCAATTATGCTCCTAAGTTCATAAACAACCCCGAACCAGGGACCATGAACTAGGGACTATCGAAGTCAATCTGCGGATAATATAAGGGTTCGGTTCAAGGAAATTCTAAGCAAATTAAGCCCGACTCATTCAGAAAGGCCTTAAAAGATCCAAAATGGACCGAGCCTAAAATTAAGAGACTCGAAAATACTTAAGTTTGAAGGGCTGGAAATACGAGCCCAAATGCCCGAAGTGATTAGGAGACGTCCGAATTCACGAGCATAAAATATACATAAGTTGCCAACCTCGGCACAAAACTCGTTTGTTCTCAGAAGGTGATTTACCTTAAACAAACTAACTTGTGCAAATATTGCTCGAAGTCGAGCTCGAGTCTATAGTTGAATGAGTTATCAACATGAGCATACCTCGCTCAAATAAACATTAAGTAGACACTTCAGTAAGGCAAACACTTCCAAAATATATATTAGCACTTCCAAAATATATTTACATAAGGCCAAAATACCAGCCATAACAAATATTTACAAAAAAAAAAGAACATTTTTCTTTGCCTAAGGGCCTATCTATTCCTCCTCCTCGGAATCTAACTCCTCAGAAGCGGTAGGCTCTTCTTCCGAACTATCACCCAAGAAAGCTTTATGGGTTCGAGCCTCCACCTCCTCAGCCTGAGCAATCTTCGCACCAATGTCCTCGATGTCGTGCTGGACTTCTTTGAGGGTAAGCAGCTGGGTCTTCTATTTCATATGTTCGGCTCATAGAGTGGAACGGCCAATAGCGGCTTTGATATGGGTATCGGCTTGGGCTTTAATCCGGTCTCACTTGGACAAGGTCTGCTGAATTTGGTTCATCATCCCGGCATTCTCCTGAGATAGCACAGTCAGATCTCAATTAGCCTCTTCGAATTCTTCTTTGAGACCCTCAGCAAACCTGGCTTAGGCATCGTATTTCTCTTGTCAAACCCTCAATCGGTCTTTTTCATAACGGACAATATCAGTTTTGGCAGTATCAAGCTCTTGCCACAGATTAGCATCGGTAGCATGCTCCTCCTCGAAGACTGCTTTGAGCTTCTGCTTGTCCACCGAAAGAATAGTATACTTTTCAAGCAGGTCTGTAAGGTCATTTTGGCCTTAAGCATGCCCTCCTTGGCGGCCGTAAGTTCGTCCTTGAGAACCGGAGGGTCACCTACTGAAAGTAATTGATCCTCTAGCTGCTGCAACAGGATCTTGAACTTTTTGGTCTTTCGACCTTGTGCATCCAACTAGCCCCGAACATCTTCGAGCTGATTACGCAGCCCGGTATTCTCCCTCATACATCGAAGGAAGCCCTCATGCTGCAAAAGGACGGACTGAGGAAAAGAAGAAAAATTTAGATTAGGCATAAGTATAAATCACAATATGAAATCAAAACTAAGGATGTTGAACATACCCGATTGGTTGAATGCATACTCTCGTTGAAGAGACGTTGCCATGAGACTCGGTCCATTGTTTCTTGGTCCTTATCGGACGCAAGAGGCAGAAGGTAACTAGCGCTTCTAACCGGTCGAGGCATGAAGTGCGTGTCCATAGGGACAATGACTATAACGAAACTTGTCTCATTAGGCTTAGCACCTGGGGCTAGAAAAGTATCGATGAGGTAAGGGCCAGAACCTAATTCGGTGACCTTCAAAGGTCTCCTTTGCCCTTGAGGAATAGGCAAATTAAATCCCACAGGATCTGCAATGGCAGTAGGAGTAGAGGCATCGGCGTCAAACATACCTTCGAATTCCTCCTGCTCGAGGGGAAAGGATGAAGTAGTTTCGGTTGCATCAGCCGCAGGCTGGTCGTCCTCTATCAAAATAGGACTCTTTGGGACGGTGGACCCGGAGTTTTGTCCGACCGCTTCGGTCATAATTTTCCTCCATCGTAATAACTGGAGTGCCACTTGCTCTGACATCGGTGGAAGCGCCTATGCCCGCACCAACAGACTTTATAAGAATATCACCCTCGGGAACGTCTCTCAACATCTGAGTCTGAGCAGTTTTTTTCTTTTTCAGGCCCGTTGAGGACGAGGGCTTGGAACATCTACTCCATTTTCTGCTCCTCATCCCCCGGTAACAACGTGATCCATACTGGTCAGATTAAACATTTCTTCGATCGCCGGAGGAGTATTCTTCGACTCAGGCCTCAAGGTAACTTTACCCCTCTTCAGGCCTGCATGACACACAGTTAGTTACCGATGAAGTCTATAAGGTAAAACCAAAAAAGTACAAAAAATAAATGAAAGGCTCACCATGGTTTTTTGCTACCCACTTTCCTGCAGAGAGGCTTCTCTAAGTACGGATTTTGTGGAGGTGCTTTGCCATTATGTCATCCACCCACTTCCCAAAACTGGATATGGTATGCGGTAGCCATATCTTGGCTAAAAGAAGAAAAGAAAAAGAGGGAAAGAAGTTAGGAAAGTAAACAACTTACAAGAAAGAGAAATAAGAGACACCGAGAGAACTTATGGCCTTTGTTCCACTTCTCAGGGAAGGGAAGGTACTCTTGAGGAACGATCTCCTCGGTCTTGACCCAAACTAAGCATTCGAGCCAACCACAATCTTTAGTTTCATCCACACTGAAAAGAATAGGATACTTACCACGTTTTGTAAGTTTCACGATCCCACCGCAAAAAATTCGGGGAGAAAAAAGACAGATCAGGTGGTATAGAGTGAGCGGGAGCCTAACGTTGTTGGCCAAAAAATGGATGCATGTAACGATCCGCCAAAAGTTCGGCCCGATTTGTGCAAGGAAATATTTATATGTCTTGCACATGCCAAGAATAACCTCATCAATCGGAGGGTCATGTTTGAAGGTAAAAAGGTAAGTATAAATAGAGGAGTACCCTTCTACATAAGTGGTGGTGTCATCATCAGGGCCCGGGATTATAATCTCTTCAGGATGGAATCTCTAACCACATTCCGAATGGACCCTAGGAATAATAGTAGCTTAGATTGCGGAGGGGTAGCGCCAAACATCATAACCCCCGTCGGCGTTGTTACCTTACAGAGGATTTTTAACCGCGAATTCGGAGTTGAAGTGGTATACAGTAGGAATGACATCCTTACCCCAGGGCTCGAACGGAACTTTAACCTCAGTCTCACTCGGCTGGGGAGATCGCACCAGAGAGGCTTCATGAGAAGAGGATAATGGGCTCCGAACCATTTTCGATAAACATATAGTGAAGAAAATGAAGATTTAAAGATTTGGTAAAAAGTCAAGAACTAGATGAAGTTTCTGACAAGGGGGATAAAGATGAAGGTTCTGATGAACAATTTTGTGATTCCGACGAAAGATTTGAAGATTCCGGCGGCGGTTTCTGCTTCTCAGATGAAGAAGAACACAAGTTAAAATCGAAGAGTAAATTTTAGAAGTTGTAAATAGTAAAAGTGAAAGAGTTTGACGTATTTATAAGCTAAAGGTCATAATAGCGGAAATGCAATGATCTGATAACCGAAGGGTCGGCCAACAGTAAAGCCACACGTGGCCAAAGACAGAATGACTTGATAGTTGACAAGACGTTTGATTTTCCCGCTTATTTCGAAACTTACAGGATAAGATATTCATAAGTTTGACATACCGGAGGCATAAAATAAAGCTCAATAGGGAAAGTAAAAGCCAACTATGCTCGGGTGGAAGAAAAAAGCTAATAAAAACATTTATAAACTATAATAACCCAATTTTTTAATATGGGTTTAGTTGGTAATTTTAGCTAAAAGGTTTTTAAAAGAAAAGAAATTCGTAATTAGAATTAAAGAAAAAAAATTAGTGGGCCAAGACCATTCTCTTATTCTGGTTGCTGGTCACGTTTTAGTGATTTAAGGAGTAGCAACTTACGGTAGTTGTGGGCTGTAGTTTTATAGAAAGAAAAGAAAGGGGAAAAAGAGCAAAACTACTGGAAAAAGAAAGAAATTGTGGAAGTTCACGGACAACAAGGGTTCATAGTACAGGTATTTCACTACATTAGCTCTTTAGCATATAATTTAATTTACATGTGTTGTGTTTGGCTGGTCAAAGAAGGGTATTAATGGTGGCATAATCATTATTCAATGATAAGATGATGGATTGGAAATAAAGTTAGGTGACATTGATTGGTGGGTTAGTGGAATTAGAGAAAGAGAATGATTTTTTTTCTAAAAAGCTACTGTGCAAGCCATTCTTTGTACTGATGCACGTTTCAGTTGCTACTATTCCAATTGGAATGCCTAATTTAATATGATGATGTTTAAATGTAATGATTAGGTGATGATGGGTAAGTGGTGTGGTTAGTAACAAAAGTGTAATTCAAAAGGAGGGAACTTATGTGAAGTTGCTGGACTTACAAATCGTATACCAACTGTGCCAATTTTCCATTCATTATTTTTCATAACTTATAGCTGTTGTGTTGGGATATTGATACAGTGAATAAATGTCGTAAACAGTGAGAGGAGATAGAAATATTGAGACTTAGTTCTAATCTAGGAATATTGAGATTTGACCCGATTAGCTTAATTGACATTGTTAATCAATATTTTTGCATAGATTAAGGCCATTGGAGGCCGTGGTTGGTGCTCTAGGCATTTGCAAGGTTGGAGAATTTGTCGTTAGCAAGGTAAGTGAGACTTTAAGCTTTGAGTACTTGCTTTTCAAAATCCGTTTTAAAAATATATTTTGTCTGCCTGGTCCATGTGTTGGGGCGAGCGTGTGCTTGGCAGAATCGGTGGTCCTTAAGGCCAACCACATATACTTTATTTTCAAATAATCCAAAACTCTTTTTATAAATTATTTTGTGATGTGATATAGTTGTGAGCCATGATATTGGGGCATTGTGTATGCTTCCCTTAGCATTGCGTATGCTTGTTGATTATATTGGGGCATTGTGTATGCTTCCCTTAGCATTGTGTATGCTTCTTGATTATATTGGGGCATTGTGCATGCTTCCCTTAGCATTGTGTATGCTTCTTGATGATATTGGGGCATTGTGTATGCTTCCTGACATATTTGGCACATTGTGTATGTTGCCGTGGATTCATAGTGTTGACTAATTCTTTAAATGCTGTTATGACGGTTCGTAGTGTAAATTGTGTTGAGACATATAATATATTTGATAAACAGTGGTTTGGACCTTGGTTGCTACTATATAATGATATATTCATGTGCATAATATTTTTGTGCTTGTTGTCTGTTTGTATTTTCTAACACTTGTTCCAGGGGTATTTGAAGTGGCGGGTCGAGGATCTTACTGGGTTATATTTATGTAGAACTCACTCCTTACCTGCATGTCCATGCAGATACTGTCGTTGAGAACGAGGCTGGTAATTGAAGATTTCGTGAGTGGATTCTGTTGCTGAGGTGAGCCACCGCATTGTTCGTGGAGGCAGCCATTTCAGCTTTATCTAATTTATTTCTAGTTATTTCTTTTATTTTGGGTTTACATGCCCAACAGTCAAACTCATGTAACTCGGTTAGATGCTCCATGGTCTTAGCGTGGGATGTGGGCTAGAGATTCTTTTTATTTTAGCGTTGATTGATTTTCATAAATCGATTAGGGATTTGGTTGGCGACTATTTCGCATTTTTATCATTAATAACGTTGTTGGACCTGCACTTATCCGAAGGTTTTTATAAGGCAGGCTACGGTGAACTTCTAAAACGAGTCATTTCTGTTTTCTAATTCATTCACTTCAAGACTGGTTCTGAACGCCGCGTACCATCATCTTCAACCAACCTCCAACGCATTCGTCTTTCATTTCTGCGTTTACAACATTCCTTCTGACTATGTCGATGAAATGGGACCGCTCTTTTAGTGCTTTTGTAAACGATTAAGATTATGATATATGGTTCGCCTAGCGGGTGGTGTTTGCTGGGTGCCAATCACGTCCAGTGGGTATTTTGAGACGTGACAAAGTTGGTATCAGAGCCTAGGCTTTAAGTCCGGGGTCATGGAGCAGTGTTTAGTAGAGTTTTGTTCATCGGTATGTAGGCGCCCATACTTATGACCTTGAGGCTACTGGACATCTAGGAAGTTTTCCCTTCTTTCATTCCTTGTTCGTGCGTGAGATGAATCAAGTTTAACCTTGTAATATTTATTTCGCAGATGGCTAAGAAACGCGCATCTTCATCTACTAAACGTGGCGCTGGACAGAGCGCTACCCGCGGTGGTAGACAAGCTAGTGCTCATCAGACTAGAACTCAGACTAGGACTCAGGCCACTCCTCAGCCTGAAGTTGTGAATGGGGGTCAGCCCCGAGTTGCGTCAGAGCAAGTGCAGGAACAAGTGGTTCAGAACAAGCCACCGGCACCAGCTACCGCTCCTACTATTGCTACGCCCACAGAGGTGGTGACCAGATTATTGAATGTGTTGGATGCATTGGCTCCTAATCATGGTGGAATTCCAGGTCCTCAGGCTACTTCACAAGCACAAGCTCAAATTCAGTTGAATGTTGCAGCTAATCAGACACCTCAGTTGGCCCCTCAATAGGTTGTCCAGTCTGCAGGGCAATCTAAGGAGTTTATGAATTTCATGGATCTTAAGCCACCAGAATTTGATGCTTCACCTACTTCTATTGAACCTCAGAAGTTCATTGATCGTTGTGAAAAGATATTGACTACGTTGGGGCTGTAGGAGACTCGTGGTGTGGAATTTGCCATGGAATTTGCCACTTTCTTATTCTCAGGGTCTGCAAAGTCTTGGTGGATTTCGATTCAGAGAGGTAGACAAGCAGGGTTACCACCTATTACTTGGTAAGACTTTATAGCACTATTTAAGGACATGTTTATTCCATTAAGCAAGCAAGATGACATGAGACGTCAGTTCAATAATCTGCGGCAGGGAACTATGACCGTTACAAAATATAAGGCCAAGTTTACAGATTTATCCAGGTATGTACCTTATTTGGTAGAGGATCCGAGAGAGAAGGTGAGACGATTTGTGGATGGACTTGAGCATCGCTATCGTGGTCCTGTGGTACGATATGTGCGATATGGTACCTATTCAGATGTAGTTGACACTGCTCTCCGTTACGAGTCCTATCTAGAGATGGACAAAGTTGAGCGTGAAAGCAAAAAGCCACGTAACACTGGTGGGTTTAGTGGTGCTCCATCTGGGGGCAAGAGTGGTTTTTATTGTGGGCAGTCCAAATCTACTCAGTCAGAATCAGTGGTGCAGTATTCTAGTGGTTATTCCGCTAGACAGGGCCAGCAGCAGATGCAGCGGAAGGGTAATAGCTCATATCAGTCAGGTTATCATCCGAGGTGTTCTAACTGTGGTAGAAATCATAGTGGTCGTTGCTTTGGGGCAGATGGGGCTTGTTTTACTTGTGGTGAAAGGGGGCATATTGCTAAATATTGTCCTAAGGGAAATTCTGGTGCTATTCGAGCTACTACATAGCCGCAGGGAACTACTACAGCTACACAAGGTCAGATTCAACCATCTAGGACCGCTCCACAGGGTGCTCGTGGACAGGGTCGACAGGGTGCACAGGTTGCTCAGGGAGTGGGTGGACCTCCGAGATTCTTTGCTATGACCAGACAGGATGTCGAGGCATCTAATGCTGTAGTCGCAGGTATTATTACTATTGGTTCTCATGGTACATATGCTCTTTATTGATCCCGGTTCTACGTATTCGTATGTATCTCCTTCTTTTGCTATATTCTTAGAACGGGGAGTTGAGTCTATTAATGTGTCGTATGTGGTGGAAACCCCAGTGGGGGGGGGGGGATTATATTAGTGGATAGATTTTATAGAGATTGTGTGATATCTGTTCAGGGCAGGGGCACCGTAGTTGATCTATGTGTGTTACCGATGTCCACTTTCGATGTGATTATGGGCATGGATTGGTTGGCATCATGTTATGCATCGGTTGATTGTTATGCTAAGCTTATACGTTTTAATTTCCCTGGAGAAACTTTAGTGTGGAAAGGCATGACTCCTGTGACTCAAGGAAAAATAATATCTTATGTAAAGGCACGCCGAATGATTAATCATGGGTGTTTGGGTTTTATTGCCACCGTTCACGATACTTGAGAGGAGAATGTTACTACTGCTAGTGTTCCTGTTGTTTGCGAATTTGCGGATGTTTTTCCTGATGATTTACCGGGCCTACCCCCGATGAGAGAAATCGAGTTCAGCATTGATTTAGTTCCAGGGACTCAACCTATCTCTATTCCTCCATATCGTATGGCTCCAGCCGAGTTGAGAGAACTGAAGGCTCAACTCCAAGAGCTACTTGATAAGGGGTTCATTAGGCCTAGTGTATCGCCTTAGGGTGCACCTGTGTTATTTGTGAAGAAGAAAGATGGCACGATGAGAATGTGCATTGACTACAGGCAACTGAACAAGGCGACTATCAAGAATAAGTATCCATTGCCTCGTATTGATGATTTGTTTGATCAATTGCAGGGTGCTACTCATTTTTCCAAAATCGACTTGAGATCAGGTTATCATCAGCTGAGAATCAAGACTGAGGACATCTCCAAGACAGCTTTTCGGACAAGATATGGGCACTTCGAATTTTTGGTGATGTCATTCGGGCTGACTAATGCCCCCACAGCATTTATGGACCTCATGAACAGGGTATTCAAGCCATATTTAGACCATTTTGTGATTGTGTTCATTGATGATATTTTGGTCTACTCTCGGAGTGAGGCTGAGCATGGACAACACTTGAGAATTGTGCTATAGACGCTTAAGGAACGAAAGCTTTATGCCAAGTTCTCAAAATGTGAGTTTTGGTTGAGCACAATTTCCTTTTTAGGACACGTGGTGTCTCGAGATGGGATTCAAGTTGATCCAAAGAAAATTGAAGCAGTTCGAGATTGGCCTCAACCCACTACTCCCACAGAGATACGCAGCTTCATGGGACTAGCTGGATATTACAGAAGGTTTGTGGAGGGTTTCTCGAAGATAGCTGCTCCATTGACACGTTTAACTCAGAAAGGTGTAGTATTCCAGTGGTCAGATGAATGTTCAGAAAGCTTTCAGAAAATAAAGACTGCATTGACTACGACCCCGATTTTGACCTTACCTACTGAGGAGGGTGGTTTCACCATTTATTGTGATGCATCTCGAGTCGGGTTGAGTTGTGTCTTGATGCAGAATGGTAAAGTGGTAGCTTATGCGTCTCGACAGCTAAAGAAACATGAGAAGAATTATCCAACTCATGACTTAGAATTGGCCGCAGTTGTATTTGCACTCAAGATCTGGCATCACTATCTTTATGGTGAGTCAAGTGAAATCTATACTGATCACAAGAGTTTACAATACATATTCAAGCAAAGAGATCTGAATTTGAGACAGCGACGGTGGTTAGAGTTGCTTAAAGATTATGATCTTACTATTTTGTATCATCCTGGTAAGGCGAATGTGGTGGCAGACGCCTTGAGTAGAAAGTCTATGGGCAGGTTGGCCCGATTCACTGCTGAAGAACGACCTATGGCTAAGGAGATTCAGGCATTAGCCAACCGCGGAGTTCGGATTGATCATACAGTACAGGGCAGGTTACTTGCAGTTATGGTGGCACAATCCTCCTTAGTGGGGCAGGTCAAGGCTTGCCAATATGAAGATCCCCGTTTTGCTAGACTGCGAGATCGAGTGCAAAATGGGGGCGTTAAGTCATTCTCTATTGATGGGGAAGGCGTGTTACATTGTCACGGTAGACTGTGTATTCCTATGGTAGGTAATGTGAAGCAACTAATCCTTGAAGAAGCTCATAGCTCGCGATACTCCATCCACCCAGGTGCTACGAAGATGTACCAAGACTTGCGTGGATTATATTGGTGGAAAGGTATGAAGGCTGATATTTTGAAACATGTGACAAGTTGCTTAAATTGTCAGCAGGTCAAATATGAACATCAAAAAACCGGCGGAGTAATGCAAAACTTGATTATCCCAGAGTGGAAGTGGGAAAGGATTACGATGGATTTCGTAGTTGGTTTGCCGAATACTTTCAAGAAACATGACTCAGTCTGGGTGATTGTGGATAGATTCACCAAATCCACTCATTTTATACCAGTTCGGGTTACTCATACCGCAGAGCAGTTAGCAACTATTTACATCCGCGAGATAGTACGACTTCATGGTGTGCCTAGTTCAATAATATCTGATCGAGGTGCACAATTTACTGCTGAGTTTTGGAAGTCTTTTCAGAAGTCGTTGGGTTCACAGGTCGAGTTGAGTACATCTTTTCATCCACAAACTGATGGACAGTCTGAGCGAGTTATTCAGATTTTAGAGGACATGCTTAGAGCTTGCGCGATTGATTTTGGTGGTCATTGGGATGATCAGTTGCCTTTGGCAGAGTTTGCTTATAATAACAGCTACCAATCGAGTATACAGATGGCGCCGTTTGAGGCTCTATATGGTCGCAGGTGTCGTTCACCAGTTGGATGGTTCGAATCGGGTGAAGCACAACTATTAGGTCCAGATCTGGTTCAGCAAGCCTTGGAAAAAGTTGCAATGATACGAGAACGGCTTCGGACAGCACAAAGGAGACAAAAGTCCTATGCAGATAAGAAAGTATGCTATATGGAGTTCATGAAGGGGGAAAAAGTCTTTCTAAAAGTATCTGTCACGACCCAACCCCGTAGGCCGCGACTAGTGTCCGTGCTGGACACCCGTACGTACCCAATAACCCAAACCATTATATAAGCAGAGTATACAGACATAGACGTCGAACGACATTACTAACTATCACAGATAAACAGATATAGCGCGTGGAAGACAATAAGGCTATCACAGAATATATCAACCCAAAACATATACACAACCCACATGTATGTCTACAGACCTCTACGAATAACAACAGACTCATAAGACGGGACAGGGCCCCGTCATACCCCTGAATAACATATACATGTACAATAGAAAAGTCTGTACCAAAATGTGGGCTCCGGACAAGAGAGCACTCCAAGACAGCAGAGTAAAATCCTAAGCGGGCGGGTCAGCAAATCGAGCGTCTGTACCTGCGTGGCATGAAATGCAGCCCCCGAAGAAAGGGGATCAGTACGGAATATGTACTGAATATGTAAAGCATGGAGTACGGAGAACAGAATCATAACCGGAACAGAAAATACAGAAAATGAGTGCAGTGTCTAGAATATCAGAATGCATACTTACAAAACATAAATAATTCATGCAAAAACATATGCCATATCCGGCCCCATTATGGGGCTAGGTGAACAGAACATGGTCGCCACCCCGTCACTGGCGCCACAACACAGCATACTCCAGAATAGGGAATAACTCCGTAACATATCATATCGTATCAGATGGCCGTATCATATCATATCATATCATATCATATCAGAATATGTGTACATGGCACAGCATACTCCACAACCCATGTACATGTATACCTGCCCCCTCACATCGAGGCACGTCGAATAATGCAGTGGAATACGCTTGATAACATATTCTGGCCCGGGCTCAGTGAAAGAAACATTGAGGCATCCACGAGTGGAGTAGTGAGAAACTAAATGCAATATAAAACACAACACATTTACAAAGACTCGATGAGACATCTCAAATGACAGATCATAACAAAGAGATCGGACGGTAATCATAGTGCGTGTCTTTCGAAAGTCACAATGGGTCACGTCAAAATAATCTTCCTGGGATTGTTTCCATGCTCCAGAATAGTTTATAAGACTCAATGGATTATTTAAAACAGTTGTCATTTAGTAGTTATAAGAGTAGTTAAAACGTTTCCTTTAAATATTGCTTGAAAACAAATCAATAGCACAATAGGAGAGGATTTGGAAATAGTGGGCCCACCTCGGGTCAACTGAGGTGGCGCACACAAATTACGTACATAAAGCTTTATGGATCCACTTATGAAAGGTTTAGTGTAATCCGGTTCCATTTGGGAAAATTAAAGATGTTTAGGCAATTGTTTCAACAAGGCACGCAGTACTTAATTCAATTCTATTGAATGAAAAAGAATTGAGTACTTGTCTACAGAAATTTGGGCACACATACCAAACATTAACTACAAGCCTTTAGGAATTCAATCTTAATTCACTACTTGTCTACAGAAATTTGGGCAGCACCTCCCCTATAACTTCAACATCCCCGAGAATTTAACTCGGCCAAAATACCAACAACAACACCCACAACAATACCAACAACATCAACAATCGATTTGAAACGCATTCTAGCATAAATGGTCTTCCTTTCTACATAGTGCAAGAACTTTCAATCCAGCTTCACACTTTCAAATCAATATCAACGTTTTCATATTCATCTACTAATTCACGGTCATTCAAATATAATTCGGAAGCATTTCATATCATTCTACAAAATATACCAAAAATTCCACCCAAACCATAATTCACCCGAAACCTCCAACCTTCGACATAAATATTCACAACATATTTTTATCTCCCAATTTCATTAACAACAATCATAATTTGCACCCTAACAATTCCATTTCCATAATTATATAAATTTACAATAAAATCACAAAACTTCCTACAACAACTTCACAACCAATTTTCAATGCCAATTTTGGCTAGTATCTTTCCATTTACACCACAAGGCCACAACAACACAATTAACATCATAAATAAATTTGGTTCATCCTTCTACACACACATATTCATTCGGCCATACACATATACCCCTATTTTCATGATTTGCATTCTTTTCCACACACTACAACATAGACAAAGCCTTCATAACATACAAAAAGGGTTTAAATCTTACCTTTTCTTTCCTAGCTTCTTCACTTGACCAAGGTGCTAAATCGACGAAACAAGCGACTTATATTCCGAAATAACTACACCACGTTGTAGAGGACCCTTGAATTAGTGGAAATACTAGAAGGAAATAACTTTTGGGACAAGATTTCAAAGGGTTAGTTTTCCATGGACATGGCCGAATGGCCTATATTTTCTTGATCTTCTTCTTTTGTTCTCTCCTTCACTAATTTCTCTTGAATGTTCTAATAATTATGTGGCCCTTTATTCATTTATTCATCACATGGATGAATTACATGGGCTTGGGTCCTTTGTTTTGGGCCATGGCCGGCCACCCCAATGGTTGGGCCTCCTTTATTCTTTTTTTAAAAAAAATTTTCCAAGCCCAATTACTTCATGACTAATATGTGACTCATAAAATTTATTTTCCTAATTTATAATTTTGCCCTTAGTCTTTCCTAATATTTCCACATCCAAAATTCTCATGAGCAACTTACATATTAACAAGATCAAAATATGGCCTTGTCTTTGACTTATCACAATTATCTCAAATTTTCCGAATGTGCAAAATACAGGGTATAACATCCTCCCCCCTTTAGAACATTCGTCCTCGAATGTTAAATTAGTCTTATGGGGTCTTGCAAGCATTTCGGGGGAGTTTCTTTTTATGGACAGCACATATAATACATATTCATTATTGAATATAACCAAGTAAGGAGTTTAGATTACCTGTGGGCACGGGAAACAAGTGAGGATACTTCCTTTTCATCTCCTCTTCAGCTTCCCAGGTCATCTCCTCCCTGTTATTGTTCCGCCACAACACCTTAACGGAAGCTACATCCTTATTGCGTAGTCTCCTCACCTGATGATCCAGTATGGTTATAGGCTGCTCCTCGTAAGATAGTTCCTCCGTCACCTGAATATCATCTACTGAAAATATTCTGGAAGGATCACCAATGTACTTACGAAGCATAGACACGTGGAACACCGGATGCACTGCTTCCATGTCAGATGGTAGGTCTAATTCATAGGCAACCTTGCCCACCTTACGGAAGATTTGATGAGGGCCGATATATCTCGGACTGAGCTTGCCTTTTTTGCCGAATCTCATGACGCCCTTCATAGGTGACACCTTCAGGAATACCCAATCACCAACCTGGAACTCTAAATGTCGACGTCGATTGTCTGGGTATGATTTCTGTCGACTCTGAGCTGCTAGCAACCATTCCCGAATGAGCTTTACTTTATCAACTGCCTGCTGGATCATATCTGGGCCAATTAATTCAGTTTCGCCAACATCGAACCAGCCGATTGGTGACCTGCATTTCCTGTCATACAGAGCCTCGTACGGTGCCATCTGGATGCTAGAATGGTAGCTGTTATTATAAGCAAACTCAACCAGTGGAAAATGATCATCCCAACTACCTCTGAAATCAATAGCACAGGCCCGCAGCATGTCTTCTAGCGTCTGTATAGTGCGCTCGGCCTGCCCGTCGCTCTGAGGATGGAATGCTGTGCTCAGACTCACCCGAGTCCCCAATCCTTCCTGATATGATCTCCAGAAATTCGCTATAAATTGGGCACCTCTGTCAGTGATAATAGATATAGGAACTCCGCGAAGTCTCACAATTTCTTTAATATATAGCCTGGCATAATCCTCAGCTGAATAAGTAGTTCTGACCGGAAGAAAATGGGCTGATTTTGTCAGCCTATCAACAATAACCCATATGGAGTCATACTTCCGTGGAGTGCGAGGTAAACCTGTAATGAAGTCCATATTAATTATCTCCCACTTCCATGTCAGAATTTCCATTTCCTGTAACAGTCCACCCGGCTTTTGATGTTCAATCTTAACCTGCTGACAATTCGGGAATTGGGCAACGAACTCTGCGATGTCCCTTTTCATGCCATCCCACCAGTACAGGCTCCTGAGGTCATGGTACATCTTCGTCGATCCCGGATGAACAGAATAATGGGCATAGTGTGTTTCGCTCATAACCTGTTGTCGTAGCCCTGCAACATTAGGCACACACAACCTGCCTCTATATAGCAATATTCCGTCTGATGTAAACTCGAACGGAATCTTCTCCTGTGTCTCTGTACTGTGCTAGAACAGGGTCTTCATATTGGTGTCGCTTTATATCCTCCCTAATAGATGATTCAGAAACCCCTCGGACAGAGATCCTCGTACCTCTAGAATCGGCCAGACGAACTCCAAGATTAGCCAGCTGGTGAATATCACGTACTATCTCTTTCCTTTCAGGTTGAAAATCTGCCAAGCTGCCCATAGACTTGCGGCTGAGCGCATCTACTACAACATTGGCTTTGCCCGGATGATACAGAATATCAACATCATAGTCTTTCAGCAGCTCCAGCCACCTCCTTTGCCGCAAATTCAGCTCCTTCTGCTTAAAGATATACTGGAGGCTCTTGTGATCTGTATAAATATCAACATGGACGCCATATAGATAGTGTCTCCATATCTTCAAAGCATGGATTACCGCTGCTAGCTCCAGATCATGGGTAGGATAATTTCTTTCATGCTTTTTGAGCTGCCGGGAAGCGTTGGCTATAACTCTGTCGTGCTGCATTAATACACAACCTAACCCAACGCCGGAAGCATCACAATAAATAACATACCCATCTGGTCCCTCTGGAAGAGTCAGAACTGGAGCTGTAGTCAACTTCTCTTTCAGCAACTAGAAGCTTTGTTCACAAGCATCGTTCCACTGGAACTTAGCTCCCTTCTGAGTTAGCCTTGTTAATGGCGCTGAAATCGAAGAAAACTTTTCCACAAATCTTCTGTAGTAGCCTACTAATCCCAGAAAACTACGTACCTCAGTGGGCGTCGTAGGTCTAGGCCAATTCTTTACGGCCTCAATCTTCTGTGTGTCCACTCGAATGCCATCAACTGCAATAATATGTCCCAGGAATGCCACTGAAGTCAGCCAAAATTCACATTTAGAGAATTTGGCATATAGCTTCTGATGCCGAAGGACCCCAAGTACCGCCCTTAGATGATCTGCGTGTTCCTCCTCTGACCGTGAGTAAACCAGAATATCATCAATAAATACAATCACGAACATATCCAAGAACGGCCTGAATACCCGATTCATCAGATCCATGAATACCGCTGGAGCATTAGTCAGCCCAAAAGACATCACTCTGAATTCATAATGCCCATATCGGGTCCGGAATGCTGTCTTTGGAATATCAGCCTCTCTTACCCACACCTGGTGGTAGCCTGACCGCAGATCTATCTTCGAAAAACACTTAGCGCCCTGCAACTTATCAAACAAATCATCAATCCTGGGGAGGGGTTATTTATTCTTTATGGTTACCTTATTTAGCTGTCTATAATCGATGCACATCTGCAGTGACCCATCTTTCTTCCTTACAAATAATACCGGGGCTCCCCAAGGCGAGGTGTTGGGTCTGATAGAAGCATTTTTCTAATAAGTCCTTCAACTGCTCTTTCAATTCTTTTAATTCTGCAGGTGTCATTCTGTACGGGGGAATAGATATAGGCTGAGTATATGGCAGCACATCGATAATGAACTCTATCTCTCGCTCCGGAGGAAGACCTGGAAGCTCATCTGGGAATACATCTGGAAATTCATTAACCACTGGGACTGACTGAAGAGTCGTTGCTTCTGCTTTCAAGTCTTGTACACGAACCAGATGATAAATTTACCCTTTTCTGATCATCTTCCTCGCCTTAAGGTATGAAATAAACTTACCTTTCGGCGATGCTATATTACCTGTCCACTCTATAACTGGTTCCCCAGGAAATGGGAAGCGAACCACCTTTTTCTGACAATCAACATTAGCATAACAGGAAGCTAGCCAATCCATGCCCATAATAACATCTAATTCAATCATATCTAACTCTACCAGATCTGCCTTAGTGCATCAGCAACATATAATTACAGAACAATCTTTATATACCTGTCTCGCTATAATAAAATCCCCAATCGGTGTAACTACCTCGAACGGTTCTATCGGTTCAGATGTTATCCCAATTTTACTAGCGACAAGGGGAGAAATATATGACAAAGTAGAACCTGGATCGATCAATGCATATACAGATCGAGAGAAGACCAATAATGTACCTGTGACGACATTTGGCGACGTCTCCTGATCCTGGCGGCTGGCCAAGGCATATATGCTGTTCGAAGGACCGCCAAAACTGGGAACTCCACCACGGCCTCTGCCGCGGCTTGCTGGTGCCAGTGTACCCTGCCCTGTGGGGCGCATAGCTACGGAAGAAGATGATGACCCAACAGCTGATCCGGTAGGCTGAGCCACACCACCAAATTACCCTTATACAGGCACTCTCTCACAGTGTGGCCCTGGCGGCCACAAGAAAAACAAGCACCTGTAGCACGATAGCACTCTCCAGGGTGGTGCCTCCCACAATACGAACACTGAGGCCTGGGTGGCCTCGTCTGACCGGAACTCCTGTCTATCAGCGAACCCTGGAGCTCTGGCCTGCTCCTGAATAACCTGGGCTATCAAATCTCCTGCCTAGAAACTGTGGAGGTGTGCTCCGTGCCGGCTGGGAAGAATGTCTGCTAGACTGCTGCTGCTGCTGAGGCTGCCTACTCCGAAACTCCCCAGAATACTCAGCTGATCTGGCCCTCTTGGGCTGACTCCGATCCTGCTCTCTGTTGGGCTGATGCCCCTTATGTCGGTCCTCCATAGCCTGGGCATGCGCCTGTATATGTGCAATATCCATACCGGGCTGAGCAACCATCACCAGACAACTATCAACCAAATAACGGTCCAGCCCCATTATATACCGGTGCATCCTGTCAGTCATATCAGCTACCATAGCGGGTGCATATCTGGCCAATGAGTCAAACTCTAGGCTATACTCTCAGACGCTCCTGCCCCTCTGTCTCAGCAGTAAAAATATGTCAGCCCTAGCTCGCCGCAGCTCCAGAGGCAAAAAGTGGCCAAGAAAGGCCTCAGTGAACTCGTCCCACACTGCTGGGGGAGCGTCGTCGCCTCTGGACAACTCCCATGACTCATACCAATTAGCAGCTACATCATACAACCGATATGAAGCCAACTTGACAGACTCGGTCGCAGAAGCCTTAATCAACCGTAACATACGCTGCATCTTTCTGATAAACTCCTGGTGATCCTCCTCGGGCTTTGTCCCGAAGAACTCTGGAGGATTACAAGTCAGGAACTCCCGGGCCCTCGAACTATCATGTCTGTCTGCACGATCACCTCCAAATCCATGCCTATGAACCTACCCCGCCACCAATCTGGTCAGCAACTGGACCGCATATCTCATGGCTCTATCCTCCGCCCCTGGCTGTTGAGCTGGAGGCTCGGGCACTGGAACCTCGGGAGCTGGCGGTGGAGCCGCCCCCTGATCTGCAGCTGCTGCAGCTCCAATCCCCTCTGGTAGTGGCGGTGTAGCAGAGCCCTCAGACAGGGGCATAATCTCGGCACGGGCCCTGGTAATCCTCTGGGCCTGGCTAGTCTCTCCCGCTGCTACTGACTTGCCCTTCTGGGCAGCTGTCGCCTTTTTCGGAGGCATGGCTGAAAACATAATAATTCGTTAGGGAGGAGTCATCCTGATAATACAGATCTATCGCACGATCTAAGATAAGAAGGAGGGGTAGCATCCTAATGTCCTGTAGGCTCCTGTTTATAGATGTGGTGCACACACACCGATAAACAGGACTCTACTAGACACGGTCTGTAGACACTCCGAGGACAAATCGCTCTGATACCACTTTTGTCACGACCAAACCCCGTAGGCCGCGACTGGTGTCCGTGCTGGACACCCGTACGTACCCAATAACCCAAACCAATATATAAGCAGAGTATACAGACATAGACGTCGAACGGCGTTACTAACTATCACAGATAAACAGATATAGCGCGTGGAAGCCGATAAGGCTATCACAGAATATATCAACCCAAAACATATACACAACCCACATGTATGTCTACAGACCTCTACGAATAACAACAGACTCATAAGACGGGACAGGGCCCCGTCATACCCCTGAATAACATATACATGTACAATAGAAAAGTTTGTACCAAAATGTGGGCTCCGGACAAGAGAGCACTCCAAGACAGCAGAGTAAAATCCTAAGCGGGCGGGTCAGCAAATCGAGCGTCTGTACCTGCGTGGCATGAAACGCAGCCCCCGAAGAAAGGGGGTCAGTACGGAATATGTACTGAATATGTAAAGCATGGAGTACGGAGAACAGAAACATAACCGGAACAGAAAATACAGAAAATGAGTGCAATGTCCAGAATATCAGAATGCATACTTACAAAACATAAATAATGCATGCAAAAACATATGCCATATCCGGCCCCATTATGGGGCTCGGTGAACAGAACGTGGTCGCCACCCCGTCACTGGCGCCACAACACAGCATACTCCAGAATAGGGAATAACTCCGTAACATATCATATCGTATCAGATGGCCGTATCATATCATATCATATCAGAATATGTGTACATGGCATAGCATAATCCACAACCCATGTACATGTATACCTGCCCCCTCACATCGAGGCACGGCGAATAATGCAGTGGAATACGCTTGATAACATATCCTGGCCCGGGCTCAGTGAAAGAAGCATTGAGGCATCCACGAGTGGAGTAGTGAGAAACTAAATGCAATATAAAACACAACACATTTACAAAGACTCGATGAGACATCTCAAATGACAGATCATAACAAAGAGATCGGACGGTAATCATAGTGCGTGTCTTTCGGAAGTCACAATGGGTCACGTCAAAATAATCTTCCTAGGATTGTTTCCATGTTCCAGAATAGTTTATAAGACTCAATGGAATATTTAAAACAGTTGTCATTTAGTAGTTAGAAGAGTAGTTAAAACGTTTCCTTTAAATATTGCTTGAAAACAAATCAATAGCACAATAGGAGAGGATTTGAAAATAGTGGGCCCACCTCGGGTCAACTGAGGTGGCGCACACAAATTACGTACATAAAGCTTTATGGAGCCACTTATGAAAGGTTTAGATTAATCCGGTTCCATTTGGGAAAATTAAAGATGTTTAGGCAATTGTTTCAACAAGGCACGAAGTACTTAATTCAATTCTATTGAATGAAAAAGGGTCAAATTCAAACTCGGATTTCTAGAAATAGAGTTGTCCCCGAGGCTCGTATCCAAACCTATTATGTCTAAGACATGCCAAAAGAAGGAAAGGTAAAGGTTTACATACCATATTCGCTCCTTACGCTTCTCCGAACTCGATTCCCAAACTCTCCAAAATCTACAAAAGGTCACACATACCAAACATTAACTACAAGCCTTTAGGAATTCAATCCTAATTCACTACTTGTCTACAGAAATTTGGGCAGCACCTCCCCTATAACTTCAACATCCCCGAGAATTTAACTCGGCCAAAATACCAACAACAACACTCACAACAATACCAACAATATCAACAATCGATTTGAAACGCATTCTAGCATAAATGGTCTTCCTTTCTACATAGTGCAAGAACTTTCAATCCAGCTTCACACTTTCAAATCAATATCAACGTTTTCATATTCATCTACTAATTCACGGTCATTCAAATATAATTCGGAAGCATTTCATATCATTCTACAAAATATACCAAAAATTCCACCCAAACCATAATTCACCCGAAACCTCCAACCTTCGACATAAATATTCACAACATATTTTTATCTCCCAATTTCATTAACAACAATCATAATTTGCACCCTAACAATTCCATTTCCATAATTATATAAATTTACAATAAAATCACAAAACTTCCTACAACAACTTCACAACCAATTTTCAATGCCAATTTTGGCTAGTATCTTTCCATTTACACCACAAGGCCACAACAACACAATTAACATCATAAATAAATTTGGTTCATCCTTCTACACACACATATTCATTCGGCCATACACATATACCCCTATTTTCATGATTTGCATTCTTTTCCACACACTACAACATAGACAAAGCCTTCATAACATACAAAAAGGGTTTAAATCTTACCTTTTCTTTCCTAGCTTCTTCACTTGACCAAGGTGCTAAATCGACGAAACAAGCGACTTATATTCCGAAATAACTACACCACGTTGTAGAGGACCCTTGAATTAGTGGAAATACTAGAAGGAAATAACTTTTGGGACAAGATTTCAAAGGGTTAGTTTTCCATGGACATGGCCGAATGGCCTATATTTTCTTGATCTTCTTCTTTTGTTCTCTCCTTCACTAATTTCTCTTGAATGTTCTAATAATTATGTGGCCCTTTATTCATTTATTCATCACATGGATGAATTACATGGGCTTGGGTCCTTTGTTTTGGGCCATGTCCGGCCACCCCAATGGTTGGGCCTCCTTTATTCTTTTTTTTTTTTAACATTTCCAAGCCCAATTACTTCATGACTAATTTGTGACTCATAAAATTTTTTTTCCTAATTTCCAATTTTTCCCTTAGTCTTTCCTAATATTTCCACATCCAAAATTCTCATGAGCAACTTACATATTAACAAGATCAAAATATGGCCTTGTCTTTGACTTATCACAATTATCTCAAATTTTCCGAATGTGCAAAATACGGGGTATAACAGTATCCCCTATGAAAGGAGTTATGAGATACTTAGTCGGAAAGGTAAGTTAAGTCCTAGGTACATTGGTCCTTATGAGATTTTGGATCGAATTAGGTTGGTGGCCTATAGACTTGATTTACCTCCGAGATTGTCTGTTGTTCATCCTGTATTTCACGTGTCTATGCTAAAACGATATGTTGGTTATGATAGCCATAAGATTCAACCTGAGGATGTGGAGCTCGATGAAAATTTGATTTATGAGGAGGGTCCGATATCTATTCTTGATAGGCAAGTGCGACAATTGAGGTCGAAAAAGGTAGCTTCAGTCAAAGTGTTGTGGCGTAATCATCCAACCGAGGAGGCTACTTGGGAGTCTGAGACGAATATGCGAGATAAATATCCTCAATTATTTGACGCGACAGGTATGATCAAGATCCGTTTGAGGATGAACGTTATTTTAAGTGGTGGAGAATGTAATAACCCAATTTTTTAATAAGGGTTTAGTTGGTAATTTTAGCTAAAAGGTTTTTAAAATAAAAGAAATTCGTAATTAGAATTAAAGAAAAAAAAATTAGTGGGCCAAGCCCATTCTCTTATTCTGGTTGCTAGTCACGTTTTAGTGATTTAAGGAGTAGAAAATTAGGGTAGTTGTGGGCTGTAGTTTTATAGAAAGAAAAGAAAGGGGAAAAAGAGAAAAACTACTGGAAAAAGAAAGAAATTGTGGAAGTTCACGGACAGCAAGGGTTCATAGTATAGGTATTTCACTACATTAGCTCTTTAGCATATATTTTAATTTACATGTGTTGTGTTTGGTTGGTCAAAGAAGGGTATTAATGGTGGCATAATCATTATTCAATGATAGGATGATGGATTGGAAATAAAGTTAGGTGACAATGATTGGTGGGTTAGTGGAATTAGAGAAAGAGAATGATTTTTTTTTCTAAAAAGCTACTGTGCAAGCCATTCTTTGTACTGATGCACGTTTCAGTTGCTACTATTCCAATTGGAATGCCTAATTTAATATGATGATGTGTAAATGTAATGATTAGGTGATGATGGGTAAGTGGTGTGGTTAGTAACAAAAGTGTAATTCAAAAGGAGGGAACTTATGTGAAGTTGCTGGACTTACAAATCGTATACCAACTGTGCCAATTTTCCATTCATTATTTTTCATAACTTATAGCTGTTGTGTTGGGATATTGATACAGTGAATAAATATCGTAAACAGTGAGAGGAGATAGAAATATTGAGACTTAGTTCTAATCTAGGAATATTGAGATTTGACCCGATTAGCATAATTGACATTGTTAATCAATATTTTTGCATAGATTAAGGCCATTGGAGGCCGTGGTTGGTGCTCTAGGCATTTGCAAGGTTGGAGAATTTGTCGTTAGCAAGGTAAGTGAGACTTTAAGCTTTGAGTACTTGCTTTTCAAAACCCGTTTTAAAAATATGTTTTGTCTGCCTGGTCCATGTGTTGGGGCGAGCGTGTGCTTGGCAAAATCGGTGGTCCTTAAGGCCAACCGCATATACTTTATTTTCAAATAATCCAAAACTCTTTTTATAAATTATTTTGTGATGTGATATAGTTGTGACCCATAATATTGGGGTATTGTGTATGCTTCCCTTAGCATTGTGTATGCTTCTTGATTATATTGGGGCATTGTGTATGCTTCCCTTAGCATTGTGTATGCTTCTTGATTATATTGGGGCATTGTGTATGCTTCCCTTAGCATTGTGTATGCTTCTTGATGATATTGGTGCATTGTGTATGCTTCCCTTAGCATTGTGTATGCTTCCTAACATATTTGGCACATTGTGTATGTTGCCGTGGATTCATAGTGTTGACTAATTCTTTAAATGTTGTTATGACGGTTCTTAGTGTAAATTGTGTTGAGACATATAATATATTTGATAAACAGTGGTTTGGACCTTGGTTGCTACTATATAATGATATATTCATGTGCATAATATTTTTGTGCTTGTTGTGTGTTTGTATTTTCTAACACTTGTTCCAGGGGTATTTGAAGTGGCGGGTCGAGAATCATACTGGGTTATATTTATGTATAACTCACTCCTTACCTGCATGTCCATGCAGATACTGTCGTTGAGAACGAGGCTGGTAATTGAAGATTTCGTGAGTGGATTCTGTTGCTGAGGTGAGCCACCGCATTGTTAGTGGAGGCAGCCATTTCAGCTTTATCTAATTTATTTCTAGTTATTTCTTTTATTTTGGGCTTACATGCCCAACAGTCAAACTCATGTAACTCGGTTAGATGCTCCATGGTCTTAGCGTGGGATGTGGGCTAGAGATTCTTTTTATTTTAGCGTTGATTGATTTTCATAAATCGATTAAGGATTTGGTTGGCGACTATTTCGCATTTTTATCATTAATAACGTTGTTGGATCTGCACTTATTTTCTTTTAGTGCTTTTGTAAATGATTAAGTATGATATATGGTTCGCCTGGCGGGTGGTGTTTGCTGGGTGCCAATCACGTCCAGCGGGTATTTTGAGACGTGACATAAACCAAATAAGTTCGAGTCGATCCAAATGGAACTTCTTCTACTACATTTTGTAAACAGGTATCCGACTTTCTCGGTTACATTAGTTTCACAAAACAATATGACTTAATTTATGGTCCTAAACTAAAAATGGGAAGAAAGTCTGATCCGGTATGACAAACTAAAGGTTGAGAACTTCGGTCCATACCCTCGGACACTTCAACAAAATCATTCATCGGCTAAATGGCTTTAGGATGGTCATCTTGAATAGCCGAACCTGGGTTGTTTTGCTCCGACGAATCCTCCTCATCTAATACAATCACCGGAGGCAGTCCACCCCGAGAAATTTCCCTTTGAGTCCGCAAGATATGGCATTCTCTAACCCGAGAACCTATCCCTGAAGGAATAGCCGAAGAGCTCGCAGGGACTCTCCGTCTGGATGCCTTCGCCGATGCCGCCGTTGTCTTTTTTCCCTCAGTAACCTCCTCGGCATCCTCTGCGATAATGTTTTTTCCTTTTAAAGAAGACCTCTTCGTAGGAAGCCCTGAAAACTAAAGGTTCGAGGTTAGAATATAGAATGGAAAAATTGACAAAGAATTCCACAAGCAGATTAAACTTTACCATGGTTTTTTCCTTCCACTCTTCGGGTGTCATGCTCCTCCAAGAACGGCCCACGTCATGAGAGACGCTAAAAAATGCAACTAGCCATTTGAAAATAGTAATTACGAGCTCAGGGTCGACCGGATTCGGGGTTGGATTTACGTTGCTGGAAAATCTACGAATATAGAACGATGGAGTTGGTTCGTACGAATCATTACGAATCGATGTAGCCATCCCCTGTCAAAATCATCCTCCGGGTCTATGACGCCCCGATTCCCACGAGGAAGCAAATGAACTATGCCCCCTCGGATTACTCGGGGAACATAGATATGGATCAGATGGGCGTTGGTAAAAGAATCCCCGGCTACATTGGCCAATATTTTGAGGCAATACACAAGCCTCAAAATCTGCGGAGCAATTTGGCCAATACAAACGCTGTATCGACAACAGAAGTCCTCAAAAACTCGGGGAATGGGAAGAGAAAACCCAATAGCAAAAGGGTAGGTATAGGCCATCAAATAACTAGCAACATGGTGATTGATTCTTACCCTGCTCTCAACAGGGCGGACGTCAACGTCCACACCGAAGTTACAATCATTTCGAACTGTGGGGATAGTGGCGGCATCAATGAAGGATTCAAAATTTTCCACAGAATCTAGGTGAGAAGATACTTTGCAATCGTTTGCATATTTGAAACCGGCTGGGAGAATGTCTGCAGCAAGGAGCTCCAACTCCTTCTCAGGGCTGATCGCTCCTGTCGCTGACAACGGCGGTGAATATGGGCTACACTTTGAGTTAACAATGGTAGAGAATTCATGGCTAAGAAGAAAGCTTAGTGTCAAGCGATGGAAATAAAAGGTTTAAGAAAAGTTCGGAACTCAGAAGAGAATTTAGAACTAGGCAGTTGCAAACAAGGGTTTTTGAAAAGATGAAGTTTAGGGTTTTTGTTCAACGTGCATGGCAAAAAGAAAATATATGCCATGGGCTTTATATAGAGATAGTACAAAAGTTGAAGGGTTTAAAAATTCTGACAAGGGGTGGATTCTCGAGACTGATTAGGCGGTTGTAGTAATGATGAACTGGCATCAGTCAGAGTGTAAGATTGATGGAATTTCTTTTCCATGGTGGGTAGGTGCGGACTACACGAATTTATCCGGATCCATTTCCCGAAGTTAATACTTTCCTCCAAAAAATGGATGTATATGGTAAAAACTGGTGTCGATAGCCCCGACCCGGGGTTCAATGATCCAAACCCAGAATAAGAAGCAATGGATAGAAGAACTTGGCTGAACCGAATAGGGATATTTGGACCTGACGATTCCCGAGGAGGACACCCGCAGTTGGAGATGTTATGGAAAATCTGGCCCGTTGCGGATTTCACTCCGCACAACGTAGGGAATAGTTGTCAAACCTGAGATTTCAGGGATCCTTATCTCTAATTGATTTAGTTATCTTATTGGATATAAGTTCTTGTACTATAACTAGGGAGGGTAGTAAATCTCTATCCCCCATCAGCTTTTTCAACATTTTACTGCACAATTATACTATTTGTTTCTCAAAGTTCTGTCAAGCATAACGATAATAAAATCATCAACAGTTTGGTTCGAGCAAACTCAAGTCTCAGGCCGGGCTGTTCATCCAAATTCAAGGTTATTTCATACTCTTTTATTTGGAATCTATATTTCGTTACTATTGTTTTTCCGTTTTATAGTGAATCAAATCGCATATCCTTTAAACCACTTATAAATTCAATAGTTACCTTTTTAAGGGGTAAACAATATTGAACACCTATTCAGAGGGCTAAGATAAGCAAATTAAACAAAATAGACAACCAACAAATAAGTATCTAAATTGTGTGAACAGATAATCAGGCTATATGATGCTATTCTACGGTAGAAGATGGTGTATTTGTATAGCAATTGATTAGGCTAAACATAAGGAATAATCTGAAATATACATGAAACTATTGGACTAATCATACTTAATAGGCTGATAACAAGATTATCTAACATTTAGCTAATTTAAAACTACACTCAATATTTGATTTACATCAAATAACCATACAATGACTACAAACTAACATACATCACTTTAAACCAAAACCAGGACAAACATGTAATACTAAACATGCTCAACTGGATAATTAACCTAATAGTAAACATATATAAGCCAAAAATTAAATTAAAAAAAGACAATTATTACCTCTTTTGAGTGCAACCTTGGTCGGGAATAGAACTTGGAGATTCCTTTGCTCCTCAAGCCTCAAACTCAGCCACAAAATCAAACAAAATACTTAAAATTTTAGACTTAACCCGAATAATTAAAGTTTCAAAGCAAAGTGCCGAAACTTAGATAATTCGAGTGCTTTTGTGGATATGGATGATATTCTCTGTCTGTTATGAAGGATTGGCAGTCCTATTTATAGAACCACAAAAATCAGAGAAACCCTAATTTAATTCGATGTGGGACAAGTCAAAAATTAAGACTTGTTCCTCACAATCCAACATTGTGCGGCTCATATTAAGAGCAAACAACAAATAAAAGCCCAGATCTCATCAACCCCAACGGATCGTCATAGTAACAATCGAACCAACAGGGTTCGAGGATTCAAAATTGCCTCAAGAGAAAAACCATTAAGAAAACGTACTAGTTCGACCGTTGATTTGTAGAAAAGTGAAAGAAAATTGTTTGGTTGTAGTTTTGAATGAAAGAGAATGAAGCATTAATGATTTACTCGATTCGACTATGCAAGGACTGAGAAAAGCATCGTACACCTGCCACTTTACCAAAAATGGAGAGAGGCAAATCGCCTCTTGGTGGCCCCTAAGGTTTCCATGGAACCATTTTTCGCTGAAGCTAAAAGACCAAAGGTTTGTTTAGTTGCTTGGTCATATGTATATATGTTCTTCGTTATTGGGTCAAGTCAAGTCCTAATGGACTGGGCTCGACCAGTTTAAAAATAAAAGGAAATAGCCTACCTTTCATTTATATACATGATATACATGGGTATATTCGTTTACCTGTGTATATTCATGTATATACATGTATACGGATGAGGGAAAAAATGTGACCATTTAAGAAATAGCCAAAATTTAAAGTACATAAGCAATTAAGCATTTCAATTGTGGCCAACATTAATTAATCAATAAAATTAAAGACACGGCTAACTCCATAAAGAGACTAATTTGCAAATATGGCCTCAAAATAAATCATGCAATTGGCTATTTCAATTATGGCCTTAATTGACTAATCAATTGATTATTTCAATTATGGCCATAATTAAACACATAATAAGAAATTTCCAAAATATAACAACAATTAAACACCTAATTAATCATGATTTAAAAATCGCAAATACAAGTTGATTATGCAAAAAATTAAAGGTTGAGGGGTAAAAATTATTATTTTAATTAATCAAACTTCTCAAATTACATGGAGTAAAAATACTTGTCAATTGGACACTTGATAATTTAAACAATTAATTTAATAATTGTTTTTGATTTAATCTTGAAAAATATTTTAATAAAATATGGCAATAAATTGTAAAATGATTTACCATATATATTTGATGGTTATCTTGCCCAGCAAAATGGCAAAATATTATAGAAATAGTTTTGCTAAATTCATTTTGATATTTAAGTGCGTATTCCACTCCGTTTGAGATCCAAGAATTTGGGGGTAATTAAATAAAATTACGGGAGGTCAAAAATTAGTTGTCAACAGTAATAGTGTGAAATTCTGCATATGGCTATATATTAATACAAAATGTACTTATAAGCTCTATAGGAGGAATGAGCAGTGTTTTTCTAAACTAGAATTATAACTGTACAAACACCACATAGTCCAAGAACGACAATTCAAGTATAAAAGTATCACGTCGGAATCCATGAAGTACGGGGATGAAGTAATCACTAAGCACATCCACGTAAGACTTGCAGTAATGTGAACCACACTAGATCTCAGTAATCTACAATCATAGCCTAGGCGGAACCTCTAGTCCTTGAATCCATCAACTTAGTTTAAGTAAGTGATTAACAACCACGCAGCATCTCAAATAAATCAACAACTAAGAAATCAAGGTTGAATGCACCATGCCATACAATAGATACAACAACCAAAATCAGATATGTGAATAGATGTAATATGAATGCATGTGCGATGCAATGCAATCCACTGGCAGACTGTCTTATATCGTACACACATGCTACAGATGGAATACCTCCACGTCTCGATAGTCATGACCCATGGGGGACCCGTGAAGTCCATGTACCAATCACTCTACACACAACCCAGAATGACTATCACCACAACACCAGCCACCAATCACTAGTCCTTCCGCACACAGCCTAGAGATGGATATTATATCAAATATGTCCATAGTCACTCCGCACACAACATAGAGATGACTTTCTATCCATCACTTTCTCCATTGGAACCACCTCACAGTATCATGAGAAATGCATGATGAAGTGCATGCATGAATGTCAAGTTCAACAATAATCATGAGGTGAATAAACATAAGAACATTCGTAAATCAACTACCAATATGAAATTATTCCAAAATTTGTACAATGCCACGTCCGCAACAATTTCCCTTCGAACCACATAGATAACACCAAATATATATATGCAAGAGAGACCATACGAGATATGCATGTAGCCAACACCATAATAAGAAGCCTCAGATGTTTCACTTTCCCTCTTATCATTATTAATATCAAATCATAGTTCACAACAATGAATCATGTTGAATGTGTATGAATGATATGCATGTATCAATCTCAAGTGTAAATCATAATGAAATCTCAATCGTACCACACATGGACACATATCACAATATTAATATCATGTCAATTCCATTTCTTTATCCATGTTAGTGTCAAGATAAGTGAGAGACAACTGTATCATATTCACAATATGGAAATTTAATACAAGTCCAATATTACACAAAAGGCATCAACTCAATAAACTATAAACGGCAACAAGCCAACAAATCAGTCAATACTACCAATCCTAAGAATATCCATCCAAACTTCATACCCGAAGACTTAACATGCATTCTCCGACAATAGCTAACTACTACATATGCTTCACTAACCGAAGTCAAACTAGAAGGTAATCCGTAACCTACCGCACTACCGAGCTGGTGCCACGAATAATCAAATCTGAGCCTTGACCTTCCGAAGAGTCTCCAAGTACTCACATTCTAGCCATTATTGAATTCTAAGTTAGAAATGAGAAACAACAATACCCATTGCTAGACATTCGTCCGAATCAAAATCAACTAAGTAAAAGAGAGAAAATAGGCCCACAAGGGTAAAATTGGTATTTCAAAGATGGAATAGGTAACTCAATGCTCTAGAAGTTAAATTCCACTCCCCAATTGCTACATTAACCCAAGAATAGATCAATTCCATCATCAAGTAAAAAAACTCCAATTTGGGTATAAACCCCAACTTTTAATCTTTCAATTCTTCAATTATAAAAGAAGATTCAAGCTTATTGGTTACTAATTCACGATATTCCATGCTTAAAGTAGTCAAACCCATTAACAAATCTCATACTGGGAGACTAAATATCAAATAATAAAGTAAAGGTTCAAAACCCCTTTTGTTCCTTAAGTTATCTAGATTTTTTACCATAGATTCATGCTTAGGAAAGGTCAATGAATGAAATCAAGGTTAGAGAACATAACCCCAAGAGAAATCTGCTTGGAACCTCTTCAATTAGCCTCAAAGACTGTAACAACCCGTTTGGTCATTATAGTGCTTGCGACCCATTTACTTCCGTTGAACTTTCCTCGATCCCTATTAGTTCAATTTTGACTTGTAGGGATGGGTGGCCTAGTTCCCGAGGTAGTCGGATGAGTTTTATGGTGACTTTTACGAACTATATCCTTAAAGTGAAAAACGGTTGTCTGGTAGTTGACTTTCGGGTAATAGAATCTTTTACAAAACTCTGTCTATTCCGAGATGTTCGGATGGTCATTTATGATGTGGTGGGATGTTCGGTTCAGTTCCTGAGGCACTTGAGAGCATCTTGGGTTATTGGTGAAGTTGGTCTTTGTCCATTGAGTATTGACCCGATCAAATAGACCTTCGTTGGAAATTCTAAACTATGAGTGAGTCCGTAGTGCGTTTTAATGTATGCTTGGGTGTCTGGTCTATACCTGGGAGGTCTCGAGTGATTTTTGGGTTTTGGGTTTGAGATTCTGAAAAAACAGTAATTTTCTAGTGTCTGGTAGCCATTGTAGCGGTACCCTATGCGCGGTAGCAAACCAGCCTCGACGAGGCCTGGTCCGCTATGGCAAGATTATATGGAATCATAGTGAGGCACTACAGCGGATAGGGATCCACTGAAGCGGACTCGCGGTAGCGGGAGTTGAGTCTCAGGAGCGGTTCCACTATAGCCGACAGACGACTGCTGCAGCGAACGACGTGGGCCAGAATCCTATTTAATGCCTAGTTAAAACCCTTCATTTCCTATCCCTACATTTTATTGTGTCTAAGATTCATTGAGGCGAATTGAAGAGATTTCAAGCAGATTTCTCTTCAGGGTAAGTTCTCTAACCTAGATTTCATTCATTTACTTTTCTTAAGCATGAATCCATGATAGAAAATCTATAGAACTTAAGAAGGAAGATGGGTTTTGATGTTTATTTCATTATTTGAGTTTTAGTATTTCAAAAAGAGATCTGTTGATGGATTTGTCTAATCCAAGCATGGAATATCACGAATTAGTAACCAATAGGCTTAAATCTTCCTTTATAGTTGAAGAATAGAAAGATTGAAAGTTAGGGTTATACACAAATTGGGGGGTTTTTAACTTGATGATGAAATTGACCTATTCTTGGGTTAATGTAGCAATTGGTGTCACAACCCAAAATTGCTTAGTCGTGTGGGCACTTATCATCTTACCAATTCTTACCTTGGTAGCCAAACCCTTCCCTTACCCAACATACAAACTATAAATGCGGAAGAACACTATAATTAATAATAAATCTCAATATCAATTAAAAGAAAATATGTCACGACCCATTTTAGTCTAGGTCATGCGGGCACCTACCCTTCCCACCTCGGTAGGCGAACCCTTAACTCAACATTCACAGTCAATAAAATAATAGCGGAAGAAGTAAAATGAAGTAAGTCTCACAATATGATATAATATAGATAAGTGCCGAAGTAAATGAATCCACCCCAGTATCTGGTCTGGTCATACAAGAGCATCTAAATCTGAATACTAAGGTCTGAATAATAATACATAAAATGTTTCAAATCATGTCTTGAGTGAAAAGTAAGACATAAGAAATAGAAGAGTCTTCGAGGTCAACAGACACCATGCTCACCCTGGAAAACTCAAGTAGAAGTTGAGGAGTCGATTAACCACGAGTCAGAGAAGTAGATACGGCCTGATACTCTGCATTCATAAAAGAATGCAGCAAGTGCAGGTCAGTACAAAAAACAGAACTGGTAGGCATCATAGGCCGACTAAGCATAGTTAAAAAAGGCCCAACATAAGGGACGAAAATAAGAGAAATTATACTTGGACCAAATTTTGAGTAAGATGGCTTTGGCACGAATGCGACTTGACCTATTTGGGCTTCAATAAAATAAAAATGGACTTAATAAACTTTATACATTCCTACTACATACTTATACTAAAAATTAGGAGACATACTCCATGTTTTCTCATATGTATAATTAAAACCTATAAAAACTAAACTCATTTTATTAGGACCAAAATAGTAGTGACTCTACTTGGGAGAAATCCTGAGTGTGTCTTGGTCCGGCAATAAAGTGAGTTAAGCACTTATATGGATTTTGAAATTAAAAGAACCCCTTTTGTAAGGGGACATTTTGCCAAAATTTCGAATTTGTGATAAAGAATGACATTTTTGCAATAAAGTAAGCACCCTTAAGCAAATAATTACACTTATCACACATTGAAGCTCGTAGGTCATCCGTATTCTACGGATCCTTAATACTAGGGTGCTTAAAATCCTTTCTAGGGGATCACCAAAACCCTTACCTCGAACTCTGATCTAAAAAGGATTTTTCTCTTGTTTGAATAAACCTTTTTTACCCAGTTTTCCTAATTTTCCTTTAATAAATAAGGTGGTAACTCTAAAATACTAAAATCCAATTAGAGCACCAACAACCTCTTAGTAGTTTGTATGCACCTACGTAAAAGTGAACCATAACAGATGACGACTCGGTTGGGGAATTTTCTAGGTTCTAACCATAAGAGTTTCAATATAATGTGATTTTAATTGTAAGTATTTGCCTAAGTGCATACTTTTATGCAATTATAAATTGTCATTCATTTTATATCATAAATTTCGCTACTCCTGGCAAAAAGCATGGTTTCAAAGGGGATACGCGGGCTCGCGGTCTAGCCTTCACTAAAAAACCCGAAACAACTTTTATTCGGAACACGTTGAATGCAGAGTTGGTATGCGGTCACCCAAAAGCCGATAACAATTCACACTGAGTAGTCCGCTCGGGTCCAAGGTCAATTCCAAAAACCCACTCTTGCATAAGCCTAGGTTAGAGCTAAGACAAATCCAAATATGAACTAGATTGGGTTTGGATATTTGAGACGTATCTAAATCCATTAGGAAGACTACCCCCATGTCATGTACAGTCTATGCCCCGAAAAATACCGCATCTCATATTATGTGCTAATAGGAAACATGTAGTATGCCCATGTGTTAAGCCATTTCCTATTTGGGGTGGGGAGGGGGGAATTAACCTTAGCTTTGTTTTTGTAGATGTCTATTGACTTGGAATTAGACATGGTTCTTAACACCCCGGACATTCTACAAATATGGTGGGGCCAAATTACTCAAGAGGAGAGAAAGGGTATTTCTTGCTATCAAGGTAACTTGACCTCTGTAATGACGATGAAGGGCTGTAAGGAATTGATAGAAGTGATCAATTGGTTTTGGGATCGAGATAGAATGGTTTTTCGCTTTGGGGATAATATAGAAATGGCCCTGGCTTGGGAAGAATTAAAACATGTCGTGACTAGTGTAGGATCGGGCCTAAAAAGGAGAAAAAAACCCGACAAAAATGCCCTAATCCCAGAAAAACCTACCTATTCCCAAATACCCAAAATACTTTCCCTATCCCATGCCAATTAGGCACATGGCCCATCCATACAGTTTAGAGAGTTGTACAAACGGTTCAATAATCCTAGCGGATTTGTGGAACACCCGGGTGAATTTGAAACCTATGCCAAGTGGTTAGCCATCAGACCCTTAGTTTTTTCCATTGGTTTCTTGGGAGTTATGGTCTTTCCCAAATATTGATCTTTAGACATAGATACCCGAGTCATCTTAGTCACCCATGCCATCTTTTACTACATCACCCACTAAGAAGACTCCAAATATTTTGACCTAACCCCTATCATCGTAGTCGATATGTACCGAGCCCTAAGCCTTTGCAGTAACCACTATAAATACTTCCAAGAATGCAACCTACTCCTACAATGGTGGATCATCAAACACATGATCAAAGTCGGGGGTAGCCAATACCTAAGCGAGCCAGCAGAAAAGGACGGGCTCTTTAACTTCTGTCCAAATTTTAGGGACCAAACCAAACGGAGTTAGACCTTTACTTTCTCTAGACTAGGAGAAGAAAGTGTTCAGTGGATGTTTGATAACTTCGTGTCTAACACGGTTGTGGTCAAGGGTAGAAAATGCCCATTCTTGCCGCTCATGGGAATTCGAGGGATTCTCCCTTATGAACCTTCTAGAGTCTTGAGGCAATTTTGGAGGACCAAAGTCATACCCCAAGTGGGGAACATGGGAGATTTCATCATTGACTATGACGGAGATAGGATTCCGAGAGCAAGGGATTGTTTGCACGAGTGGAAGGGTCGCATGACCTGGGTCCCGATACCTTAGCACCCGACAAGTTTAATCTGGGTTATGAAGAGGACTTCAAAGACTAGCTAAGGGTCAACTTACAAGGCACTCTCCCTCCCAGGCCTATCCTTTAAAGTTATGTGCAAGACAAGGATTCCAAGGCCAAGATCCGAGCCGGCCTAGTTCAAAAGAGAACCGATGATAGAGATGCTAAGTGTTTGGAGAAGATTGAGCATGACCAAGCTACCATAGAAAGCTTGAGATATGAGTTGGAGTTCACTCATAACTCTCTGATTGAGCTCGATGACCTGGTGAAGAAGACTTTAGATGATGTTGCCCACATGAGCTTCATACAGAAGGGTTTTCTTATCGAGGCCATATTGACATCGGCCCATCTCCATATCAAGACTACTCTCTAAAAGGCGAAGACGGAAAGGATTGATCGAGCCTTATCATCATCCACATGAGGACACTTCTGCTACTTTACTTTATGCACTGTCTTTACTTTACCCTTTTGTACCCCTCCGGGAAAGAATATTAATATTAAAGATTATGGGGCAATGGTTTGATATAAATGGCACATTTATGTTTCAAACAATTAGAATGCCTTCAAAAAGGCTCAGAAACACGAGTACTATACTTATACTTATTAATATTACGTTATGTGCTTATTTGCTTTATACGTCCCATTTAAATGCTTGATTGATCTCGTGTATCGACCACTACCCAAAAAAAATAATGAAAATATACAAAAATAGAATAGGCTTGTTCTAAAATTAGCTAGATTCTCATCGGTTGAAGATGGATGCTATGAATATCCCAGAGCGCAAGGCTAGGAGAGAAGGTGAGGGTTCACTTCGCCAAAAGATTCAGGATCTGGAAAGGAAAATTCAAGCAGTTAAGGCGAAAATCAAAGAGGCCGATGAGTTGATGGATTTAGCGGAAAGCCCGCCCAAAGAACCTGCTAAGATCGAACATCAAGTTCAGAGTGCCTTGGACAAAGGCTAAGGAGTACCTTCGGGGTACATACCCCTATTTAAGGGACAACGAGACGAGGACCAGGAAGTAGAATCTGACCCTTTGGAACCAACTTGGCCATTAAGAGAGGCTACCTCCGTCACTTCCGCAAATCGAGAGACAGAGAGCTGGAGGAGCGAATAGAGTTTGTTCGGCCGGCATCGCCAGCCTGGTGGGAAATTTCACTCAAGGTCGTAGCCTGCCCTTACCGCATTTCGCCAAGGCATGTGACGAGTGAAGAAGTCTTCGACAAGCTCAAGAATATGGGAGTGGCCTGCATTAGCCATGAGAGGTTACCGCCTTGTGTCCCGGTCTTTGCACACAAAAAGTGTCCATTTCATCAAGAAAAACCAGGCTTTTGGCCCTCAGAAAGAGAATTATAAGGTTAAGTAGCAATAAGACCATCACTAAGCTGTGGGCCCCCCAATCATTGTTGGTCCACAACAGTGTTTCCCCAACTGAGGGAGTCACATTGAACACTCACGTTTTCCGTTACGACTTCACTATCTTCAAAGATTCTTATGCTAGTATTTTCCAGAATTTGGCGAGTAGGGGATCCTATTTTTTGTATTTTTTATAGATTTGTCCCCCCCCCCCCCCCCTCCCCCCACTTATGTGTAAAAGGAACTACGCCGACTTTCTTTCCCAAGGAGGGATATGTAGGAAATACTTATCGGGCTTGGTCTCGGATAAGTCTTATTTTTATGTATACCGAACTACGAATGGGCCTGATTTCCCGCCGAGCGATACGTAGGCAGTCCACGTAAGACTCGGTCCCCCTATATATTATAAATATATATTCCACACTTACCAAAACAAAATACTTGAAACCCAGTACAGGGGATCAATCAAGCATTTAAATCAAACATATGATTGTTTATGCGCTATGTGAGTCAAATCTATGTGATATCTTGCTTATCTCTTATTGCCTAATGAGCAAACATTGTTTCCTTTTGAGTTATTTTTTTCTTATAGAAAGAGAAAGTGTCACGACCCATTTTCACTAAGTCGTGCAGGGACCTACCTTTCCCACCTCGGTTGGCGAACCCTTATCCCAACAATCATAATAACATAAATAAAGCGGAAGAAGATAGAATAACGTAAGTCTCACGATAATAATATAAGAAAATCCAGAAGTAAATGCAATACACCCTGTATCTGCTCTGGCCATACAAGATCATCTAACTAAAAGCCATAAGTCTGAATATTAGTAATACATCAATAGTCTCAAAAATCATGCCTCGGGATGGAAATAAAGACATAATAAAAGAAAGAGTCTTCGGGCAGTGAACGTCCTCGTGCTCACCCTGCAAGACTCGAATCAGCAATCCTCGAATATCAGCCATGAGGAGTAGAAGTCGATCCCACCAGGTACTCTGTATTCATAAAAGAATGCAGCAAAGTATAAATCAGTACAAACAACAAGTACTGGTAGGTATCATAGGCCGACTAAGACTAGCTAATGTATATAAAGACAACAAGCAAGATAAACACATAAACCAACTAGTACAAGTCAGCACGAATCCATATACAGAGTACCAGTCATCACGTATGTTATAGCATCTAAACCCAACTGTACCAAGTCTCAGTATGATTGATCCGAACCAGTACACCACAATCATATCACAACAAGTCATCACCTAAGGTATAACATCTAAGCCCAACTGTGCCAAGTCCAGTACACCACAATCATAGCACAACAAGTCATCACCTAATTTATAGCATCTAAGCCCAACTGTGCCAAGTCTAAGTATAATCACTCTGAACTAGTATATCACAATCGTATTAGAATAAGTCACCACCTATGTTATAGCATCTAAGCCTAACTGTGCCAAATCTCAGTATAATCATTCCAAACCAGTATATCACAATCGTATCACAACATATTACCAGAAACCAAAAGGTACAATGCAATAATGTATGTAGGATGAATGCAATGCATATGCATTTTACACATGTACTCCAACTATGATATATCACATCTCGGCAGCACAACCCAAGGAGGACCTACAAAGTCCATATATGACTCACTCCGAAAAGTGACCACGAATCACGAGAACTCTCTAGATATAGCCAAGAAACCTTGGGCCTCGTACACTCATTCGTCTCCAACAAGAAAACTTAGGCAACATACACTCAGTCCACTCCGATAAATGACTTCGGATCACGGACTCTTATCTTTCTTTTACGCTCTCCGGCAGAAACCTCGGAGGCTACACTTTCTCACTTATCATCATGAGTACATAACCATGCAATATCAATGAATCATGGAAATGAGTATGAATACGATGCAATGTAATATCAACAACTAATTTAATCCCAAACAGTACCATAGAGGGCACACAAGTAATTTCAATACTAAGGCTACACAATAAGCCATAATGAAATCACAATCTCATCTCAATACCGACCAAGTAAAGTACCGCAATATCATAGTCATGATATATCATTAGTCACAAATACCTAATGTGTCAATGAGCTTATACATAAATAGAATAGGATAAGTAAATCAACACAACGGGGTGGGTAGCCCCTAAATCATATAAAAAGGCCCAACCTAAGACAATATCCAATCCAACTTCACACCCGAAGATTTACATGCATTCTCCGACAATATCATCTAAACATACGTTTCGCTAATCAAAGTCTCACCATAAGGTAAACCATAACCTACCTGTAGAGCCGAGCAACAAAGTCTCCGATAATCAAACCTTAGTTTTTCCGTTCGAGATAATGGAGTCTAAACATATCCCAATCATGAAATTAGAATGAAGAAAAAGCATTATTCAAGCCTTATTTCTAGTCAAGACCCCAAATCCCAACCTATGGAATGGGTTTTATGAACTAGAAAGATGGAATAAGGAATCTATAGGCCTCAACATGAAATTAATGTTCTAGGTGATCAATTCTCATCAATTATAATTTAGGAGAACTAACAAATCACTTAAATTCAGATTCTAGGCAAAACCCCAAATTTGGGTATGAAACCTAACTTCCAATTCCATAAATTAGCGACTAACTAGAAAGGAATCATGCAATAATATATTCTAATCATTATTTCCATACTTAATGAAGCTAACCCAATCAATAAATCAAGATATAACAGCCTAAAATGAAGAACCCATTGAACTCTTTTTTAATCCACAAGATCTTAATGAAACTAGCATGATAATTGATTCCTAAGGTGATAAAGTAATTATGGAGCGGAAATGAAAGTGAAGGGACTTACCATAATGATTTTCCCCCAAGAAATGCCTCGAAATGCTCCCAATAGCTTAATTTTCGGAAAGGTAATGAATGAGGAACTTGGGGCTTTTAACACTCATTTAATGAATCTAGCTATCCGACACCGCTTCTATCACGACTCGACTCGGGGCCGCGACGAGCACCCGTTGCTGACCCACCCGAGCACCCTCTTAACTTACTCTTATACTTACATCTAGGTGAGCCACATAATTATACATGCATTTCCATTTATTCGTCAACTAGACCCATATGGACAACCACACATTTATATCATTATAGGCATTTATGCCACATCAATATTCATGGGCCAACGTGGCCGACAAAATGATATACAAAACATAGGCCGACAAGGCCAAACACATCTACCCACACACACACATGTCTACGAGCCTCTAAGAGTATAACATATCACATTAGCGGGACAGGACCCCGCTATGCCCATAATTATATACACAAAAGAATGAGTACCCAAAAGATATGGCTCCGAAGGAAATGGAGCTCTCTATGTAATCTCCGAATAGGAAGCTAAGGATCAAGTCTGTCTCCCTGTCCACCTGCGGGCATGACGCAGCGTCCATAAACAAAAGGACGTCAGTACGAAGAATGTACTGAGTATGTAAAGCATGATCAACATCAATATAGAAGCATAATAGATATGATATGAAGATAGCATAGGAGGGGAGACAGTAATATCATCATCATCATGTCGCTTACATGCATACGTCGTCGTTCATATCCCATAATAATACTCGTACCATACTTGTGCTCATATTCATATACATGTCCTTATTCGTATTCTCATAGTCTTATCACATTCATATTCATATTATATACATAGCCATACACTTATATACATACATAGCGTACCCGACCATAAGGTTCGGTGTTTCATACATACTTGGCCAACCAAGGCTCAATGTTATTTCTACCTGGCCCTACCAAGGCTTCAGGGTTGTCCGTACCATCTGCAGAGGTGTGCACGCGTTACGTAATCGTATACATACTTTATACATAATCATATACATATATCCTACCCGGCGTTATAAGCTCGGGGTATCAATATAGCCCTTCATAGGCACATATACATATATCATAGCTCGTAAGCATCTTTAATCTCATTTTACTCTCATCATCATTTCTATCCTCATCACTATCGTTACATCTACATTATGGACTTACTCGTCAAGCGAGGAACATAGTATAATCATAGTACATATCAAGGGTCGTGAGCTTATGAGCTCGGAATGTCAACCATGTGAAGACAACATACTCATATAGAGGAATTTAGGAATTTGGCCAAGAACCATGCCTTATGAAAGAAGGGTTAGGCTTACATACCTTTCCGTTGGACTATTCTATAGTTGCACGTTTCCTTTCAATGCTAGCGTTTATACCTTCATTAATATCATAACAATGGTCATTAGTCATTCACATTATCCACCTTATCTAGATTCCTCAATTTGCCTCTAATTCACCCACATTCATGGTCATAACACCCATCTTCGTCCGTTCGTCTAAAGTGTTTAGTTCATGATCTTAATACCATTTATGACACATTCATATCACAACACAACAACATTCATAACTCAATTCAAACTATTTCTCAAAATGTCACTATTCATCTTTCATGACCTAGTTGACCACATTTTATATAATCCATGTATTTTAATTCTCCAATACCTTAAATATCTTGTAAAAATCATTAATCTTACCTTAGAATTTGTAGGAACAAGCTTTGGTTGATAATACTCTTCTTTGAGCAAAACCCTAGTTTTTCTCCATTTGGATTTCTTGACTTGGATGATCCTTGATGATTCCCTTATCCTTGATTCACTTGTCTTAATGTTATTGATGTCTTATAATCCTTGAAAACTCATATAATAAATGTAGAGAGAAGTTTTAGAGAGAAGTGGTGTAATGTTGTAATGAAATAAAATAAGTCTTGATCCTCATATTTAATGAATTGGAAAATCTGTGCTGGGTGAACAGTGGTCGTCCATGGAGGTTTACGGTCCGTATTCCACTTTACGGACCGTCCCTCGTGGTCGTCTTTAAGCTTAAGCAGGACCATATACTTTGGCCTATATGCATGGTGATTTACGACCATGGTTTACGGACCGTAAATCACTTTTCGGTCCGTCCACCAGGTCGTATTATACCTCTTCCTCAGCTGGCAGAAAGTTGAAGTTGGACATGCCAGTTTACGACTTCAAGTTTACGGACCGTATTGCACTTTACGGTCCGTATTTTGCACTATACGACCACTGGCAGAAGGCTGAAGCTTTTGCATGGCAGTTTACTACTGCCAGTTAATGGACCGTATTGCACTTTACGGTCCGTAATTTGCAATATACGACCACTTGGCAGTTTTGCCAACTTTCAATTTTTCTCATTTCTCGACTTTTCATTATAATCATCCACATCCCTTTTCATACATTTCCCATGAAACATTATACACTCGCACTCCTCGCACACATCATTAGTTCATTTACTTGCGCACCAACGAGAAATTTTTCTGAGGTGTAACATTCTACCCCCCTTAGGAACATTCGTCCTCGAATGTTAAAGGCTTGGGGAATTCTATAAAAATTTCGCCAGAGTTTCCTCTGTTGTGTGGCACTACCACCCTGTCACAACAACACACAATAACAATGCCTCACAGGGCAATAATACAACAGCACTAGAAATTTGGCCACACACGACCTGAATGTATAAAAGGGAAAACATGCATACCTTATGATTTTGACATCTCATCTTGGACTTCTTCCAAGGGCCGAAATAAATGTGGGTATTTGGATCGCATATTTTCTTCCGCTTCCCATGTCATTTCCTCTCGATTGTTATTTCTCCACAGAACTTTAATTGACGCCACTTCTTTGTTTCTAAGCCTCCATACTTGCCTATCTAATATGGCAATGGGTATTTCATCATAAGTTAACTTTTCTTTCACTTGAATATCATTCACTGGGAAGATCCTCGTAGGACCTCCAACACACTTCCGAAGCATCGAGACATGAAATACTGGATGGACTGACTCCAAATCTGGAGGTAGATCTAGCTCATAGGCCACTTTGCCTATTTTGCGTATAATCTCATAGGGTCCGATATACAGGGGACTGAGCTTCCCCTTTTTTCCAAATCTCATAACGCCTTTCATTGGTGACACTTTCAAGAATACCCAATCATTAGCTTGGAACTAAAAGTCCCTTCGACGATTATCTGCATAGGACTTCTGGCGACTTTGAGACGCTAACAATCGATCTCGTATAAGCTTGACTTTCTCTATTGCTTGCTGGACCAAATCTGGCCCTATCAACTTGGCTTCTCCGGTTTCAAACCACCCAATTGGGGATCTACACTTTCGCCCATATAGAGCTTCATACAGTGCCATTTGAATGCTAGAATGGTAACTGTTATTGTAAGCAAACTCAATGAGTGGCAAATGGTCATCCCAATTTCCTCCAAAATCTATCGTACATGCCCGTAACATATCTTCGAGAGTCTGAATAGTACGTTCAGCTCGCCCATCAGTCTGGGGGTGAAATGCCTTGCTAAGGCGCACTTGGGTCCCTATACCCTCTTGGAACGATCTCCAAAACATGGCGGTAAACTGAGTTCCTCTATCGGAGATAATAGATACTGGAACACCGTGGAGTCTCACTATCTCTTTAAGATAAAGCTTTGCGTAATCTTCAGCCACATAGGTCATCCTGACCGGTAAGAAATGAGCTGATTTAGTGAGTCTATCCACGATCACCCATATGGAATCATATTTACGTCGAGAACGGGGTAACCCTGTAATGAAATCCATATTAATCACTTCCCACTTCCAAGTTGGGATTTCTATAGCTTGCAATAAGCCACCCGGCTTTTGGTGTTCTATCTTCACTTGTTGGCAATTAGGACACTGAGCTACGAATTCCGCCACGTCTTTCTTCATCCCATTCCACCAATATATAGTCTTAAGATCATGATACATTTTCGTCTCTCCGGGGTGAACGGAGTAACGGGAACAATGAGCTTCTCTCAAACTCTGATGGCGTAGACCTGCCACATCGGGAACACATAACCTACCTCGACATCGGAGAACTCCGTCTTCCGAAATGTCAAATGATTACCCCTCCTTCTGAGGGAGTGTATCTCTGTACTGCATTAGCATGGGATCCTCATATTGTCGCTCTTTTACTTCCGCTAATAACGATGAAACTGCTGAATTCTGAATAGTAGCTCCGCTGCTACCAGAATCCACCACTCGGACTCCTAGGCTAGCTAACTGCTGAAGATCACGGGCCATCTCTTTCTTTTCTGGTCGTACCTCACTTAGACTTCCCATCGACCTACGGCTAAGAGCATCAGCCACAACATTTGCCTTTCCGGGGTGGTATAGGATTTCAACATCATAGTCTTTTAGCAACTCTAGCCATCGTCGTTGCCGCAAATTCAACTCTTTCTGCTTGAAGATGTACTGGAGACTCTTATGATCTGTATAAATATCCACGTGGACACCATATAAGTAATGTCTCCATATCTTTAAAGCATGGACCACCGCGGAAAATTCTAAGTCATGGGTAGGATAATTCTGCTCATGTTTCCGTAATTGTCTAGAAGCATACGCAATCACCTTACCATTTTGCATCAATACACAGCCTAGCCCGACGCCTGAAGCATCACAATAAATAACATATCCTTCCAATCCCTCTGGAAGTGTCAAGACTGGGGCTGAAGTCAGTCGGTCTTTCAACTCTTGGAAACTACGCTCGCAAGTATCTGTCCATTGAAACTTAGCTGACTTCTGAATCAACTTGGTGAGCGGTGCAGAAATAGAAGAGAAACCCTCAACAAATCTTCTGTAATAACCGGCTAAGCCCAAAAAGCTACGAACCTCCGTAAGGGTCGTGGGCCTTGGCCAAGTCTTCACGGCCTCAATCTTTTGGCTATCCACTCGAATACCGTCAGCTGCAACAATGTGGCCCAGAAATGCCACTAAGTTCAACCAAAACTCGCATTTGGAAAACTTCGCGAATAACTCTCGAGTTCGAAGAACTCCAAGGACAACACGCAAGTGATCTGCATGTTCTGCCTCGGATCTAGAATACACTAGGATATCATCGATGAATACAATCACGAATAAATCCAGAAAAAGCCTGAATACATTGTTCATTAAGTCCATAAACACTGCCGGTGCATTAGTTGGCCCAAACGACATTACTCGAAACTCGAAATAGCCATATCTTGTTCTGAAAGCTGTCTTAGGGATATCTTTCTCCCTAACTCTTACTTGGTGATACCCGGACCTCAAATCAATCTTTGAAAACCATTTGGCATCTTGCAATCGATCAAATAAATCATCAATCCTCGGGAGGGGATACTTGTTGTTAATTGTCACTTTATTCAATTGCCGATAATCAATGCACATTCTCAAAGAGCCATCCTTCTTCCGGATGAGCAATACGGGTGCTCCCCACGGGGATGAACTAGGCCTAATGAAGCCTTTTTCAAGAAAGTCTTTTAATTGCTCCTTCAACTCTTTCAACTCTGCGGGTGCCATCCTATAGGGAGGAACAGATATGGGTTTAGTGTCTAGCAACACATCAATCGCAAAATCGATCTCTCGCTCGGGAGGAAGGCCTGGAAGCTCTTCCGGGAACACATCCGGAAATTCGTTCACTACCGGAACTGACTGAAGAGTCGGCGACTCAGCTTCTACATCTTGAACTCGTACTAGGTGATAAATGCACCCTTTCCTGATCATTTTCCTTGCCTTTAGATAGGAAATAAACCTACCTTTTGGTGATGCCGCATTCCCTTTCCATTCTAAGACTGGTTCTCCCGGAAACTGGAAACGAACCATCTTCATTCGGCAATCAACATTGGCATAACAAGAAGCCAACCAATCCATGCCCATAATAACATCAAAATCTACCATTTCTAGCTCATGCAAATCAATCATGGTACGACGATCACAAATCACAATCACACAATTCCTATATACTCGGCTAGCTATTACCGATTCACCCACGGGTGTAGACACCTCGAAAGGTTTGATAGACTCCGGCTCAATTATAAATCGACCCGCAATATATGGAGTAACATATGATAATGTGGAGCCCGGATCAATCAAAGCATATACATCATGAGAGAATACCGATAATATACCTGTGACCACATCAAGAGAAGACTCAAGATCTTGGCGTCCAGCCAAAGCATAAATACGGTGCTGAGGACCGCTAGTACTAGGAGCTCTGCCTCTACCTCTACTATGGCCGACTGGCGCATGTGAACCTGGCCCCGTAGGGCGTACAGATGCTGATGATCCGGCTACCGACCCTGCTGGCTGGGTCCTACCTCTACCCTGTACTGAGGGGCAATCACGCATGATATGGCCTGGTTGACCACATGAATAGCAACCATCCGAGCCCAATCGGCATCGACCCCAATGCAACTTCCCACACTAGGAACATCGTGGTACAAGTGGCCTGAATCACCTCTAAACTGAGACCCCGAATAACCCTGACTCGTCTCGGAACGAGTAGATCTGTCAAATCTCTGCCCCGTGAACTGTGGAGGTGTACTGGTCATAGAATAGCCTGAATGGCTGGGAAACTGCTGTCTGTGTCCGCCCCTGGACTCGCTCCTCGAACCCGAAGGTCTGGCCCTCTTGTTATGGCCCCTATCCTGCTCACGTTCATTTCTCAGTTGCTGTAGGTGTTCCTCTAATTCCTGAGAATGTGCCTGAATGCGTGCAATATCCACGCCATCCTGAAGGGACGCAGTTAAGCATTTATCCATCAAGTATGGCCCTAGGCCTTTCACAAACCGGTGCACCCGATCGCCCATATCCGCTACCATGGCCGAAGCATACCTAGCCAAGGAATTGAAGCGGAGACTATACTCTGTAGCACTCATGCTACCTTGCCTCAGATTCAAGAATTTATCGGCCCTAGCTCGCCGAACTTCTGGAGGCATGTAGTGACGGAGAAAAGCGTCGACAAACTCTTGCCATACCGGCGGAGGTGCATTGGCTCCCCGCGAAGCCATCCATACTGTATACCACTGGATCGAGATATCTCTCAATCTATAGGACGCTAGCTCTACCGACTCAGTGTCTGAAGCATGTATCAACCGGAGCGTCCTTAGCATACCATCAATAAAGTCCTGGGGATCCTTCTCCGGTTTCGACCCAAAGAATTCCGGGGGTTTCAAAGCAATGAAGTCACGGGCCCTTGCACTAACAATCCTGTTACCTTGCCCTGCGCTTGGCCTCTGAGTCTGGGACACAACCAACTGAGTCAACAAATTAATGGCCTCTCTCACGTCTTGGCCCCAAGCATTCGGTGGAGGAGCTGGAGCTGGGGCTGAGGCTCCCACGTGCTCCTCGGTAATGGGCACTGTCTGGGAGGACTGAGATTGAGCCGCACTCTGGGACTCATCTTCCTCTACTACCGGTGGCGGTGCTCTTTCAGCCCCGCTTTTCTACCACCGTCTTGCCCTTTTGGGGTGCTGTAGCCTTTTTCTTTTTAGGCATCTCTGAAATACACAACACACGATTTAGGAACAAGAATTTCTTACATCATAGCTCTATCGCACGATTCTTATGAAGAAAGAAGGTCATATATTCCTAGAATGTCCGCAGCTTCTCGTTTATAAGTGTGGCGCGCAACACACCCATAACCAAGACTCTACTAGACACGACTCGTAGACACATCCTAGGACTGAACTGCTCTGATACCACTTTTGTCACGACCCGACTCGGGGCCGCGACGAGCACCCGATGCTTACCCACCCGAGCACCCTCTTAACTTACTCTTATACTTACATCTAGGTGAGCCACATAATTATACATGCATTTCCATTTATTCGTCAACTAGTCTCATATGGACAACCGCACATTTATATCATCATAGGCATTTATGCCACATCAATATTCATGGGCCAACGTGGCCGACAAAATGATATACAAAACATAGGCCGACAAGGCCAAACACATCTACCCACACACACACATGTCTACGAGCCTCTAAGAGTATAACATATCACATTAGCGGGACAGGACCCCGCTATGCCCATAATTATATACACAAAATAATGAGTACCCAAAAGATATGGCTCCGAAGGAAATGGAGCTCTCTAAGTAATCTCCGAATAAGCAGCTAAGGATCAAGTCTGTCTCCCTGTGCACCTGCGGGCATGACACAGCGTCCACAAACAAAAGGACGTCAGTACGAAGAATGAACTAAGTATGTAAAGCATGATCAACATCAATATAGAAGCATAATAGATATGATATGAAGATAGCATAGGAGGGGAGACAGTAATATCATCATCATCATGTCACTTACTTGCATACGTCGTCGTTCATATCCCATAATAATACTCGTACCACACTTGTGCTCATATTCGTATACATGTCCTTATTCGTATTCTCATACATAGTCTTATCACATTCATATTCATATTATATACATAGCCATACACTTATATACATACATAGCGTACCCGACCATAAGGTTCGGTGTTTCATACATACTTGGCCAACCAAGGCTCAATGTTATTTCTACCTGGCCCTACCAAGGCTTCAGGGTTGTCCGTACCATCTGCAGAGGTGTGCGCGCGTTACGTAATCGTATACAAACTTTATACATAATCATATACATATATCCTACCCGGCGTTATAAGCCCGGGGTATCAATATAGCCCTTCATAGGCACATATACATATATCATAGCTCGTAAGCATCTTTAATCTCATTTTACTCTCATCATCATTTCTATCCTCATCACTATCGTTACATCTACATTATGGACTTACTCGTCAAGTGAGGAACATAGTATAATCATAGTACATATCAAGGGTCGTGAGCTTATGAGCTCGGAATGTCAACCATGTGAAGACAACATACTCATATAGAGGAATTTAGGAATTTTGCCAAGAACCATGCCTTATGAAAGAAGGGTTAGCCTTACATACCTTTCCGTCGGACTATTCTACACTTGCACGTTTCCTTTCAATGCTACCGTTTATACCTTCATTAATATCATAACAATGGTCATTAGTCATTCACATTATCCACATTATCTAGATTCCTCAATTTGCCTCTAATTCACCCACATTCATGGTCATAACACCCATCTTCGTCCGTTCGTCTAAAGTGTTTAGTTCATGATCTTAATACCATTTATGACACATTCATATCACAACACAACAACATTCATAACTCAATTCAAACTATTTCTCAAAATGTCACTATTCATCTTTCATGACCTAGTTGACCACATTTTCTATAATCCATGTATTTTAATTCTCCAATACCTTAAACATCTTGTAAAAATCATGAATCTTACCTTAGAAGTTGTAGGCACAAACTTTGGTTGATAATACTCTTCTTTGAGCAAAACCCTAGTTTTTCTCCATTTGGATTTCTTGACGTGGATGATCCTTGATGATTCCCTTATCCTTGATTCACTTGTCTTAATGTTATTGATGGCTTATAATCCTTGAAAACTCATATAATAAATGTAGAGAGAAGTTTTAGAGAGAAGTGGTGTAATGTTGTAATGAAATAAAATAAGTCTTGATCCTCATATTTAATGAATTGGAAAATCTGTGCTGGGTGAACAGTGGTCGTCCATGGAGGTTTACGGTCCGTATTCCACTTTACGGACCGTCCCTCGTGGTCATCTTTAAGCTTAAGCAGGACCAGAGACTTTGGCCTACATGCATGGTGATTTACGACCATGGTTTACGGACTGTAAATCACTTTACGATCCGTCCACCAGGTCGTATTATACCTCTTCCTCAGCTGGCAGAAAGTTGAAGTTGGACATGCCAGTTTACGACTTCAAGTTTACAGACCATATTGCAATTTACTGTCCGTATTTTGCACTATACGACCACTGGCAGAAGGCTGAAGCTTTTGCATGGCAGTTTACGACTGCCACTTTACGGACCGTATTGCACTTTACGGTCCGTATTTTGCAATATACGACCACTGGGCAGTTTTTCCAACTTTCAATTTTTCTCATTTCTCGACTTTTCATTCTAATCATCCACATCCCTTTTCATACATTTCCCATGAAACATTATACACTCGCACTCCTCGCACACATCATTAGTTCATTTACTTGCGCACCAACGGGAAATTTTTCTGAGGTGTAACAGCTTCTGCGCCCACTCTACCACTTCGGCGTTGCCTCTTTGACGGTCCCCTGACCGCTACAGCTGTCACGACCCAACTGGAGGGCGCAAACGTGCATCCAGAGTAACATATCGAGCACCCCAAAACGTGCATCTCATAGTCATATCTGAGTGGGACATATAGTTAGCTTATAAATATCATAATTTGTGGGAAACACAAGTCCGAAAGCTATATATACATACGCCATCAACTGATCTCAAGTACTCAAGTCGACAAGGCTATCCAAAAATATTGATACAATAACATATGGACCGAAAAGGTCACAGAATAACTAACTGTACATATCTGTCTACGAGCCTCTACATAGAGTGCGTAACATAATAAGGACGGGACAAGACCCTGCCATGCCCATATATATACACAAAATAATCATACCACTCTGATCTGCAACTCTAGAACATGTGGAATGCTCCTGTACAGTCTCTGAGAAGGCAGCCTATGGGTCTAATCCATCACTCTGTCTACCTGCAGGCATGAAACAACATCCATAAATAGAAAGACGTCAGTGCGAATAAAGTACTGAGTATGTAAGGCATGGAAAACAACATAACATAGATAAGAGAGTAGAAAAAGACAAGAATGATAACCTGTACACCTGAATTCCTCTTAAAGTAGATACCATGCATGCTTTCCTTTTTTTTTAAAGAACATTTCCATATATTGTAACCGGCCATATACGCTTTGTGTCATCCATACCCGGCCGTGATAGGCTCGATGTCATCTGTACCCAACTGCAGTAGTGTGCACAATGTGTCGTACCTGACCGACTATAGCGCGGTTCGGTATGAGAAAATACATACATATATATAAAGCATGCATAAGAGCCCAAAAGAAAAGCTATAACTCTATCGGAGTGACGTAAGGTCGGTAAGCCTCCGATTAACATTATGGATCTATCATCATAAACATATCTCACCTTGAAGGAACAATAACCATAAGATGAGATCAACATCAATGAATAAGATCAATAACAATATGATAAAAATCAATAATCATGAGACAAATATCGATCAATATCCTAAGATCATCATGAACCATAAGCATCTAGTATTTCTAGGAATAGAGTCATTATTAATGTTATTTGCGTGGGTTTATATCAATATGATCATGCCATAAGAAAATAAAGGGACAGCCTTAACATACCTTGTCAATTACTTAGTGCCTATTCTCCTGACCTTGCAAATCTATATTCAAAATGATTTAAGCTAAGATTAAGTCGTTAAAACTCCTATGAGATAGAACTAAACTATTAGGTAAGCTAGCGAAATTTGGGCAGTATTTTCCCTGTATCACCTACTTCCATAAAACTCCAAAATAGCTCTCAAACATCATTAGCAACATCAACAATACCATAGAAAAGAGGTTATATTCAAACTAGACCCAAAGCCATCCAAAACTTCCTTACAAATTCAATTCATAACCCATAACTTCAACATAACATCTTATAACCTTTCTAACATGATTCTCTTCATCTTTAAGGCTTGCTAAACCCTCAAATAAACTCAACTAAGAAACAAGATAAGGAACATACCTTATATTTGAAGAACTTCAACTTTCACAACTTGTTTCAAGACCAAACTCTCCACAACTCCAAGTAGAGCAAAGAACAATCACTTTCTAGGAATTAGTTAAAGATTTTATGGCTTGATCTCTTCTTGATTTGATTTGGGATGTTTATGGTTATTTGAAAGAGATTAGAAGGTCACTAGGGATCTGTTTTGATGAAGAAAAATGACCCCAAGTCGTGGAAAAATCATTTTATGGCAAAAACAAAATGTGCATCGACTTTAAAGTTTCTGGAATTTTTGGGTGAAGTACGGCGAAAAAGTGCAGGATGTACTTCAAAGAATGGACCATACTTCTATCCCGTACTTCTCAGAATTACGATCTGTCAGTTGCATTTGAAAGAAGACTCGCTAAAATTGAATTTTCATAGGTTATGCATTCCATAAATCCTCATATTCTAGGAGATATACCTCTCTCAAGTTGGACCAAAAATTTATGTCCAAAATTCTGCCAAGTTTTCCCAAATTTTCAACAGTCTTAATTTCTTTGATTCACTTAATCCCTAAACCTTTAGACTCTTGTTTAGCACTTGTTAGAAGTCCTTCTTAACCATATAAGAGTTCCATGACCTCTCCGGGATATGTTAGTTTACTTATGATGCAACTACGTGAATATTTTCTGGGGTAACAACAACGGTCCTAGCAAATTCACACTTGGATGCTACAGCGGCAAGGTAACCGCTAAAGCGGTACCGCTGCTGCCATAGTGGGAACCAGACACCAGAATACCCCAAGTTTCACAATCTCAACCCGAAATCCCGGCTATCACCCGAGGCCATCTGCTCACATACAATATATGCAGATATACCTAAAAACACGTTACGAACGCGCTCATAACCTGGGAATTCCCAACGAAGGTCTCGTTGACCGAGTCAACCCCCGATACCTCAAAATTAACTTCCCATCCTATGTCCCAAAATGAACCCAAGCGCATTGGGAACCAATCCGAATATACACACAAGTTCTAGAAGACCATCCGGACCTCTCGATATCGATGGATTCCCGAAAATGTCCGTTTGCCAAAGTCAACTTTAAGTAAACTCTTTTTCTCTTTAAGGCCGAATTTCTCAATAAGTCACCCAAATCATATCGAAAGACCTCGAGAAGCATTCCTACAGTCCCTTCGGGACAAATGTGAGCTAAACATACTAGAGAAAAGGTCAAAAGTATCAAAAAGACTATAATCACCAAACAGGTCATTATATCAGATGCCAATTAAACCATCGCTCATCCTCGAGCGACGAACGAAAAGAACGGAAAAGTACCTGAATCGGCAAACAACTGGGATATCGGCTATGCATGCCGGATTCAGTCTCCTAAGTGGCCTCCTCAACAGGACGATGCTTCCATTGCACAACCTACCTATACAAAATCGCAATGGGCTCCTCCTCATAAGTTAGATTCTCATCAAGCAACACCAAGTCCCAACAAATAATAAAGTACCATCGGCATGATATTTCTTCAGCATAGACATATAAAAAAATGGATGAACGCCTGCTAAGCCAAGTGGCAAGGCCAACTCATAAGCAACATCGCCCACACGATCAAGGATCTCAAATGGCCCAATCTACCTCGGACTCAACTTACCTATCTTCCTAAATCTCATAACACCCTTCATGGGTGAAATCTTCAATAGAACCTGATCATTAATGACAAACTTTAAATCTCGGACCGTCCGGTCCGTATATATCTTCTGTTGACTTTGAGCTGCCAAAAACTTGGCTTGAATGACCCTCACTTTCTCAATAAATCCGTACCCTAAGGTAGAACTTCAAATGCATCAAACCAACCAACTGGAGATCTACATCTCTTACCATACAAATCCTCAAAAGGCACTATGTCGATGCTCGAATGATAAATGTTGTTATATGCAAACTCTACCAACGGCAAGTACTGATCCCAATGACCACCAAAGTCTATAATGCAAGCCCTCAACATATCCTCAAGCACCTGAATGGTCCGCTCGCCAAAAATGGGAAGTGAAGATAGTACCCCGATAAGATATAATGGAAATGGGAACCCCATGCAATCTCATAATATCACAATTATACAACTTGGCTAAATTCTCCGTAGAATAAGAAACCTGAACTAGAATGAAATGAGAAAACTTAGTCAACCGATCAACTATCACCCAAATCGAATCAAACTTACCCAGGGTCTTCAGAAGACCCACAACGAAATCCATGGCAATCCTTTCCCACTTCCACTCGAGAATGGGAATCCTCTGAAGTACACCACCAGGTCGCTGGTGTTCATACTTAACTTGCTGACAATTACCATACTTAGCAACAAAATTGGCTATATCCCCCTTCATACAACGTCAGCAATAATTCTGCCTCAAGTCCCGATACATCTCAGTCGCCCCCGGATGAATGGAATATCGAGAGCTATGGGCCTCAGTCAAAATCAAATGAATCAAGTCACCAACACGAGGAATGCACACGCACCACTTAATCCTCAAAGTACCCATAGAATCAATCATGGCCTCCTTGGCCTCACCCAGAGGCGGATTTAGGTTAGGCCGAGGGGTGTCACGGGATACTGCTTCGCCAGAAAATTTTAATAAATATGTATACATAATTGGAAGGCGGAAGAAATATAACGAGATAAGTAGAATAAGTGAGACTCCTTGACGTAAACAATGAAACAGCGTAGTGATTGGCCGTCTCATTTTCTGGGTAGATGTCGTGAGTTCGAGACTAACCAATCTCATTCATTTTTTTTAATTTTTTCACCCTCGTGTGTACAAATATAGAAGGATCTTCTTGTCCAGGTTCGGTGAATGCTTTAAGGAAGGATGCTGCTTCCGTAGTTAGTTGTGTGTGATATTTTTTTTCTTCTATCTTTTTTCTCATCAACAAAAATTGATTAAGACGATTTGTGGTCAAATAAATTAAGAAATTTTAGTGATCGTTTTGCTCCTTATATAGAAAAATGACGCGTTCAGTATTATTTCTAGTGAGGTTATTTTAAAGACATTTCAAAAAATGAAAATTCATCGGGTTTCAAAAAATGAAAATTCATCGGGGAGAGTTGTATATAGTTGTGGTTTATTTATAATATGCTTTTTTTTTAAAATATGATGTTATAGAGTTTTATTTATTTGTTTTCATTTTAAAATGTGACACCGCTTACGAAAAATTCTGCATACGCCACTGGCCTCACCCCTCAGAACCCTATCTCGAATCTTGTTCAACTGAGCATCCCTAAACTGATGAGTCCGGATCTGATCTAACAAGGACTCTCTCACCTCCACACAAGCTAAAAATCTACATGGGGCTAAAATATCAAGACGAACAAAACTATTGGCCAGAGTCTGAACCTCCATGGCCAATGGACGCTCAGAAACAACCATATGGGCTAAACTCCCCATACTCATAGCCTTGCGACTCAAGGCATCAACAACAACATTGTCTTTCCTTGGATGATAAAGAATGAAGTTGTCATAGTCCTTCAGGAGCTCCATCCATCGGCGCTATCTGGAATTAAGATCTCTCTAGGTAAACACGCGCTGAAGGCTACGGTGATCGGTGAAAACTTCACAATGGACACTATACAACTAATGCCTCCAGATCTTTAAAGCGAAGACCCCAACTAATAACTCCAAATCATGGGTAGGATGATTCTTCTCATGGATCTTCAACTAACGGGAACCATATGCTATGACTCTACCCTCCTGCATCAACACAACACCCAAACTCACACGGGGTGCATCACAATAGACTGAGAAATCCTTACCCTCAATGGACAATGCTAGAATTGGGGCTAAAGTAAAGAGTCTTGAGCTTTTGAAAGCTCTCCTTGTGATCATCAGACCACTAGAAGGGGAACATCCTTCTTTTTCAATCTGGTCAACAATGAAGTATTAAAAAAGAAACCCTTCACAAAACGACGGTAATAACTAGCCAACCCCACTAAACTATGGATCTCGGTCACAGTAGTGGGCCTCACCTAATCCCTCACAGCCTCAATCTTCTGAGGATCAACCATAATCCCGTCCATAGACAGAACGTGGCCCAAGAACGCCACAGACTCCAACCAAAATTCGCACTTCTTAAACTTAGCAAATAAACTATTCTTCTTCAACAACCCAAGTACAGTACAAAGATGGCTCTCATGCTCCGCTCTACCCTTGGAATACACCAAGGTATCATCAATAAATACAATCACAAAGGAGTCAAAGAATGGACTAAAGATGCTATTCATCTAAATCATGAATGCAGCCGGGGAATTGGTAAGCCTAAATGACATCACCAGAAACTCATAATGCCCATATGTTGTCCAAAAAGTTGTCTTCGGAATATCCTTAGCCCTGATCTTCAGCCGATGGTAGAATAAATCATCAATGTAAGACATAGGAAACTTGTTCCGAATGGTAACCTTGTTCAACTAAAGATAATTGATGAACATAATTATAAATCCATCTTTCTTTTTCACAAACAACACTAAGGGGAGACACTCGGTCTAATGAATCCCTTGCTCAACAAATCTCGCAATTTCTCCTTAAGCTCTCTCAACTCGGCGGTTGCCATCCAATATGATGGAATAGAAATAGGGCCGGTGCCTGGATCCAAGACAATACAAAAGTCAATATCGCGATAGGGTGGCATACCCGGTTGGACGGGAATAACTCCGCGAACTTACTCATAATAGGAATGGACTCAAGAGTTGGAGATGCAACAGTAGTGTTGCGCACACGAGCCAGATAAGCCAAACACCCCTTGTTGACTAATTTCTTTACCTGGATAAAAGAAATAATCTTCTTCGGAGTGGGGCTAGAAGTACACCTCTACTCAAGTCTCGGAATACCCAGCATGGCTAAAGTGATTGTCTTGGCATGATAGTCCAAGAACACATGATAAGGACAAGCTAGGTCATACCCAAAATAATATCAAAATCCACCATATCAAGTATCATCAAGTATACCCATGTGTCATAACCCATAAAAGTAACCAAGAACGACTGATAAACTCGATCAACCACAAACAGAATCTCCGACTGGAGTAGACACATGAATAGGTACCACTATGCTATCACAAGTCAAGTACTAACCAACAGTTTAATATGCAGACACATATGAATAAGTGGATCTAGGATCAAATAATATAAACATTGCTCTATGTCGATCAGAAATAGCACCTGAAATAATAGTATTTGAGACCCCTGCCGCGAGTCTACCTGGGAATGAATAACACTGGGCCCCACCACCACCAGACTGTGATCCACCTCTCAAACTCTACGACCCAACTCTATCGGCTTGGGACCTACCCCTACCACTGAGGCCTGACTGAGCGTCGCCTCTCAAAGAAGTACCGCCTCAGCTACCTGAAGCTACCGGGGTCCTCTGGGGCTAATAACCCTGCCTGGCTCGCCGACAATCTCTAGCATAATGGCCAAGCGCTCCACACATAAAACAAGCCTTAGGAAGCAGAGTCTAATGAACCGAAACTAAAGACCCAACTGGAACAAATTTGTCTGTCGGTTGAGAATATGAGCTCTTAGAAGCTCTCTACCTGGATGGCCCACTAGAAAAAGCCTGCAATGCTGACTACAAAAAGTGGATAGAATAGGATTGATACTACATCGAAGACTGTTCGACGCCCCTCGAGCTGGAACTAACATGACACCTAAACTGTCGTTGCCTCTTCTCACTAACCCCTCCAAATGTGTAGGCCTTAACAGCCTCAACTAAGGAAGCATGCTTAACAGTGGACTTGAAGGAAGCACCCATGGCCTCAAGCTGAAGGCATGGGATCGGAAGAGCAGTAGAGAGTCCACTAACAAGTCATCGAATCCTGTCATGCTCAATAGGAATCAGGGGTGCTGAATAACGGGCCAAATACAAATATCGAGTCACATAAGCATCAATGGACAATCCCCTCTGCTGCAAGTGAAAGAACTCATCTCTACGTGTCTTTCTCAAAGCCCGAGGCACATACTTCTCAAGGAAGGCTCGATAAAACTGTGTCCGAGTAAGATAGGGAGAACCCTCTGGTCTGTAAGAAATGAAGTACCTCCACCAGGTCTTCGTGTCTTCATGAAATTGGTATGACACAGAATCGACCCCGCGGGTCTCAACAATCCCCATCCTGTGCAACAACTTGTGCATGTCTAATATAAACTCATATGCATCCTCTCCAGAAGTACCAGCAAATCTCGGCGGCTCCATCTTCTTGAATCCCTCTACCAACTCCTGATCGGTCAAAGTCATAATAGAGCCTGCCACGAATCTAAGATCATCTCCCGAGGCCGCACTACATCCATAGATGGAGTAACAGCCGTAGTAGTATACGCTGCATGGGTCTGCCTCTGCTTAGGGGTTTGCGCCCCACCTCTAGTCTGTGATCTTCCACCAGGAGAATTAATACCAATGGCAGCCTGCTGGGCATCCAGGTGAAGTAGAAAACGAGCCATAGTATCCTGCATTATTTGCTCTGAAGTGGCCTCGGGGTGTCCCCGTGTTAAAGCCACATCTTTCCCGATGGCCTGGTCTCGAACCTGCTAAACCTAAGGCTCTGGAGACGGAGATCTCTCACGCTGCAGCCCTACCGTAAGAGCCTTGCCCCTAGCTGGTGCAGCCCCGTGGCCTCTAGCTCGATCGCAGCCTCTAACTATCACTCGCTCTCTGGTGCCAGCCGTAGCTACGGGCTCCAGCACCTGATATCGGGCTACCGCGGCTTGAGTCCTCCGCATCTATGAGAGAAGAGATAAGAATCAGATACCAATTAGAATAAAGTAGCACGAAAGAATGAAAGAAAGTGAAGTTTCCTAAATGTCCTATGACCTCTTGGAGAGAAGTACGGAGCTCATTGTGAAGATCCATGAGACTCTACTAGACACGCTTTTGTATTATAGACCGGGTAACCTAGGGCTCTGATACCAACTTGTCACGATCCATTTTCACTAAGTCGTGCGGGCGCCTACCTTTCCCACCTAGGTAGGTGAACCCTTATACCAACAATCATAAGAATATAAATAAAGCAGAAGTAGATAGAATAAATGCAATACACCCCAATATTAGGTTTGCTCATAGAAGAGAATCTAACTAAATGCTACAAGTCTGAATAATAGTAATACATCAATAGTCTCAAAAATCATGTCTCAGGAAAGAAATAAAGACATAATAAAAGGAAGAGTCTTCAAGCAACGAACGTTCTCATGCTCACACTGCAAGAATCGAATCAGCAAGACTCGAATATCATCCCCAGGCAGTAGAAGTCAATCCCACCTGGTACTCTGCATTCACAAAAGAATGCAGCAAGTGCAGGGCAGTACAAACAACAAGTACTGGTATGTATCATAGGCCGACTAAGGATAGCTAATGTATATAAAGACAACAAGAAAGATAAACACACAAACAAAAAAGTACAAGTCAACTCGAATCCATATCCACAGTACCAGTCAACACTAATGTTACAACATCTAACCCAACTGTGCCAAGTCTCAGTATAATCAATCCAAACAAGTACACCACAATCATATCACAACAAGTCATCACCTAGGTTATAACATCTAAGCCCAACTGTGCCAAGTCCGAATATAATCATTCCGAACCAGTATATCCCAATCGTGTCACAACAAGTCATCACCTATGTCATAACATCTAACCCCAACTCTACCAAGTCTCAATATAATCATTCTGAACCAGTATGTCACAATCATATCACAACATATCACTGGAAACCAAAAGGTACAATGCAATACAACAATGTATGTAGGATGAATACAATACATATGCACTGTACACATGTACTTCGACGATGAAACATCGTATCTTGGCAGCACACCCATGGGGGACTCGCGAAGTCCATATACCACTAGCTTCAAAAAGTGACCTCAAATCATGAACACTCTCTCAATCCCGAGAACAAATTTTAGGCATCGTAAACTTATTCTTTCTCGACAAGAAACCTCAGGCAACGTACACTCAGTCCCCTCCGGTAAATGACCTCGGATTATGGACTCTCGTCTTTCTTTTACGCTCTTCAGCAAGCCTCAAAGGCTACACTCTCTCACTTATCATCATCAGTACCATAACCATGCAATATCAATGAATCATGGAAATGAGTATGAATACGATGCAATGTAATATCAACAACCAATTCAATCCCAAACTGTACCATACAGGGAACACAAGTAATATCAATAATAAGGTCACAATAAGCCGCAATGAAATCACAATCTCATCTCAATACCGATCAAGTAAAGTACCACAATAACATAGTCATGATATATCACTAGTCACAAAGACGGAATGCCTCAACGTGGCAATAAGCCAATAAGTAAATAGAACAAGATAAGTAAATCAACACAACGGGGTGGCTAGCCCCCAAATCATACAACAAGTCCAACCTAAGAAAATATCCAAACAAATTTCACACCTGATGTTTTACATGAACTCTCCAACAATATCATCTAAACATATGCTTTGCTAATTGAAGTCTCACCATAAGGTAAGCCATATCCTACCTGGAGTGCCGAAGAGCAAAGTCTTAAATAATCAAACCTTAGTCTTTCCCTTCCTTTGAGCCTCGTGATAATGGACGTCTAAACATATCTGAATCATGAAATTAAAATCAAGAAGAAAGACCATTCAAGCCTTATTTCTATTCAAGACCCCAAATCCCAACCTATAGAATGGGGTTTGTGAAATAGAAAGATGGAATAAGGAATGTATAGGCCACAACATGAAATTAATGTTCTAGGTGATCAATTCCCATCAAGTATAAGCTAGGAGAACTAACAAATCACTTAAATTCGGATTCTAGGCAAAACCCCCAAATTTGGGTATGAACCCTAACTTCCAATTCCATAAATTAGCCACTAATTAGGAAGGAATCATGCAAGAATAGATTCTAATCATCAATTCCTTGCTTAATCAATAAATAGAGATTTAATAGCCTAAAGTGAAGAACCCATTGAACCCTCTATTAATCCTCAAGCTCTTTATGAAACTAGCTTGATAATGGATTCCTAAGGTGATATAGTAATCATGGAATGGAAAGAAAAGGGATGGCACTTGCCACAATAATTTTCCCCCAAGAAATGCCTTGAAATGCTCCCAATAACTCTGTTTTCGGAATGGTAATGAATGAGGAACTTAGGGCTTTTAACAATCATTTAATGAATCTAACTTCCCGGCACCGCTTCCGCACCCACCCTACCGCTTCAGCGGTGCTTCTTCGACGGTCCCCTGATCGCTACAGCGATCTTGACCAATTCACACTTGGACACTACAGTGGCAGGGTAACCGCTACCAGACATCAGAATGCCCCAAGTTTCACAATCTCAACCCGAAATCCCAACTATCACCAAAGGCCATCTACTCACATACCATATATGTAGATATATATAAAACAATGCTATGAACTCGCTCGTGGCCTCAAAATTCTTAATGAAGGTCTCGTTTACCGACTCAACCCCCGATACCTCAAAACCAACTTCCCAACCCAAGTTCGAAAATGCACCCGAGCACATTAGAAACCGAATTGAATATTCATAAGTTCTAAAAGACCATCCGAACTTCTCAGAATAGATGGATTCCCCAAAACGGTCTGTTTTCTCAAAAGTCAACTTTGAGTCAATTCTTTTTCGCTTTAAGCCCAAATTTCTCAAAAATAACCAAATCATATCCAAAGACCTTGGGTAGCGTGCCAATGGCCCCTTAGGGTCAAATGTGAGCTACAAAAGCTTAGAAAAAATTCAAAAGTACCGAAAATACTATAACGACCAAACGGGTCGTTACAGAAAGTTGATCCGTGTTCACATTGGCATTCTTCACAAGATCAAAATCTGCTTTAGTATCCCTATCCCAATAAGACTGAGGCAAAGCAACAATGACTGGTGCTTCTGAAAATGAGCCTAATCAGACTGACTTCGCTCTTAGAGGGCCACCCATACAAGAACCACCTGAGTCCTCGCCTGTTGAGGACGTGATGAAAATACTGTTTGAGAAAATTTCTGACCTCCATGATAAGGTCGCACGGACCAAAATTGCTAACGCTGCTTGAGAGGCGCCTACTGAAACTAGAAGGCCTCTACCGCCTTTTCCAACCCTGAGCTCGCCTTTACCTGATCATTTTACCGCTTACCCTACTGTAACCACCATACTATTTACCATAAATCCAATCATTGTTGGACACATAGGCACCTCATATTATACCCTTCCACCGCCCAACACTATCTGAGTCCCTGGGACCACCCATTCCCTTCCCTCTTATCATGCACCACAAAATATCCACCCTAGCTCCACTACAAAACCAAGTACCGTCTCGCTACCAACCGCCAAAACTACCTACACGCCTTAAAATCGCCCTGTGCATCCAACTGTTTCATTCTACACTCTCGTCGCTCCAAATACCTTTTTACCTGATCATCAAGAAGTTGATCATTATGAAGAGATGGAAAGACATGGAAGGATGAGCAAGAAAAACAAGAGGAAATACTAGAGCGCAAAATAACCGAGATGCTGGAACGATCCGTGAGAGCTACCCGCACAGCTACGAGTTTGAGCTGCAATGATCTATGCATGCACCCGAGCTTGGACTTACTCGAGGGTTTCAATGTACCACTTTTTGAAATGTTTAATGGAACGAGAAATCATAAGGCCCGCTTATGAGCTAACTGTAACCAATTTGTTACACCTCATTTTTTGCGAATGTTAAAGCTTCATTTTAAGTCAGTTGTTGTTGGTTCGTATTGGAGATCCATTGGGAATTGTGTATGAGGATTATGGGTATATCTCAGAGATATATAATTTCTCAAACATCTTTGGAAAAGCGTACAAAGGTTAGACGTTAAATGAATCGAAAGAATATGTCTCATTGGAAAATCGGAAGAGGGCAATTCCACAGTTGTCTTCACGGACCGTGGAATATTCAACGGCCGTGAAAAAAAGACAAGAACCACCGTGAATTGGTGGCAGTGGGGAGGAGCCACTAGAACAATTTCACGGTCGGAAAGGAACCTGAAATTGAGGCGGTGGAAAATTTCCCCTTTTGTTATATTCGGTAACACGACTTGGGACTCATTATTTTCACCAAAACAGATCTCTAATGCCTCTCCAAGCTCTCTCAACCATCCCTAATCATCCATAAAAATCCTAAATAATATCAAGCCTTAGAATCCTCAACTAATTCATAAAAAGTGATTGTTCTTGCTTCTAGTTGAAGTTGTGGTGAATAAGCTTTGGAGTAAGTTGTCAGAGGTGAAGTTCTTCAATATATACGGTATTATTTTCACATTATTTCTTATTTTAAGTTGATTTGAAGGATTAGCAAGTCTTAATAGTAAAACTAGTTATGGAGAAAAGGTAATAAGATGTTGTGTTGAAGTTGTTGTCCTGGATTGATCATGAAGCACGTTTTGGGGCTGAATTAAGTTTAATTTGAATGTAATCTCTTGGCTATGGTACTGTTGATGTTATTTTGGAGTTTGGTGGGAACAGTTGATATAGGGGAAATGCTGCTCGATTTTCATTAGCTCACCTATTAGTTTTTTTTAAGTAAAACAAGCTCACCTATTAGTTTAGCTTGACCTTATAAGTGTTTCAATGACTTAACCTTAGTGTGAGTCATCTTAAATGTAGATTTTAAAGTTCGGGATGAAAGACGTTGAGTGGTTAAGTGGACAACGAGGTATGTTAAGGCTGTCCCTTTTCTTTTTTTGGCATGATCCTTATGAACATGATGTACACATAACGTTATTCCATAATGATTCTATTATTAGAGTTAGGGATGATCCATTTGGTTCATATTCCATAATGTTATCTTCAGATAGTCTTCCTTCAGATTCAGTATTGTTATCCCCCACATTCTTTTCATATTTTAAAGCGCGTCGTAACTTAGTTAACGTAAGCTTAGGAGAACAAGATTTTATTTTAAGCCTAAATACGAAGATTCCTATTATGCAATAAGTGTTACGTACAAGTACATGTTAAGGTGGATCAGATTTTTCTTAAATGGAACATTGCACAAAGGAGTGACCTACTAGCTTAGGATATTAATTCAGAATCTATGGGAAAGTAGTAAGTGGACAGCAAGTACAACATAGATATGCCTAAAGCTAAGGTTGCCACGTAAGTGATGACTATTAGGAGATTTAGTCTACTAGTGACATGTGTCAAGGGGGGATGGGTGGCACTTATAATATGTTTACACTTCATTGAGAATGAAATTGAAGCATAATAACGAGATCGGTGTATAAAAGGATGAGGTCCCAAAATTAATTAGGACTTAACAAGTGTGACGATAGTGATTGAGAATAATATTGTTATAACCCGTATTTTGTACATTGGATTAATCATGAGCTAATCGACATAAGTTTAAGGACAAGGTTATTTTTGAGATATGAGACAAGGACTTTTAATCCCGATTTTAGTAAATGCATGATCTGCTAATTAATTGCAATTAGGGTGGAAATATTAGTGAAGATTAGGGATTAATTAATTAACGATGATTAGATTATTAAGTGGGGATTTATAATTAATTAAAAAAAATGCATGAATGATGACATGCCAAGTGGAGGGGGGGGGGTATGTGTCAACAAGGCTGGAAGGCTATATATTTCTCATGGATGACTCACTCAATACACATTTCATCTTCACCAAACATCATTTTGTTGAAAGAAAATTCATAGCATACAGCCATGGCAGTTCATCTCCTTTTAAAAAAAAAATCTAAGTCCCAAGGGTGCTTTACACATTCAAGAGGCAGCAACATAAGGGTATTAAATTGAGGAAGAAGAAATGGTGCAATTAGTGCAAGTTAGTATAGGATCTGTCCTAATCAATTTAAGCTAAGATTTCTTCTTCTTGAAATGTGATTATAGTTAATGATGTTGTAATGAGGAGATTAAATTGTATTAGACGAAATTAGAAGTAAGAAAATTACATGATTATTGTTGGCGTTGTAAGTGGGCAGAATTGGAGTTGTTCTAATTGGATTAAGTTTGATTAGTATAGTCATTATTATGGTATTGTATTTGAAGGTAATTTGTTTATGTTGGAGGGCTGGAAATATAGTTATAGATAAGTATAGGTGCTGTTATTCATGGCCATATTATGCTTTTTCCGTGTGTTTGTAATTTTGCGAAGTAAAGATCGAAAATCGTATTTTTGATGTCGTAGTTTTGGTGGACTGTTTCGAGCTTGTAATTAATGATATTGAAGTAGTATTATTGTACATGGATGGTGGTTGATGTTGTTGTCGTGTTGTTGTTGATATGGCTCGTAAATTTGGAAGAAAGCAAACGTATAAGATATCGTATAAGGAGCATATGTTGGCCTGTTTGGTGTATAATCTTAAATGTTAATGATTTGAATTGAAAAAGGTTAGGAGAGGTTATTGGGTTGTTATCATTATTGTTGGTGTGGCTGTGCTAATCGGAGATTAATTGGAAGTTCGGGTTAGGCGAGTTATATAGAGGAAATGCTGCCCGATTTTTGTTAAGTTCTTAACTAATCAAATGCTAATCAAGGAGTGATTCCCATAAGTGATTAGTTATAGATTTACAAGTTCGGGAAATCGTAGTTTATTTACAATAGTGTTACACTCATATTAAATAGGCTAAAGGGGCGACGAAGCAAGCTTGGTTACGATTGATCTACGATAGGTATGTAAAGCTAACCCTTCCTTCTTTTTGGCATGATTTTATGAAACAAACAGACGACGTATATGTGACTCCAAAGAAGCTCCTATTCTTAGAGACACTAGGATGGCTAATGTTCTTGATTCCCAGAACATATTTTATTATGGCTTGATACATGTCTATGATTTCAGGTGTCCTATTTTGATATAATCTATAGTGACATTCGAAGGGTACTTGATATGACTATTGTCTTGATTTTCAAATGATAGTTCATTTTGATTATTCTATTGAGTCTCAGATATGACTTAGTTTGCATATGGTTGCTCACTACTCTGGTCGTGCATGCCTCAATATATATTTCACCGAGTCCCGGGCCGGGTATGTTTTCGTGCATAGTTTCACTGCATTGTTCACCGAGTCCCTCACTAGAGGGCCGACTACGGTATATATATATATATATATATATATATATATATATATATATATATATATATATATATATATATATATATGTGATGATGATGATGATGATGATGTGATTATGGCGCCGAGTATGGTATATGATGACTTATTCACCGAGTCCTATAATGGGCCGGATATGATATATGATATAGACATGCATGATTTTCATATCGTAAGGCACAGGTGCATTGGTTTCTTTGATTATCATACTTGCCTTCTGTAATCGTTATGCAGTTGTGATTTTCCTTATTGTATTACATGCTTTATATACTTAGTACATATTCCATACTGACCCCCATTCTTCGGGGGGCTACGTTTCATGCCCGCAGGTACAGATACTCGGTTGGCGATCCTCCAGCTTAGGACTTCTGCTCAGCTATTTGGAGAGCTCCATTGTTCTGGAGCCTAGACTATTTTGATACAGGTCTTTTGATATAGACTTATATATATGTCCAGGGGTACGGCGGGGCCCTGTCCCGTCATATTTCACTTTTATACTCTTAGAGGTCTGTAGACATATGTGGGTTGTGTATGGGTTATGGTTAGCTGTGTCGATATGATTTGTTCTTGATATTCCCGTATGTAGTGGCAGCCTTAATGGTTTGCACATTATGTCGTGCTTTGGTTAGATGTGACTCCTCAGGAGACAGGTTATTATGATATATGGCGTTATGAATCTTTCGGTTGCTTTTACAAGTCTCCATACTGTCCTTAGTTTCAGTCTGACTATATTCGGCAGGTACGTATGTGAGTGTCCAGTTCGGGCACTAGTCATGTTCCATGGGGTTGGGTCGTGACAAAAGTGGTATCAGAGCAGTTCATCCTCGGAGTGTCTACAGACCGTGTCTAGTAGAGTCTTGTTTATTGGTGTGTTGTGCACCACATCTATAAACAGGAAGCTACAGGATATTTAGGATGTTACCTTTCCTTCTTACTCTAGATCGTGCGATAGAGCCAAGAGATAGGAAATGATATCCCCTATATATTGACCTTTGATTTCAGCAGGAGAGCAGTGTCGACAAGAGAAGGTAAATAATACTACTGGGAGTTATAGAGGTAAGATATTTCATTGAGGTTACGTTATCAGAAATTGTATATACAGAATGGCGAAATGGTCATCATTAAGGTAAGTTACTATAAGTATTGTAAGAAAGTGGATATGATGTATATATTGTTGATAAGTTCATTTATAAGGTGCGCATAGAAGAAGCTGAAGGAATCAGTAACGGTAAGCAGAATATATGTCGGATATAGTGTGAATGTTGCAGGTAAGATTGAAACCTGCAGTTAAAAATTGAAAGGGAAAATAAACAGGAAAGTGTAACAGGTATAGTTTGAGTTGGACATACAAGGTAAGTTCATCATTTTCATATTGTTATTGATATGGGGAGCCCTGTGCGGCTATGATACGAGATAATATATATGTATATATGTTGGCCCTGTGAGGCATTGTTGGTATTTCCTGCGTGCAGGTTTGAGATAGTAAGAAATACAGAGAAAACTCTGCCAAACTTTTCCTAGAAATAAAAAGGGAATGAGATATAAGTTCGTAATATGTCTTGAAAGGTCGTGTCAACAGTAATAATAGGATTTGACCAAGTTGTAAGTTTGACTTCGAGAAATGAAGCTAACTGTTGAATTAATGGTAATAGTAATCATGAGGTCGATATTGATATGGTGAAAAGAAATGCTAGGATAATTTGGAAAGGCTTGTAATACTAAGAGATGACTTAAAAAAAAGGCTGGCAAATCTTAACAGAGTGTCATATTGAGGTATCGATTGAATTGATAAACAGGGATAAATTACGACGAGTTTATAGTTAAAAGAAGTAATAGTATGATTGAGACAAGAGTACGGAGGAGGAAGAATTGTGACGAAAATGAATGTATTGATAAGACAGCTTGTGAGGTATTAAGGCTAAGATTGATCAGAAAGGGTAAATGGTTAAGTACGCCCTACTCCACAGAGTGTAATTAAACCATAATAAGAATCGCGAATAAGGTTAAGAAGTGTTACACCATAGGATTAATTACGAACAGGATATTATGTGAATACAATAAGGATTATTATGAAAATGAGTAAAGCCTAGTGAGGAAGTGACTAAAAGATATGACGTGATCTATGCGACTAAAGTATAAAGGCAAATATGAAATGGAAAGGCAAGGTATAGAACGAATAAGAAAGACTTACAAAGTACTATAAGGAAAGTTTAGAATAAAGATTATATGATAATGGAAATGATAGCGAGTATAAGAAGAGAAGGAGTAATTGAAAGAAGGAAATAAGAAGAAAGCGAGATAACAGTGTAGTAACAGGTTATGACATAGCTGAGGACATGAGTAATATAAGGGACGGGATTCTGAAAGACCAAACTTCAGAAAGATGAGCAACGAGGTGGAATGAGTGCTAGAAAATGACTAGTATGACAAGAACAAACAGGGATGAACAAAATACGTTTTGGAAATGAGAAAGGGGTTATGTAGAAGTAGTGTTTTCTGAAGGATACAGAGGTAGCATGAGATTCCTCGTGCACAGAATGGAAGATGGACATAGACTAGAGAAATGGTAAGGGAATACTAAAGGAAGCCCCAAGATAGACGTAATTAATTGAGTACAAGTATAAAACAAAAGGGAAATATATAACTACGAACTTAAAGGTGGAGTATGGCGACAAGGTGGTAAGATAAGACCATTATTAAGATGAACTTGATATGATTTTGAGTAAGTTAAAAGTCAGTGTTGGGTGCACAACAAGGGTAAAAGGGCATAAGGCATAAAGGGGTACTGCGTGTATATGACTTCACCTCAGAAATAGTGAAATCCTTACAGGATAAGAACTGTAAGCCTGAGGAACAACGAGGTATTGTGAATTTATTAAAGGAAATAGATGATATAGGTTGGGGGTAAAGATAATGTTACAAGAGAGCTTTGGACACTTATCATCAGAATATAAGTGCTACCTGATTGAGGATTTGGGACGACTACAAGTACTAAATAATTATTGATTGGAGTGAGTGGAATGTGGCCTTGGATGAGATGCTACATTGGTTGGATTACTCGATTATGGATTATCAGATGAAATTTTGTACTATACATAGAAAGGTTCTCGTTGCTTCGAGATTTTGTTAAGGTTTCGTACATGGATAATCAAAGTTACAAATTATAAAGAAAAGATATGGATATGGTACAGCATACCAAGTGAGTTGGAAAAAAAAGGGATCAAATGAATTTGAGATTGGAAATAGGGACATAGAGCAGAATATAAACAGGTAATGGTATAAGTACACCCTTAAGGGGGGAAGTAGGTGAGAGAAGTTCCAGTGTAAGATGGAAACAATTGACACTGCAATATATTTGATATGGATACTTAGACTTCAAGTGGGATCCCTTGCTGAAACAAGTTAGTAAGATCTGGAAGCCAGCAATAAACGGATAGAAGTCAAGATGATATTTGAGACAGTGCTGAGAACTATTTGTGAAGATCTTGAATGATATGACATAAAAAAAAAATGGATTCTTATAAAAAGAAAGAATACGACAAGAGAATGGACACGAATAACTTAAGAGATATTGTAAAGGATAGCAATTCTATACTAGATTAGAGGCTAAGATTTGGCAATAGAGTGGCGCGCTAATGATATTGCGACTTATAAGTAACAAAGGAAAGGGATAGAAAATCTCCTATGGTGGGATATGAGGAAATCAAAGGGGTGAATAAAGGAAGGGAAAGGAGTATGAAAAGATAAAGCTACGTGCGAGTTTTAGTACGGATAAGTTATGTAAAGCATAATGAACTAGGAGAAGGAAAGACTATGACTAAGATTGATATATTTTATACAAGTTGTACAAGAATAGTTATGCAACCTACGAATATTTGTATGCTAAGAATGAGACTAAGTGAATACTTGATAAGAAGAGTAAGGATTTAGTAATAACAATGTGGTTGTGATATTTTGGGACACATTAAGGAAAGGTGCAAAATGGTTTGAGCTAAAATTACCGGGATAGAATTAATACTAAGGGCAAATAGGACATGGTCATGGCTGAGCCGAAGATTTATCCCGATACCCATTGTAAGATAAGAGAGGAGAAGGCAAAGTAAAGCATAAAGACTACTGAGATGACACTAAGATATCTTTTGGGCTTATTTGAGCACTTACGCATATTCTGATGCGTGATAGGAGAACTAAGAGCAAATCTGAGTAAAGAGGAAATGGAAGAGTTTGAATTAAAGATAAAGAAACGACACGAGATAATATGCCTAAAGTGTTATAAGTTGGATTAAGGGAAATGGTTTAAGCGAGACGACCAAAACAAGCGGGTTACTGGATGACAGTGAATTTATATGTCAAATCAAAAATTCTTTCAGAATTATACCAGTTAATGACAGTTAGATCACAGAGTGGCTATGTAAAGTTATTATATGAGGGAACTCTAGCGCTACTTGATAGCCAACTCTAAGGATTGAGATTAAGAGCTAAAAAGAAAATCGAGAAGTGATACATGATGCTGAAGATTCCGGAATATGGACTGTAACAGCAGAGCAATACAAGGTTATTGAAGTAAAATAATGTTACACCTTGGGAAATTTCATTTTATTCGTAGAATCTGCGAAGGTTCTACAGGTTACCAGAGGCATGAAATACTCCAAGGATTATAAATAATAAATCGACGAGGGATGTCTACGCGTTATAAAAATCTTATTTAAAGATTAAAAGGTAAAGTGAAGTGAACGATACATCTTAAGGGAGTAACTATAGAAGCAGAAAGAGCCGAGTTATGACTAACTACACCATGAATACAAGTCAGAATCAATCAGTGATAGTACAACTGAACGATATGAAGACAAGAGAAAGAGTAACATTTCAGCAGAAGAGCTCGCAACACAACTATCAACTGACTGCGAAATAAGGAGGAGAGTCAAGATAATAACGTGGAAATTATTACCTCGAGGAGCAACAGAAAGAGGGAATATTACGGAATGGTTACTTAGGGATCTGGAATGCGTTATAATAAATTGTAGGGAATCGACCAACGAAAGAGGCATGTGAAGGGCATAATTCAATAAAAGAACATTTAAGGAAGTATTAGAAGTGCAGGGCTAGTTTAACATTCGAGGACGAATGTTCCAAAGGGAGGAAGGATGTTATACCCCACATTTTTTTCATATTTTAAAGCGCGTCGTAACTTAGTTAACGTAAGCTTAGGAGAACAAGATTGTATTTTAAGCCTAAATACGAAGATTCCAATTATGCAATAAGTGTTACGTACAAGTACAAGTTAAGGTGGATCAGATTTTTCTTAAATGGAACATTGCACAAAGGAGTGACCTACTAGCTTAGGATATTAATTCGGAATTTATGGGAAAGTAGTAACTGGACAGCAAGTACAACATAGATATGCCTAAAGCTAAGGTTGCAACGTAAGTGATGACTATTAGGAGATTTAGTCTACAAGTGACATGTGTCAAGGGGGGATGGGTAGCAGTTATAATATTTTTACACTTCATTGAGAATGCAATTGAAGCATAATAACGAGATCGGTGTATAAAAGGATGAGGTCCCAAAATTAATTAGGACTTAACAAGTGTGACGACAGTGATTGAGAATAATATTTTTATAACCCGCATTTTGTACGTTGGATTAATCATGAGCTAATCGACATAAGTTTAAGGACAAGGTTATTTTTGAGATATGAGACAAGGACTTTTAATCCCGATTTTAGTAAATGCACGATCTGCTAATTAATTGCAATTAGGGTGGAAAGATTAGGGATTAATTAATTAACCATGATTAGATTATTAAGTGGGGATTTATAATTAATTAAGTTAATTACACCATTGAGTGGGCCCCACCAAATTTAATGATTAAAAAAATGCATGAATGATGACATGCCAAGTGGGGGGGGGGGGGGTATATGTTAACAAGGCTGGAAGCCTATATATTTCTCATGGATGACTCACTCAATACACATTTCATCTTAACCAAACATCATTTTGTTGAAAGAAAATTCATATCATACAGCTATGGCACTCACGGCCATGGCAGTTCATCTCCTTTTAAAAAAAAAAAATCTAAGTCCCAAGGGTGCTTTACACGTTCAAGAGGCAGCAACATAAGGGTAATAAATTGAGGAAGATGAAATGGTGGAATTGGTGCAAGTGAGTATAGGATCTATCCTAATCAATTTAAGGTAAGATTTCTTCTTCTTGAAATGTGATTAGAGTTAATGATGTTGTAATGAGGAGATTAAATTGTATTAGACGAAATTGGAAGTAAGAAAATTACATGATTATTGTTGGCGTTGTAAGTGGGCATAATTGGAGTTGTTCTAATTGGATTAAGTTTGATTAGTGTTGTCATTATTATGGTATTGTATTTGAAGGTAATTTATTTATGTTGGATGGCTGGAAATATAGTTATAGATAAGTATAGGTGCTGTTATTCATGGCCATATTATGCTTTTTCCGTGTGTTTGTAATTTTGCGAAGTAAAGATCGAAAATCGTATTTTTGATGTCGTAGTTTTGGTGGACTGTTTCGAGCTCGTAATTAATGATATTGAAGTAGTATTATTGTACATGGATGGTGGTTGATGTTGTTGTCGTGTTGTTGTTGATATGGCTCGTAAATTTGGAAGAAAGCAAACGTATAAGATATCGTATAAGGAGCGTATGTTGGCCTGTTTAGTGTATAATCTTAAATGTTAATGATTTGAATTGAAAAAGGTTAGGAGAGGTTATTGGGTTGTTATCATTATTGTTGGTGTTGCTGTGCTAATCGGAGATTAATTAGATGTTCGGTTTAGGCGAGTTATATATAGGAAATGCTGCCCGATTTCCGTTAAGTTCTTAACTAATCAAATGCTAATCAAGGAGTGATTCCCATAAGTGATTAGTTATAGATTTATAAGTTCGGGAAATCGTAGTTTATTAACAATAGTGTTACTCTCATATTAAATAGGCTAAAGGGGCGACGAAGCAAGCTTGGTTACGATTGATCTACGACAGGTATGTAAAGTTAACCCTTCCTTCTTTTTGGCATGATCTTTATGAAACAAACAGATGACGTATATATGACTCCAAAGAAGCTCCTATTCTTAGAGACACTAGGATGGCTAATGTTCTTGATTCCCATAACTTATTTTATTATGTCTTGATACATGTCTATGATTTCAGGCGTCCTATTTTGATATAATCCATAGTGACATTCGAAGGGTACTTGATATGACTATTGTCTTGATTTTCAAATGATAGTTCATTTTGATTATTCTATTGAGTCTCAGATATGACTTAGTTTGCATATGGTTTCTCACTACTCTGGTCGTGCATGCCTCAATATATCTTTCACCGAGTCCCGGGCCGGGTATGTTTTCGTGCACAGTTTCACTGCATTGTTAACCGAGTCCCTCACTAGAGGGCCGGGTACGGTATATATATATATATATATATATATATATATATATATATATGTGTGTGTGTGTGTGTGTGTGTATATATATATACGATGATGATGATGATGATGTGATTATGACGCCGAGTATGGTATATGATGACTTATTCACCGAGTCCCATAATGGGCCGGATATGGTATATGATATAGACATGCATGATTTTCATATCGTAAGGCACAGGTGCATTGGTATCTTTGATTATCATACTTGCCTCCTGTAATCGTTATGCAGTTGTGATTTTCCTTATTGTATTACATGCTTTATATACTCAGTACATATTCCGTACTGACCCCCTTTCTTCGGGGGGCTGCGTTTCATTCCCACAGGTACAGATACTCGGTTGGTGATCCTCCAGGTTAGGACTTCTGCTCAGCTGTTTGGAGAGCTCCATTGTTCCGGAACCTAGAATATTTTGATACAGGTCTTTTGATATAGACTTATATATATGTCTAGGGGTACGGCAGGGCCCTGTCCCGTCATATTTCACTTTTATACTCTTAGAGGTCTGTAGACATATGTGGGTTGTGTATGGGTTATGGTTAGCTGTGTCGATATGATTTGTTCTGGATATTCCCATATGTAGTGGTAGCCTTGTCGGCTTGCACATTATGTCGTGCTTTGGTTAGATGTGACTCCTCGGGAGACAGGTTATTATGATATATGGCATTATGAATCTTTCGATTGCTTTTACAAGTCTCCATATTGTCCTTAGTTTCAGTCTGAAAATATTCAGCAGGTACGTATATGAGTGTCCAGTTCGGGCATCATGACCCATGGGGTTGGGTCGTGACAAGTATGATCTATAGAGTTGCTTGTACTCTTATCATAGTTATACATTGCATTTCTTTTATTTATATATAGGTGTGTGTGTGTGTGTGTATGTGTGCATATACAAACCTGTGACCCCTTAGGCGTTATATACGCATACATTACGTATTATATATATATATATATATATATATATATACACTATGTATGGGGTATAGTGAAGGTGACGTACGCACTACCACCTAGTCATATGATAATAATAATGATGATGATGGCCACAGAGGCCGCTACGATACGATGTGATGCCCTCACAGGCTTAACAAGAGTTATATATATATATATATATATATATATATATATATATATATATATATATATATATATATATATATATCTGTGTGTGTGTGTGTGTGTATGTGTGTGTGTGTGTGTGTGTGTGACCTCATGCATGCATTCATAGTATTTATGTACATCATTGGTCCACAGAGGCTGTTTAGACATACAGGTTGCATTCACTATATCCTATGTTCTCTTATGTCTCTTACTTATTACTTTTATGCTTTACATACGCAGTACTTTGTCCGTACTGACGTCCTTTTTTCCTGCGGCACTGTGTTTCATGCCTGCAGGTGCAGATAGACAGATTGGTGATCCGCTCCATTAGGTTGCTGTTCAGGTGACGTTGGAGCACTCCTCTTGCTCCAGTGTTGGTGTTGTGTTTCGGTATATTATTCTTTTATGTATATATGGGTATGCCGGGCCCATGTCCCAACTTTTTTATGCCATGTGTTCCAGTAGAGGCTTGTAAAGAGTCATGGTATGGTTAGAATTGATATCGGCCCTTCAGTCTATATTTTACAATACAGTTATGCCCAGCATAGTTGTATAATATATCTTTTTGTCTCATTCTTTTTTAGCATATCTCTTGTATTACTTTGAAGATTTCTATCTTTATTATGATCATAGTAGGAAAGTATATTGGCGATTCTCGGCAGGTAGTGTCCGGGTGCTCGTCATGGCCCTCCAGATTGGGTCGTGATGAACTTGTTATCAGAGCAGTTGTGTCCTAGGGCTATGTACAAGCCGTGTCTAGTAGAGTCTTGTTTATGGTGTGTAGTGGATGACACTTATAAATAGGAGGCTGCTGGGCATTTAGGAAGATTGCCTTTCTTTCTCATCTTAGATCATGCGATAGAGCCATGTTCTGAGTATTCCCTTTTCCTGACTATGTGAATAGAATTCAGTAGTGCTCATGACGAGGAAAGCTTCAGTGGCACATAATATTATGTCTGCAATAGGTAGGAGAACTAGCCGGGTACCACCTGTATATGTTAAGAAGGGCGAGTCCCCGAATGATTATGACCTATAGATGTTGAGGAGGGAAAGTCCCAAAATGAGGTTCCATCTCAGACCTCTCATACTCCGCCTGCTCCAGAGGAGCATAGAGGAGCTTCAGCTCCTACACCCCTAGTTTCTCCGCATGATGCCTCAGGTCAAGAGATGCTAGACACCATTCAGTTGTTGACTAAGTTAGTAGCCGCTCGGGCCTATCGTCAGGGTATGGGTTATGGTGGCTGGGCTGTTAGTGCTGGGGTTCAATATTTTATTAATTTAGACCATTCAGAATTCTTTTGATTAAAACCAGATGAGGCCTCGCAGAATTTCATAGATAGGATACTGACGACATTATGGATGATGCATGCTTCAGACACTAAGTCGGTAGAGCTGTCTTCCTATAGACTACGCGATATTTTTGCTCACTGGTACGAGACTTAGGTGTCATCTAGAGGGATTAATGCACCCCCACCCATGTGGTAGGAGTTTACAGATGCCTTTCTTCGGCATTATTTGCCGCCAGAGATTCAACGGGCTTGAGCTGATAGGTTCCTGAACCTTAGACCGGGGAACATGAATGTTTGGGAGTACAGTCTTCATTTCAATTCATTGGCTAGATATGCTGCAGCTGTTGCAGCTGAGATGGAGGATCGTGTTTATCGGTTCATGAATAGATTGGGACAACACTTGATTGATGACTACATGATGGCCTCCCTTCAGACCTGTATAGATAGTTCACGCATCCAACTGCACGCTCAGAACCTTGAGAAGTGTAAGGGCAGCAGATGGCCTAGCGTGAGCATGATAGGGGTCAGAGTAAAAGAGCTAGATCTTCAAGTTTTGTCAGTAGGTCTAGAGGTGGTCAGAGGCAGTAGTTCTCTAGGTGTTTGGCCTATTCAGTGGCTAGCGCGCCTTCATAGTTCCCAAGACCCACACATTCATTTTGAGCCGACTTATAATTCCAAGGCTTCCAGTTCCCAGATCAGGAGTGGTTCTAGTCACTATACTGCGATGTATTCAGTATGGAATGTTACATGCCGGGTAGTGCCGCTTAGGTTCAGATGTTTGTTATACCTGTCGTTGGCTAAGCCGCATTATGTGAGATTTTCCCTTGAGAGGTGGTGGAGGTATAGTTCAGCCGACAGAGTATGCAGCTGGTTCTTCGACATCTGTACGCCCTCCTGGGCAGGGTTTTCAGACACCAGTCGGTCATGGTAGAGGCAGAGGTAGAGAGTCCAGTTCGAGCGGTCATCAGAACCGCATTTATGCATTGGCTGGTGAATTGGATCTTGAGTCTTCTCCTGATGTTGTACATGTATGCTATCAGTATCTTCTCATAATATATATGCATTGATTGATCCAGCATCTATATTGTCGTGTGTTACTCCTTTTTTTGCTGGTTAATTTGGGATGAAACCCGAGTCGATCAAACCTTTTGAGGTATCTACACCGGTTGGAAATCCAGTGATAGCTAGACAAATATATAGAGATTGTGTGGCTATAGTTTGTGATCGTCATATTATGGCATATTTCATTGAGTTAGATATGGTAGACTTTGATGTTATTATTGGTATGGATTTGTTGGCCTCTTAGTATGCTAATGTTGATTGTAGAACGAAGATGATTCGATTTTAATTGCTAGGAGAGCCAGTTCTAGAGTGGAAGGGTAATAAAACATCACCAAGAGGTAGGTTTATTTCCTATCGCAAGGCAAGAAAGATGATTGCCAAGGATTGCATTTATAACTTATTCTTTGTTTAGGATACGGAAGCAAAGCCACCGACTTTTCAATCTACCCCAGTAGTTAATGAGTTTCCAGATGTCTTCCCAACGAGCTTCCACGTCTTCAACCAGAGTTGGAGATTGACTTTGCCATTGACATATTACTAGATACTCAACCGATATCTATTTCTCCTTATGGGATGGCCCTTGCTGAGTTGAGGGAATTGAAGGATCAGTTGAAGGACTTACTTGAGAAGGGCTTATCAGGCCTAGCACATCACCGTGGGGAGCGCCTGTGTTGTTTGTAAGGAAGAAAAATGGCTCCTTGTGAATGTGTATTGATTATAGGCAGCTGAATAAGGTGACAATAAAGAACAAGTATCCACTTTCGAGAATTAATGATTTAATTGATTAGTTGCAGGGTGCCAGATGGTTCTCAAAGATAGATTTGAGATTCGGATACCATTAGGTGAGGGTTGGAGAGAAAGACATTTCGAAGATAACTTTCAAAACTAGATATGGTCAATTTGATTTCATTTAATGTCGTTTAGGTTAACTAATGCACTAGCGGTATTTATGGATCTGATGGACAGTGTATTCAGGACCTTGTTAGGCCTGTTCGCGATTGTGTTCATTGATGATATTCTAGTATACTCTCGATCAGAGGCAGAGCATGCAGATCATTCACGTGTTGTCCTTAAAGCTCTTCAAGCACGAAAGATGTATGTAAAGTTCTCTAAGTGTGAGTGCTGGTTGAACCCTGTGACTTTTCTGGGCCATATTATTTCAGATAAAGGTATCAGGGTGGATGCGCAGAAGATTGAAGTTGTGAAGACTTGGTCGAGACCCACAACACCCATGGAGGTTCATAGTTTTCTGGGTCTGGCCGGTTATTACAGGAGATTTGAAGTGGGCTTTTCTTGCATTTCTGCACTACTAACGAAGTTGACTCAGAAATCAGCTAAGTTCCAGTAGACTGATGCTTGTGAGCCCAATTTTTAGGAGTTGAAGAACACATTGACTTCGGCACCAATATTGATGCTTCCAGAAGGATCGGAAGGCTATGTTATTTATTGTGATTTTTCAGGTGTTGCGTTAGGTTGTGTGTTAATGCAGCATGACAAAGTTATTGCTTATGCTTCGAGGCAGTTGCAGAAGCACGAGAAGAATTACCCAACCCATGATCTAGAGTTAGCCGCGATGATTCATGCATTGAGGATGTGGAGGCATTACTTATATGGCGTTCATGTTGATATCTATACAGACCATAACAACCTTTATTATATCTTCAAGCAGAAGGAGTTGAATTTGCGTCAAAAGCAATGGTTGGAGCTATTGAAGGATTATGATGTCAGTATCTTGTATCATCTTGGAAAGGCGAACGTGGGAGCCGATTCCCTTAGCATTAGATCCATGGGTATTTTATCTTATGTTCAGCCAAAAAAGAAGGAGTTAGTTCGTGAGCTTCAGGAGTTAGCTAGCCTAGGAGTTTGATTATTGGACTCGGGTGTACAGTAGTTGCTATTCAGGATTCAACAATCTTATCCTAAGTAGCTGAGGTTAAAAGGCTACAGTATGAGAATCCTATGACAGTTCATTATAGAGATACAGCCCCTTAGAAGGAGAAGGCACCATTTGAGGTTTCTGCAGATAGAGTTCTCAAATATCGAGGCAGACTGTGTGTTCCTAATGTTGCAGGATTATATCGTCAGATTATGGGAGAGGCTCATTATTCCAGTTATTCTATTCATCCGGGAACGACGAAGATGTATCATAATATTAAGAAATTTTATTAGTAGGATGGAATGAAACAAGACATAGCAGATTTCGTAGCCCAGTGTCCTAATTGTTAGCAGGTGAAGATTGAGAATCAGAAGCCCTACAGATTATTATAGACTATTGAGATTCTGACTTGGAAGTGGGAAGCAATTAATATGGATTTCATTACAGGATTACCCCGTTCTCAGCTTAAGTTCGATTCCATATGGGTAATTATTGATAGACTTATAAAATCAGCCCATTTTTTGCCTGTTAGGACTACTTATTCAGCAGAAGCTTATGCAAACCTTTATATTAAGGAGATTGTCTGACTTCATGGTGTTCTGATATCCATCATTTCTGATAGAGGTGCGCAGTTTATAGCTAAATTCTGGAGGTCCTTTCAGAAAGGTTTGGGCACTCAGGTGAGTCTTAGTATCGCATTTTACCCTTAGACAGACGGACAGGCTGAGCGTATTATTCAGACACTTGAGGATATGCTACGAGCATATGTGATAGACTTTGGAGGTAGCTGGGATGATTATTTTCCACTTATCGGATTTGCGTATAATAATAGCTATCATTCCAGTATATAGATGGCCCCTTATGAAGCTTTATATAGGAGAAAGAGTAGGTCACCTATCGGATGGTTCGAAGTGGGGGAATCTAAGTTAGTAGGGCCATATTTGATTCAACAAGTAGTGGAGAAGGTCAAGCTTATTCACGATCAATTATTGGCAGCTCAGAGTCGTTAGAAGTCTTATGAAGATAATCACTGACGAGGTTTAGAATTCCAAGTTGATGATTGGGTATTCTTGAAGGTGTCACCTATGAAAGGCAATATGATTTTTGAAAAGAAGGGTAAGCTAAGCCCTCGGTACATTAGGGCTTATATGATTGTACGTAGAGTGGGCCAGGTGGCCTATGAGTTAGATCTACCTTCAGACTTTGAATCAGTCCATCTGGTTTTCCATGTGTCAATGTTTCATTAGTGCATCGGAGATCCCTCTAGAGTCATACCCGTTGATGCTGTTCAGGTCACCAAACAATTATCATATGAAGAGGTTCCCATTGTTATACTAGATAGACAGGTTTGGAGATTGAGGAGTAACGATGTAGCTTCAGTTAAAGTTCATTGGAGGAACAGGGATATCAAGGAGATGACTTGGGAATATGAGGAAGATATGAAGTCCAGGTATCCATACTTATTTCCACTCCTAGAGGAGGTCCAGACAGATACACCTTTCCTTTCAGGTGCTTAGTGTTTCATTTCTTATAATTAATGGTCGTGTAAGGCCATTATTGTTATTTCTTGTTGTGTCCCTGTGTGGCGTTGTATATTTTGGGTTGTTGTGAAAGGTTGGTAGTGGTACAGTTACAGGGGAAACTCTGCCAAAAATTTTATAAGACCCCTAGGAGTTTAACATTCGAGGACAAATGTTCTTAAGGGGTGAAGAATGTCACACCTCATTTTTTGCGATCGTTCGAGCTTCGTTTTAAGTCAATTGTCGTAGGTTCGTATTGGAGATCATTTGGGAAGTTATGTATGAGGACTATGGGTGTATCTCATAGATATATATGATCTCAAACATGTTTGGGAAAGAGTACAAAGGTTACATGTTACACGAATCGAAAATAATACATTTCATCGGAAAATCAGAAAAGGGCAATTCCACAGTTGGTTTCACGGTCCGTGGAATATTCCACGGCCATGAAAAGGAGGAAGCAACCACTGTGAAATGGTGGTAGTGGGGAGGAGCCACTAGAATAGTTTCATGGCCATATTTCACAGCCCGTGAAATAATTCACGGTCCGTGAAAGGAACCGTGAAATTGAAGCGGTTGAAAATTTTCCCTTTTGTCATATATTAGGTAGCACGACTTGGGACTAAATATTTTAACCAAAACAGATCCCTAGTGCCTCTACAAGCTCTCTCACCCATCCCTAATCATCCATAAACATAGTAAATCATATCAAGAGAAGATCAAGCCCTAGAATCCTCAACTAGTTCATAAAAAGTGATTGTTCTTGATTCTAGTTGAAGTTGTGGTGAATAAGCTTTGGAGTAATTTGTGAGCGGTGAAGTTATTCAAGATATAAGGTATGATTTTCACTTTATTTCTTATTTTGAGTTTATTTGAAGAGTTAGCAAGTCTTAAAAGTGAAAATAGTTATGGAGAAAATGTTAAAAGGTGTTGTGTTTAAGTTGTTGTTATGGATTGATTATGAAAGGATGTTTTGGGACTGAATTGTGGTTAATTTAAGTGTAATCTCTTGGATATAGTATTGTTGATGTTGTTATTATTTTTTTGGGAGTTGTTTTGGAGTTTGGTGGGAGTAGTTAATATAGGGGAAATGCTGCCCGATTTTCGTTAGCTCACCCATTAGTTTAGCTTGACCTTATAAGTGTTTTAATGACTTAAACTTAGCGTGAGTCATCTTGAATCTAGATTTCAAGCTCAGGAGGATAGATGTTGAGTGGTTAAGTAGACGATGAGGTAAGTTAAGACTATTCCTTTTCTTCTTTTTGGCATGATCCTATGAACAAGACGTACATGTAACGTTATTCCATAATGATTCTATTCATAGAGTTAGGGATGATGCATTTGGTTCATGTTCCATAATTTTATCTTCAGATAGTCTTTCTTCAGATTTAGTATTATCTACAGAGTTGCTTGTACTCTTATCATAGTTATGCATTGCATTTCATTTATACATATATATATGCATATCCAGACCTGTGACCCCTCAGGCGTTATATATGCGTATATTATTTATTATATATATGTATGTATGGGAATGGGGAAGGTGACAGAATTATATAGGCACTAACACGTGATCAGCTGGTCATATGTTGATAACAATAATGTTGATAATGATGATGATGGCCACAGAGGCCGATACGATACGATGAGATGGCCACGGAGGTTTGACAGGAATTATATACGCATATATATATATATATATATATATATATAAAGATATGTATGACCTCTTGCATCCGCTTTGACTTCCTTCCTTATTTTTCAATCTAGACTTGCATGTGTTCCGCATATGACTATTTCGAGTGATTGCTGCTATCTGGCTTGAGTTAGACAAGAACCCCTTCTCCCGAAGTTACGGGGTCATTTTGCATGCACAGTATTTATATACATCATTGCTCCAGAGAGGCAGTTCAGACATACCGATTGCATTCACTACATCATATGTTCTCTTATGTCTCTTTCTTAATACTTTCATGCCTTACATACTCAGTACTTTATCCGCACTGACCTCCCTTTTTCTGGGGGCACTGCTTTTCATGCTCGCAAGTGCAGATAGAAAGATTAGTGATCCGCCCCAGTAGGTTGTCGTTCAGCTAACGTTTGAGCACTCCTCTTGTTCTGGAGTTGCTGTTGTGTTTTGGTATTTCATTCTTTTGTGTATGTACGGGTATATCGGGGCCCTATACCGACTTCTTTATGCCAGATGTTCCAGTAGAGGCCTATAGATAGAAATTGTATGGCTAGACTTGATGTGGCCTTTTCGGTCTATATTTTATTGTACAGTTATGTCCAGCATAGTTGTATAGTATATCTTTTTGGCACATTCCTTTTTAGCATATCTATTATATGAGTTAGCAGATTTCTATTTTGACTATGATCATAGTTGGAAAGTATTTTACCGGTGCTTGGCAGGTAGTGCCCGGGTGCCCGTCATGGCCCTCCAGATTTGGTCGTGACACAATTGGTCGGTGTGCGAGATAATCAGGAAATCATCATGAGGTTGTTTAGCCGAAGTCTAACTAGCGAGGCTTCAGAATGGTTCATGGCACAAGACATACGCCGTTGGATCACGTGGCAAGATATGGATGCGGCCTTCATGGAAAGGTTCCATTTTAACATGGAAGCAGTAAAAGATCGGTACTATTTGAAAAAGATAAAGTAGAAATCCACTAAAAATTACCACAAATATGCAAGCTGGTGGAGAACTGAAGCTGCTCGAGTAACAGCCAATAGGCGAAGAAGAATCGGTCTCAGTCTTTATCTATTCCCAAGAAACGGACTTCGACGACCGAATGTTGTCAATGGCGGGAAGGCCATTTTCCGAACTTGTCAAAATGGGGAAGGCCATAGAGGATGTTCTCAAGTCAGGATGAATTATAAGTGTAGCCGGAAAATTTGTTGGATCAAACTCAATGGGCTTCATCAGAAAGAATAAAGAGGACGTGACAAACATTTCCCATACTCCCACCCCTAGACCTAAAAGAAAGGAAAAATTCCAGTATTCGACGGAAGTTTACGCTTCACCACACATAAATACCTATATACGCGCTCCTTATGATGCGGTGCCTGTATATTACGCACAACCAACATTTCAAACACCACCTCCTAATTACCAAGCTCCACAAAAAACCTTCCACGCTCCCCTTCCCCACCTAAAATTACCAAACTCTACCTCTAAACTACCAAACTCCCACACCTGCCTACAGACCTCCATAAAATAACCTACCCACAAATTATCAAGCCCAACCACCACTAAATGCTTAAAACGCGCCACGTCAAAACATTGGGAAGAAGATTGCACGCATGTTTACTCCACTGATGAAAACCCGAACTGACCTATTCAAGAGGTTGAGTGCTGCTGGGATGATCCAAACACTTCCCCTAAAGGTTGTTGATCCGAAGAATCGATTCTACGGAGCGGATCAAATGCTTGCCTGCCATTTTCATGGCATAGGGCACAGTACTGAGGATTGTACCGATCTAAAGTACAAAATGCAGGATATGATTGACAGGAAAGAAATCATCCTCCAAACAGCTTCTCCAAACATAAACACCAACCCTTTGCCTAACCACGTCAACAATGTGATCCATATGATCAAAAAGGAAGAAGATTGGGTTGCAGGCGGGCTCGTAATTTGAGACTCCGTACAAGAACTCGAGCGTACAGTGAAGTCGCTTTCTATAGAAGAACGCCCACAATACAAGGTGTTAATTCCTGTGCTAGTTGTTGCGTATGTAACCTAAGTAGTAACAACACCTCCCAAAAAAGAATTTGTGGTGCAAGTAGCTGTGGCCCACAGAATTACAAGGTTGGAAAGATGTTATACTCCTGATGATTTGGCTCGGGGGGCGCCTCCCAAAGAAGGGAATCAGAAAAGAGCAATCACTGAAGCCGAGGCAGAATATTTCTGGCACCGAATGCAGCCGAAAGAATACTCCATCGTGGAGTACTTAAAGAAAACACCAGCCAAGATATCGGTTCTAGGACTCTTGCTAAGTTCACCTAACACCGCTTGGCTTTGATAAAAGTGTTGGAGGATGCTCACATCCCTACCGGGACAAGTAGTGAAAATTTGGCAGAAATGGTCGCTTATGTCATGGAGGAACACCAAATTGCCTTCACTGACAAAAGAGTTGCCCAAGGAACGCATGGATCAAAACAAAGCACTGAATATCACTGTTATGTTCCGCAACAAAATAGTCACTCGGGTTTTAGTCGATAATGGGGTTGGGCTCAATATTTGCCCCGAGTCTACTTTGGTTCAGTTATGTGATGATTTCGGGAAAGTTCTTCAGAGCCCACTAACATACGGGCATTTGACGGAGGTCGATGTGACACCACTGGAGAAGTTGACCTTAGCATGCAAATAGGGCCGAAAATTTTTTTTACCAAATTGCAAGTCATGGAAATACCCACAAATTATATGTTGCTACTAGGAAGGCCATGGATTCACATGGAGGGAGATACTCCATCAATCTTTAAAGTTTGTCTAGGATGGCCACGAGGTAGTGATTCACGGAGAAGGTAGCATTCATAACTACACAAACAATTCTGTACCTGTCATCGAAGCGACGCCAATGGGAATAGACTTTTATGTGATAGAGTTGGTGAGAGAGGCCCATGAAATAGACTCTATAGAGGCTCTTATGCATGCAATCTACAAGATGATTGCATCGACTATTCTCCAAAATGGATTCGAACATGGAAAAGGTTTGGGAAATAATCTACACGGCATCACGGAGCTAATTCCCATTCCTCAGGAAAATTTCCGCTTTGGGCCCAATTATGTTCCAACTGAGGATGAGATAACTAGCAAGAAGAAGAGAGATGCTACGAAACTTTGTAAGCCCATTCTAGATTTGTACCAGTCATTTCCAAACAGAATACCTATGCCGAATGATGTTGACATAGAAGAAGGGATAGGGATGCTATTCCGAAAGGAAGCTTATTCAGTGATACTGGAAGAGTGTGTAGAAGTGCCCACTATTCGAGATGCTAATCCGGGCGAGCAACTGTCCAACTGGACCTCTACCCCGCTTTTGGCTCTTCAGTAGAGAAATGATGAATTATCTTTAATAAAAATAGTGAGAATCAGTCGAGGCAATCGGGCCCGATTGCTCACCCTTTTGGAATTTATTTACCTCATGATATTTTCAAAAATGGAAATGACTCGACGTTGATCCGAGCTAGGACCACAGTTTGTACTTTTATAGAATTAATGAAGCCTCGAATTATAGGAAAATCATTTTTATGTTTACTTTTTGCATGCATGTTTACACTAACCTCACTTTGCCTTGGTTTTTTCAGTAATAAAAATAATAAAGCAACCCTAAGTGCTACGACATGCTGTGAAACGAATGAGTCGGGTGGTATGGAGGAGGAAGCGTATCAGTAATATGACGAGGAAGCGATGCTACCTGAGGGGCTTGTAGAGGAGCTAGAACAGTTGGAGAATGAGTAGAAGCTAAATATGGACGAAATAGAAGCAATCAACCTAGGTGATGAAGAGAATATCAAGGAAAATAGGATAAGTGCACACTAGATGCACCTCGGAAAGAGGAGTTGATAAATTTGCTAAAAGACTATGTGGATATTTTTGCATGGTCATATGCGCCGGGATTAAGCACTAGTGTAGTGTCCCACTAGTTTCCCATCAATGTGGGTTTCACTCCCGTGAAATAGAAAACCCAGTAACTTAAGCCAGATCTCAGTATCCGCATTAAGGACGAAGGGGAGAAACAAATTAAATCAGGAGTGGTAGAAGCGACTTTGCACCCTACATACTAGTACCCAAAAAGGATGGAAATATACTGATATGTGTGGATTACCGAGATCTCAACTGAGCTAGTCCTAAAGATAACTTTCCACTCCCAAACATCCACATATTCATAGAAAATTGTGCCAAGCATGAGCTACAATCGTTTGTGGGTTATTTCGCTAGTTATCACCAAATCCTAATAAACAAGGAGGATGCAGAAAAGACAACCTTCATTACTCCATGGGGAGTGTACCACTACTGGGTAATGCCATTCTGTCTTAAAAACACTGGTGCAGCCTACATGAGAGCTATGACAACTATCTTCCACGACATAATCCACAGAGAGATTGAAGTATACATGGACGATGTCATCATCAAGTCAAGGGAAAGTTCGGAGCATACCACACATTTGAGGATGTTCTTTGAGAGGCTTCAAAAGTATAATTTGAAACTAAACCCGGCCAAATGTGAGTTCACATTACCTGCCAAAAAATTACGGGGATTCATAGTCAGCTGAAGGGGTGTAGAGTTAGATTCGGCCAAGATTAAAGCAATCCAAGAATTACCTCTTCCCAGAACCAAGAAAGAAGTCATGAGCTTCCTGGGAAGTTAGAATTATATTGGACGATTCATAGCCTAGTCTACCATCATTGTGGAACCCATACTGAAGCTCTTAAAGAAAGATGCACCCATAAAATGGACAGAGGAATGCCGAGAAGCTTTTGATACCATCAAGGGTATCTGTCCAACCCATCAATTTTGGTGCCTCCCAAGCCTGGGAGCCCACATTTATTGTACCTATCAGTATTGGAAAATGCCTTTGGGTGCATGTTAGGACAACGCAACGAAACAAGGAAAAAGGAGCATGCCATCTACCACCTAATTAAGAAAATCACTGCCTGCGAAGCAATCTATACACTGGTAAAAAAGACTTGTTGCCCCTTAACATGGGTGGCCCAGAAATTGAGGCATTACTTGTCGTCATACACCACCCACCTCATATCCAAGATGGACCTATTGAGGTATATCTTCCATCAGCCCATGCCCATCGGGAAGTTGGCCAAGTGGAAAATGCTACTAAGTGAATTCGACATTATGTACATAGCACAAAAACCTATTAAATGACAGGCTTTGGCCGATCTATTAGCTGAAAGCCCAGTAGATGAGGATCTTGAAACCCATCGAACTCATTTCCCGGACGAAGGGGTACTGGCCATAGAATGGGGCAACACTCCCTAATGGCTGCAAAGCTCAAATTCCGCTATACCAGCAAGATGGTTGAGTATGAGGCTTGCATCCTAGGGCTCAGCATGGCACTAGACATGAACATTAATGAATTACTGGTCATAGAAGATTCTGACCTGCTGATCCATCAAGTCCAGGGCGATGGGCTTCCAAGAATAACATAGTTTTTCCATAGAGGTTGTGTAAGAAGTTCAAAAGGATTGAGTTCCAGCATACCCCGAGAGCTCAGAATGACTGTGCCGACACATTTTCCACGATAGCGTCAATGATCCAGCACCCCGAGAGCAGTTATATTGACCCACTACAGATAAGCCTAAAAGAAGAGCATGCCTACTGTTCCTACGTAGAAACAGAGCCGGATGGAAAACCATGGTACGATGACATTAAGATGTATCTGGAGAAGCAGGAATATCCCGAAGGCATCACAAGTGGCCAGAAGAAAACCATCAGAAGGATGGTCAGTGATTTCTTCCTAAACAAGGAAAAAGTACTATACAAACAGACATCGGATTTGGGTTTACTCCGATGTGTGGACTCCATTGAAGCCACAAAACTCTTAAAAGAAGTACATCCTGTGACTTGTGGGGCCCACATGAATGGATTCATGCTATCCAAGAAAATCCTCCAGGAAGGATATTACTAGATGACAATGGAGAGTGATTGCTGCAAGTTTAGGCATAAGTGCCATCAATGTCAAATTCACGGTTATTTGATCAATGTCTCACAAACGAGCTCAATGGTATGAGTTCACCATAGCCCTCTGTCGCTTGGGGTATGGATGTCATTGGACCCATCGAACCTGCCGCTTCAAATGGGCATCGATTTATTTTAGTCTCCATTGACTACTTCACTACATGGGTTGAGGCAACATCAAACAAGTCAGTAACGAAGAAAGTAGTAGCCGACTTTGTGTAAAACAACATTATATGCCAATTCGGCTTACCCGAATCCATCTTAACGGATAATGAAGCATATCAGAACAACCACTTGATTAAGGATGTCTGTTTTTGACACCTAATTTTCACCTCATAAAACGCGTATTTTAATTTTCCAAATTTCCCGAGTCCAAGACGGAGTAAGGATGCCACCAAAAATTTAAAATTTTAAAATCCCAAGAAAATTGCAAAGATTGAAGTTCAATTATTATTTCGTAAAAAATTAACAATTGTAAGAAATTATGAGTTATTTACTTTCATAAATATAATTTAGTAGGAAATACGTATCCTGCTCCGTCTAATTCGAAAAAATTATTAATTAAGACGACGTATGAAATACGATTTATTTTTTACCGCACTTTTCACATGCTTAAATATTCCCCGGAACTATAACAATATTAGGCTTGTTTCGAAGCTAATATTTTAAATTTGCAAATTTTAAATTTTATTTCCCTGAATAACTATTTTTATACGCGCATTTTAATACTTATTTTTATTTTAACATAGAATGGAGGAGGGGTTGAATTTAACTGTTTTAAAACTATTAAAAAATAGGTGGTGGAAGTTTATTAAAATAAGCATTCCACACCCCCCCCCCCTCCATTTTTTATTTCCCACCCTACTTCTCTTCGTCTTCCTTGAGACGATAATGCCGACTGACCTAGGGTTTAGTCGTGGTTCGATTACAGCCTTTTCCATGGCCGTTTTGGGCTTGATTTTTGGGGTTTTTTATCCTCATCTCTTGTTCTATCGATTACCAGGTTAATTCATTTAAAATTCATATTTTTGTTTCTAAAATCAATTAGTTCTAGGGTGTTACTCAGGCTATGTTCGTAGTAGGGTTGCCATGGGCGGGACCTTGAGTCCTTGGCCATCTTGTGCACCCTACCACATGTGAACATGACCTAGGGGAAATTCCCTAGAAACCCCATCCAATTTGAGTACGATTTTAAGGATTCTTATCTGTTTAGTACTATTTGTTACCGTTTGATTTGTTTTTATTTGTCCTATGTGTACTATTCGGTTACTTTCGGAATATTTAGGGATTTTGAGTTGGATATTTTGCACAATTCGGCTGGATTTTTGTTTGTATGTGTGAGGTGTAATGGTACTATCGGTACAATTTTGTTACAAAATTCCCTTACCCGATGTTGGATTTTTTGAAAAATTTGAATTTAAGGTGGGAAAATCTGTTTTGATGGGAGGGATATTACTTTTTTATCCTTAAAACCTTTTGGGAACTGACATGAATAATCGGTCTTGTGACCATTTGAGGGGTCCGAATTTTTCTTTTGCTAAAAAAACTCTAAGTACAAAAATCCTACTATACTAGGGAATATATATGCTATACATACTACACTAGTATACAAAAAAAAAGACTAGATACTATCTTATAAAGTATGTACCATTCCAAAGAATACAATTTTCACTAAAAATTGCAAAGAAAAAAAAAAGTCTTTTTAAGGTCTTTGTTGGTGTTTGGTGTTGAAGCTTGATCCAATCCCTCCTTTGATCTTTTGGTTGTCCTATTGTAAGGTACTAACCAATTCCAGCTTTTTTCCATGTTTATTGTTTTCAATTTGTTTGATGCATTGTCTGCCTTTATGTGTTTCTAAAATCATTTCAAGATTTCATTTAAGGAACTTAGTGTTTATGTCTATTTATATGTGATTTTTTTTACCTATTGGTACAAGTCTTGGTTAGTTACTATTTCATTGAAAGTTTAAGGGTGTCATGATGTAATATGGGTGTAATGAAGTTTAAAAGGGGAAAAGAAAGTTTCTTCAGCAATTAACTATTTAAGTATCAAGGTTTACTAAGTTTAAAATGAGTTATGTCTTTACTTTGGACCTTTTTTATTGCCTCACATGTTAGTTTTAAAGGCTAGAGGAGAACCTCTTATATACTTCTTTGAGACAATTAGTTGTTGTGTTCTGTGTTTTCTGAATATCTTTTGGTCTTGTCATGGTCACCTAGTCTGCTTTGTAGCTGTTGGATGGTTCTTAATATAGTATGGATTACTTGGTTGGTTTTTGTGAGTGACTATCATATGTTTATCATCTAAATTGCTTAAAGCTCTAAAGTAAGACTGTTTCTTGTATGCATTAATCATTAGTTAAATCTTAGTCAAAAATGGTAACTGGAAAGTGATATGAGCATCTCTGGGATGGTTAACTGATCATCAAATGAAACTGGCTTCAAAAGAATGAAATAAAGGATTTATTCTTGTTTTTTTTTGGAAAATAATTTGTTCATGTGCACCCCTGTTCCTTTCTGAATCTGCCTTGTGTGATAACTTCCATGACCTCCTAGGACTACTTAAGATGGAGAGAATAACCCTGAAAGATCAATATATTACGCTTATACTCTTATTCATGTATATTTGAACTTAAAAGGTGTTAAACTCCTGCTTGTTTGATATCATGGATGTTAGAATGTGTTTTCATCTCTTTAGGATTATTTTCTTTCCAAACTTGTGAAGAATGACTTCCTAAACACTTGATTCTCTCTTACTTGACTTGAATAAAATGCTAAAACTATAAGAAAGAGATTCTTTGTCTGCTTTTATAACTATTTGCCTTATTGGATATGTCTTTGACATTCTGTAACTTGGCTAGACATCTGAAAGTTAGGAATGAATTTATACACTTGTTTAAGGGACGCTAGGATGGTTAAACGTAAACTGGACACTCTAAAAAGAAGAATTTGTTAAAAAATTAAGAACTAGATAGGTCTTTAATTTGTCTAACTAGTTTATTAGAAGGATTTGAATATCTTTGGTCTTGTGTGTGTATTAATCTTCCACCTATGTCATTGCTGGTATGATCTGATGAGAGTGCCTTGGCAAGACATGTTCTAAGTGTCCTCCTTATTTTCCATATCATGTTGGCACTCACTCATATAAAAACTAGAGTCTACTCCCCTCTTGTTGGTTCGTTACCTAGGTTTGTTGTTGTATTCTGTGAGATTTATTGTTGCTTGTGAAACTAGAGTTGGGAACCTGATAAATGTTTGATATTGGAATACATTCTAAAGTTTGTTGTGAAGTTGAAAATGATCTTAAAACCTTGAATTACTTCTTGTTTAAGATTCCGTGTTGCCTTATTTGCTTTGAATTTGATCTAAACCTTGGCTTATCATGTTCATGTTGAGCTCATCTTCATAATCTGAGACTGTTGTCTTTCTTATTTGTCACATAAACTTGCAAAAATGGTTTCAAATCTTCTTTTAAAAGCTGGTATGTTGGAGACTCTCCCTTTTTCCTAAAAACTGTTTACTTGAACCTGAAATGTCGATATGGAAACTCTCTTTGTTCCAAGAATCATTAAAAGGTATTTTTGACTTTCTTGTTCTTGACTCTGTGAGATTAAAAGATTTAGGAGAAGGGTTGTCTTGTGGCTGTGTTTACATTGTGAATTGCCCCTCTTGAATCCTGTCAGTTATTAGAAGTCTAAAACATGATTCCTTGAATTTACCTATTTAAATTATAAGACTAATAAGTTGTATATTTGTTTAAAATAAGGGCCTTAAACACTATTGGCTTGCCTTGTTAGTTTTTTTTTTTAGGAGATTTGAAGTTTGAATATTGTATGGATGTTGATTCTGTTACTTTTGAGGATTTTTCCAAGAGAAATAAAGGAATAGGAAGTATGAGGAGGTTGTCTTTCTGGACTGGTTTGTGATTTGCATCTTATAGTAGCGTTATTCATAGTTTGCTTTGTTTTCTTGGTCTAACATATTTATCTAAATAGGCTAAGTATAGAAAGCATGAAACCTAATCTAATGATAAACTAAGGATTCTTTTTCCCATCTTTTCTATCAGTCTGATTGTTGAAACTTGTTTCCTATGTCCCTTGCTTATTGTTGAACTATTCTATGCTTTAACAAACCAAGACTAAACTAAAAAGAGATTAACATGAGCTTTCTTTGTTCACAATATGAATGTTTAGCCATTTATGTGCTTTGCCCTTAGTTGTGTGCTCACTATAGACTGCCTATTGCAGTTTGCTAAGATGACCTCTACCATGGCTTTCTTTATTTTAACAACGACATGTCTAAAGAGATGTTTGAACTCAGAATAATGCCATAAACCTATCCTAGCCATGGTTTAAACCCTTGTGGGATTTGTATCTGCTTTCGTCTGAGTTTTTCCTTTGATTTGTGACCTTTCATGACCATTCTTTATGGCTTAATGAGACTCTGTTTGCTCCTACAATTGATTTGGACCAGTTTGTTTAAGTTCTAAGAACAAGACCGAGTATAAACCATTAGGCCCTGTTAGTGTCTTCCATGAGGTTATACATATGCTAAGATGATTCTTGTGTTGAGTTGAGACTTTTGTGAATTATGATTGAACCTAAGCTAGAATTTGAGAAGCTGGGAAGTCTTTTAATTCTGTGACTTATGTTGCTTGACATCTGGACCTGCTCGGTTAAAACTGACTTAGAAAATAACTTTGGACCTTGAACTTGTTTCTGTGACATCTTATTTTTGTAAAATAATAAGAATTGAACTGTCTCCTACCACTAGTTTGATTTGTCAACTTTTTGAGTGAGTTTTCAAAATCTAGTTGACTGTAACTTGAAATTTGGAAACTGAAGAATATTGAGACTAGGCCAGTCTTTTCCCATTTTTACTTGAATCATGTCCTCTTCTAATCATAATCCTAGGTGATAATTCCCCTCTACATCATTGTTCTTCACTAAAGACTGCTTTAAACTTAGATTTTGCACAACTTGTTTGGTTTTGAAATTGCTTAGTTCCTTTCCTATGCTAGTTGACATTCATGCTTTGAGCTTGTTGTTTATTAGTTTTAAAACTATGATTAGCTATAGTTGTTCTTTCAACCTTGCTAGAACATGAGTTTAGGGGGGTTGTGGATCTCTATTTAGACTTGGGGTTCCCCGTGTGGTCTAAGTTGGTATTGGAGGATATGTATGTGCTAGATATATGGTGTATATTGGACTGTATAGAGGGTATGCCTTTCATGGGTTTTTCTCTCTTATCTTAGTATATCCATGGTATACTATGTATACTACGGGCTTGACACATAGAATATTTGAGAAGAAAATGGGTGGAATATTAGTTGTATATTGCGCATATCATGGCTTGGCACTTAGAAAACATAAGTAAGGAAATAAAGACTTGGGCCTGTCATTTGGGCCTGACAGTCCTATTACTATGGTTGGTCTGTCGTTACTGCTGCTTTGTGCCTATTTTCCGTTTGGACCATTTTTGATCATTTACCGTTGCTTTGTATTATTAGGATGGTCGGTTCACACAAATTGTAATTTATTTTTTGCTTGTGTAATAATTATTATAATTTCTTTTTATATACTCAGTTTAATTCATGAATATATACTAATGTCATGCACATCCGTTTGTACCCTTGTCCATCCCAACCTGTTGGGGCCTATTGACTTATCTAGATCGAGTCAACCCAACTTGGATCAGAACGGAGCATACGTGGAACTAAAACGAGATTGATTGCCTAAATGTTTTCTTTTTGGGCTTGATCGGCCCAAACTCTCAACCTCATTTAAATAATGCACTTTAAATTGATTATTTGCCTAATTATCATGCTAATAGGAACCCCTATGAGATTGCCATGTTTTAAAGTCACAAAAAAATGAATTTACCACAAAAGATAAGACTAAATTTGGAGCATTAACACAATTTGGGACTGATTTGACTAAAGGACTAAAACTGCCAACTTTTAGGAAGTTTGGGACTGATTAGAACATTTGCAAAAGACTATCGACTTAGACGTGTGGGAAGACTTGGACAAAACTTGTGAGACTAATATGATTATTTAGCCTTAGGCTAAAGAATAAAAATTGACTAAAACTTAGAAAAGCTTAGAAATAAAAAATGTACGATATATATGTATGTATGTATAATATTATATGGACTATAATAGTATATCTAAATTATTTTCCTTAAACTATTTTCTTATACTTCAAAATATTTTTTCAAACTATTTTTTGGGTGGACTTACGTAGAGTCTTACTTAGGCTAAGAGTCTTCGAGTATTAGCCTAAGTGTTCTAGTCCGATACCCTAAATGCCCAATTTTGGATAAAATTTTACCACTTTTGATTCTTGAAAAGTGGCATCTTTTTGCCTGAAAGACTAATTTGTATTGGCGGCAATATAAAGCAAAGCTATTTTTATCACAACAAATTTATACCTACATAGACATATTATTAGACCCGTAGGTTAACCGTATTTTACGGATCCTTAATACCAGGGTGCCTAACACCTTCCCCAAGGGATCACCAGAACCCTTACCCATGCTTTGGTTAGATTAGGATTCTTTTAAAACTTAACTGCTTTAAATAACCCTTTTTCGAATTGGTTTTTCCTAGTTTCCTAAAAGTTAGGTGGTGACTCTAAAATAAAGTCCATTTAGAGCAATATCCACGTAGAAGTATATTTTTTCCTTTTTCGCGGTACGATTGACAACCGTACTTCCCCGGGACACTTTCCTTTTTTAAATGAGGCAAGTGAAAATACGAATCGGACAAAAGATGACCCGCTACAGATAGAGATTCGACTGGGGATAATTTAATGTTCTAATCATAAGGGTTCAAATATTTTGTGTGTTTGTGTGGTATACATTGTTTAAGTGATATAAATTATTTATGTGTTTAAATTTCCGCAAAATATAACTGTCATTCATGCATGCATACTCCGCCACTCCTGGCATTTATCTTACATTTTTTCTAAGGGTGGCGACGTGGGATGAGCTTCGGTCATACTTTCACTATAAAACCTTTTAATATATCTTTGGAGGTCTCTAAGGTCGAGTGGGCATACGGTCATCCCACATCCTTAGACATCCCACCCCTAGCTTATCCGCTTGGGTAACCTGTGTCATTCCCTTGAAAACCACTCTAGAATAATTAGCGTAGAGCGAAACTAAATCCCTACTGATATAGCGCATGCTGACCGTAGACCGGTTTGGGTATCTCAGACCTACCTGAATCGGATACGAAAGACACCTTACTGTGTTCAGATGGTGTAAAAACTTGAAGACACTGCATCCTACTATTTGCTATTTGGAAGCATTATTGTGCCATGTGTGAAATTAATTATTGTTCTTGGGGGCTGGGAACTAACAGTGTTTTGTCTTACAAATGTCTCCTGATGTGTAGTTTGATATGGTTGTGGGTCCACCACCAGGTTTAGTGATATGGTGGAAAGGTTTGGCTAATGATCAGAAGAAAAAAATAAAAGGTTATATAGGGCATTGACCTTCATTGATGGATATGACTGGGGATCCGGGTCTGCTGGAGATTATTACTGGTTATTAGGACAACGACAGAGTGGTGTTCAGATTTGGAGAGATAGATATAACTTCCACTTTAGAAGAGATTAGAGATGTCCTAGAAAGCGTTGGAAGTGCAAACAGATCCAAAAAGAAATTAGCTCAGAATATCCTTATCCCTCACAAACCTACCCCGAAAGAAATCAAAGACATATGTGTTGTCAACAAAGATGATTGGGCACAGGGACCCACTATAGCCTTTAGAGAGTTATATTGGTGGTATTCATCAAAACAGGGGTATCAGAACCACATCCTTGAGTTTTCCTCACCCCAATCCTGGGAAGCCAACCAGACACTAGCCTTTATCACTTGTCTACTGGGAACCATAATGTTTCCACTAAATGCCTCCCTAGCTATTTATACCAGAGTTGTCTTTATTGCCCATGCTGTTCTTAGGGGAGTTACAACAAATGGGCTTGCCAAATATTTTGACATCATCCCAATTATCCTATCAGATATATACCGAGCTTTGGGAGAGTGCCGCAACCATTATTATTATTTCCAGGGTTGCAACCTCATAGTCCAATGGTGGATACTTAAGCATTTAGATAAGAGCGGTTTATCTACCCGCCGAGATACAACCCTGAGAGCGGATGATTTGGGAGTCGCTGCTGTGCCTTGTAGGGTTCAAGATAAAAAAAGATGGGCTCACATCTTTTCCATACTAAGAGAAGTACATATCAGGTGGAGGGTACCGGATTTCCATTCCAAGACTGTTTGTGTTAAAAGCCGTAGGTGTCCATATCTACCGCTTATGAGGATTAGGGGAATCAAGTCCTACGCACTATTGAGGGTACTTAGACAGTTTGGCATAAGACAGGTTATTCCTAATGTGGGTAATATGGGAGAGTTTGTACGAGATTATGAAGCACGCCGCATCGAGGGTATAAAAGATGCTCAGAAAGATTGGAAGAATGTGATAAAGGAAGATAAGTTGGATGAAGATTCAAACAATCCAAGTCATGATGAAAACTACTAGAGTGGCTTAAGGCTGAGATAGCTAGTACCGCCGCTCCAGGACCGTATCTATACAAGTTTCCCTAGTATAGAAAAGCCACGAATGCAATTCAAGTTATAAGAATGAAACGGCGAATAGAAGGAAGAGAGATAGATTATCAAGCAAAAACAAAATATGACAAGGAGATAATTAAGAGTCTGACAGATGAGGCGGATGACTCATTAAAGAGCTTGGAATGGCTTGACACTTTTGTTAGAGCAGCCATGGATACAGGGACGCCATTGCCTGACAATCAGAGGGGTCAGTGGATTGGGACAACATTGATGCCAGCCCATGTAGCCATTCACTCTGCCCTTCGAAGGGCCAAGAAGGCACGAGATGATAGAGAGCAGATTTATGTCCGTGGAGGGGACTTTTTCTGATTATTGCGTTTACTTTAAAAGCCTTGTAATCCCACTTGGGAAAAATAGTATTAATGCAAAGCATTGGGATTTTTTTCGGGAATGATATATTTGTTTTATATATGACACAATTCCGCTTTATACGCTAGTAGCCTCGGAGCAACGAGGTATAGGAAAGCGAATTATGTGTTGTCTAAATGTCTATTTGATATAACTGCTTTGTGTGAAAATCTAATATTTTTTCGAAACTCTTAATTGGTCCACATTCCGGACACTACCCAAAAGAAAAACCAAGGAAATAACCCCTAAAAGAAATCTAGCTCCACTTTTAAAAGGTTGATTTGCTAATAGGAAATGGACACTCCAGACAGCATGAGTGCAACTTCTCCTTATGTCAACCTAGTTAGTGACGATGAGGACATGGAACCAACAAGTGAGAAAAACCAACAATGGGATGATAGAATGGACCTAGCCACTGCTCGAATGAAAGAAGACGTCCAAACCACTAAGGCGGCCAATGAGAAAATGAAAGAAGAGGAAACCCACCTAGCCTATGTTGAGGAACTAACTAAGCAGCACCCTGCCAATCGGGTAAAACGGGGAAAGACACTTGAAGCACCACTTGGGAGTTATGTCCCTCTCAATTAACAAGAAGGGCTTGACCCCATACCATATGGAGACGACGAACTACTTATCCCCAATCTGAAAGTCTATGGAGACCCGCGCGAATCTCAGCTCGAAGAACCTCCAGTTTCATGTACAATCATTCTTAAGGGAAAAAGATCACGAAATTGGGGTACGCCAGTAGAGTTGCCCAAACAAGAACTCTTAGAGACTTTGGGGACCTTTGGAGTATACGCACAAAGCCCAAATCTGCTGCCACCATGTGCTCCCTCTATGATTTATAGAAAATGCCTCTACCACCGAAGTCAGTCAGGACATACCGCCAATGAGTGTGGAGCATTGGAAAGGAAACTTATCTAATAGATTGATCAAGGGAGAATTAGCCAACTGTGGGGCCCCACTATTTCCTGACTCATGACCAAGGAAGGAACCAACCAGAAAGGATATCAAAGGTTAGGTTCTGAAGAAGAGACTTTTCCACATTCGAAGAGTCATACGCCAGGATCCACTCCCTACTATGTAGTGTAAAGAAGCTAAGAGCAGTGCCACAAACCTATTAAGGTCGCCCAAGATCTCCAAAAGAAAAGATTTGTGTGTATCACCATGGCCGCCCTGGCCACGACATTGAAGAATGTGTGAATTTCAAGATTGAACTGGAACGCCTCGTGAATGAAGGCCATGTTTGGATTGTCGTGGGAAGATAAGGACAGAAGATGAAGATGAGGAAGACAATGAAGACCTGCTTAGTATGGTTGGATAGAAAAACATAAGTATCCCTTTACTGCTTTCAATAAGATAGAGTATCCCTTTCCCTTTTTATGTAAACGGAACCACGCCGACCTGATGTCTCGTCAGGGGATATATGGGAAGCCTACTTAAGGCCTGGTCAGGGTAGAAAAACTAAGTTTCGGGTAGCATAGGAAAAAACCTTTTCTGTGTATGCCTGAACTACGAATGGACCTGATTTCCCTCTGGTGGGATACGTACGCAGTCTATTTAAGACTCAGTCCTTTTATAAATAAAATCTAAACCCCCCTTAGTACAAGACGGGTAGAAGCAAATCAACCATAAAGACCACTTACCAAAAAATCCATATTCCCAAAAAAATACAAAAAGACAAAAATACCCTTGGAATGTGAATCAGTCAAGGGTTGAAATAAAATATATGAATCTATATGTTATAAACTGTAAACAACGTGATACCTTTTGTTTCGTGCTTAAACCTAACGCTGACTTTGGATCTTTTGAGTTGTTTTCTCTTATAGACAGGGGTCGATTCGCTGGCACCAGTCACTCGATCAAAAGCTTCTGCAGCGTCCTTAAACCCTCAAAAAGAAAACATGCTGAAACTCTACCACCGAACATAACTGCTTTAGTCGAAGGTACCCCAACAGCTAACATAGCTGGAATACCTTTGGAAGAGGTTGTTAGCCTACTGATGAGGCAATTGGCTGAAGCTAGAAAGGAAGCGGACCGCCTGAGGGCCGAAAAAGAAAACGCTACTAATGTTGAAGCTAGGAGACCTCCACCCACTTTTCCAAATCTGGATTTACCAATTCCTGTCCATTTCCCGCAAACCTAGACTGGGGCTACTTTTCAAACTCCACTACGATGAAATTCCATCCATGTGGGTAATTTCTTCCACCAAACCCCAGCTTTTCAAACACCTGCTCACGCTACTAACACAAATGCTTATCAAGCCCCTTGGGCAACAGGAGTTCCTGCGATTCACCCCGTGCAACCAAATATCACTTTGCAAGACTATGTCACCCATACTGACTGCTTGCCAGAATTGAAGAACATGGAAAAGTTATTTGAAGCAAGAATAGATAAAATCGAGAAGGAGATGGGGAAGAAAATTGCTGAACTAGAACATGGCTCTAAAAAGAAAGAGGGGTTGAGATACTCTGACTTATGCATACATCCAAACCTGGGTCTGCTTAAAGGCTTCAAAATTCCCAAATTTGATTACTTTAATGGGTCGGGCAATCCCAAAGCTCACTTGAGGGCTTACTGTGACCAGTTGGTTAGAAATGGCGGAAATGAAGCCTTGCTCATGAGGTTGTTTAGTCGAAGTCTGTCATGAACAACTATGGAATGATTTATCTCTCAAGACATTAGCCGATCGAAAACATGGAAAGAAATGGCAAGTTCATTCATGGAAGGATTCCGCTTCAATGTGGAAAATGTGCCTGACCGCTTCTCATTGGAGAAAATTCATCAAAAATCGACTGAAACCTACAGAGAATATGCCAGTCACTGGAGAGATGAAGCGGTGCATGTGCAACCACCTATGACTAAAGCTAAGCTGGTAGTCGCATTCATACGGTACCAAGAAGCCGATTTTTTTGACAAAATGATAACTATGAAAGGGAGTTCCTTTGCAGATTTAGTCGCCGTTGTGAAAGATATCGAAGATGGCCTCAAGATCGGCAGGATTATTAGTGTACTAAACAGAGTAGGTGCATCTGGCGCTGCAGGTGGTAAAAGGAAAAGAGAATATAGCCTATGTTTCTAGAACTACTAGCCCGAAAAGCCGAGGAAAGGAGATGACCTTCGAAAATCCAGCTAACTACCAATCACCAAAACCAACCAACTATATAACCACTTCACCCCAATATAGCCCAATGTCCGTGTGCTACGCACAACCTGGCTACCAAGCTCCACAACCAAATTATCAAATACAAGCACCTAGCAACCGAGCTCCAAGACCAAATTATCGAATGCCAGCACCCAATAACCAAACTCCACAAAACTAGACTTTTCAAAACCAGCCTCCGCCAGCAAACTATGAGGCACCCTAAAGGAAGCCTATGAGAGCATTCACTCATTTGCCAAAATCAAGGACAAGTTTATTTCCTAAGCTAAGAGATACTGGGCGAATGAGCACTGTTCCACCAATACCTGCTAATCCCACGAATCAATTGTACAGGCCAAATTGCACTTGCGCCTACCATTCTAACCAAACTGGCCATGCCACCGAATATTGCATAAACCTAAGGCACAAACTACAGGATATGATTGATAATCATGAGCTTATCCTAGAACCAACAGCTCTGAAAGTGGACACAAATCCCCTTCTGAAGCACAGAGGGAACCAAATTCACATGACAGAAAGAGGTGATGAATGGGAAGAGAGCCCAGCGATAATTCATCCAGATATTGAAGGGTTAGAAAGCACCGTCACCTTGTTGTCTTTACAAGAGCGAAGAGAAGTGTTAAGTCCTCTGACAAAGAAATTTGAGACATCTACTGTAGCCAAAATGGAGCCTTTCGTGCTCTTTCGCGCTTAAATATCCCCCGAAAGTTGCTCGAATTCATAATGATCCATTCATACTAAAAACATCAGGACCAGTTGAGAATGCACCCTTTGTGATCAAAACACCGCACCAAATGATGATCAATAAAGAAAAAGAGATAGCTACTGTGGTTCAGGGTATGACCAGGTAGGGAAGTTGTTATGCGCCAGAAAAACCTATGCTTGAAGTGCCACATCACGAAAACCCTAAAAAAAGACCAATCACAGAAGGCAAAGCTAAAAACTTCTAGAGGCAAATGCCAGTCAAGGATTACTGGATTGTTGCGCACCTACATAAGACTCCTGCCAGGATATCGGTTGTGTCCCTATTACTCAGTTCATCTAAATATTTCTTAGCTTGAATGAAAGCCTCGGATGAAGTCCAAGTACCCATCGGCACTACAAGTGAAACTTTGGCCGGAATTATGGAGTATGTTGTGCGAACACATAGGCTAGCATTTTCTGATGATGAATTCCCAAAGGAAGGGAAGTTCCACAATAAAGGCCTTCATATAATAGTCAAGTGCCCTGACAAGATTATTCCCCAAGTGCTGATTGACGGAGGAGCTGGGTTGAATGTATGCCCTGTGACAACTCTGAAATAACTCGGTATAATATTGGCAATATCCGTCATAGTCGAACCAACATAAAAGCTTATGATAGCCCAACCAGTGACCTAATTGGAGAAATAGATCAACACATACAAATTGGCCCCGCGGAGTTCGTAGTGGGGTTCGTCATCATGGACATCAAAACAAGCTACGACCTATTGTTGAGCCGACCATGGTTGCACGCCGCCGGAGTTGTAGCATCTTCATTACAGCAAACTCTAAAATTCATATGGGATGATCAAGAAGTCATGATTCACGGTAAAGGAAGTATCCACAACCATCTAGACAACTCTATACCAGTCATAGAGAAGTCACCAGTTGGCGCTGATTTTCACACTGTTGAACTAGCCATGATAGATCGTAGGGGAGATGATGAAGATACCCCTATGCCACTGATCTATAAAATGGTTGCTATAACTATGTTAGGAGTGGGTTTGAGCCCGGGAAAGATTTGGGAAAGAACTTGCAAGGTATTAAAGAACAGTGAGTATCAAAAATGGGAAATATCGATTTTGTTAAGATACGAGCCATGTGAGGCAGAAAAGAAGCAGAATATGGGCCGAGAGGTCCCGTTGAAATGAGAAAGTCGTTCCCTCATCTATACCAGTCCTTCACAGTATGCCCATTGGGTCACAACAACGAAGATCTAGAAGAGGGTTTAGGGATGCTGTTTTGGGAAGAAGAATGTGCCGCCATCATTGAAGAATGCTTTGAAGAATTAGAGATTTGTCATGCTGAACCCGGAGAAACAGCAAGCGGATGGATTTCTACCCTGTTGTTCACTCTGCGATAGAAAGAATGCTCATTTTTCAGAAAAATGGCGAAAGGCGGCTTTGAGGCCCGGCTTATCGCCTATTCATGTTTTCTTATTTACGTGTTATTTAATAATGGAAATGGCTCGATGTTCCATTCCGAGTCAGGACCACAGTTTATGTTACACTTTTAAAATTTCAATGAAAACCCCTCAAAGTTTATAATAAAGACAAAATTGTTTTACTATACCTCTATAAATATATCTACATATATTTATATATGCAGTTAAAATTGCTCTTACATGATTAATAACCGTGTTATTTTATTTTAAAGTAATAATACAGAGGCCACAAATAATGTCATGACATGTTACAAAACAAATAAAAATGACAACGAACAAAGTGATGATCAAGAAGAAGAGATAACTGAACCAGAAGGGATGATAGATGTCGAAGAGGAATATAAAAACAGACCAACGCCAAAACCTAGAGGAAACAGAGGCAGATAATCTGGGAAATGAGGAGTTGGTTCAGGAAACTAGAATAAATGAGCATTTGACAGAAAATGAGAAAGAAGGGTACTGGAGCTTGCTGAAAGAATATGAAGATGTCTTCGCTTGGTCATATGCCGATATGCTGGCTTTGAGTATGAACATTGTTTCCCATAGGCTGTAGATCCTTGAAGGGTTTGCCCCGGTAAAATAGAAAATTAGGCAGCCTAAGCCTAATGTTAGCATCCTAATTAAAGAAGAAGTAGAAAAAAAAGATTCAATCAGGAGTTGTTGAGGTTACACCAAAAAGGTACCAAAAAAGATAGGAAAATAAGGATCTGTGTGGATTATCGCGATCATAGCCACGCTAACCTAAAGGATAATTTTACACTCACGAACATTCAGATACTCGTTGATAATTGCGCCAGGCATGAGGTGCAATCTTTTGTGGATTGCTACGCGAGTTATCATCAGATATTGATGGATGAAGAAGATGCTCAAAAGACGGCATTCAGTACACCATGGGGATTTGTATCATTATCGGATAATGCCTTTTGGAGTCAAGAATGCTGGCGCCACTTACATGAGGGGAATGACCAACATCTTTCATGATATGATGCATAGAGAGATTGAGGTGTAAGTGGACGACGCCGTTATCAAATCCTGAGCGGGTGAGGACCACCTCAAACATTTAAGAAGATTCTTTGACAAACTCCGCAAGTACGATTTGATGTTGAATCCTGCAAAATGCGCATTTGGAGTGCCTGCTGGAAAATTACTAGGGTTCGTAGTCAGTCGTCGTGGTATTGAGTTAGATACCACTAAGATCAAAGCAATCCAAGAACTACCACCGCCAAGAATGAAGAAAGAGGTCATGAGTTTCTTAGGAAGGTTGAATTACATCGGATGCTTCATTGCCCAATCTACAGTAATCAAAGAGCCAATTCTCAAATTCCTTAAGAAAGATGCTCCAACTAAATGGACAAAGGACTGTCAGAAAGCCTTTGACACAATCAAGAGATACCTGTCAAATCCACCTGTTTTGGTCCCGCAAAGGCCAGGAAGTCCTTTGCTGCTATACATGTCAGTATCAGAAAATGCTTTTGGATGCATGCTGGCACAAAATAATGAAACAAGAAAGAAAGAGAGAGCTATCTATTACATCAGTAAGAAGTTCACAACCTGCGAATCCAGATATTACTTGGTGGAAAAGACGTGTTGCGCTCTAACCTAGGTATCTCAGAAGTTGAGACATTATATGGCTGCATACACGACCCATTTGATCTTAAGAATGGATCCACTAAGGTACATCTTTCGCCAGCCCATGCGCATAGGGAAGTTGGCCAAATGGAAAATGTTGCTAAGTGAGTTCGACATTCAATACGTCGCATAGAAATCAGTCAAAGGGCAAACACTAGTAGATTTACTTTTGGGAAGTCCAGTAGATGACAATCCCGTACCCTTGTGGACTTACTTCCCGGATGAAGAAATAATGACAATTGAAGGCGAAGAAAGTAAAGATGAGTCAGGATGGAAAGTATACTTTGATGGAGCAGGCAACTTTAAAGGATCAGGAATCAGAGCCGTCTTGGTTTCAGATTCAGGCTAATATTATCCGGTGGCTGCCAAGTTGAGCTTCAGTTGCACCAACAACATGGATGAATACGAAGCATGCATCTTGGGTATACGTTATTCCTCGACATGCATGTGAAAGAACTTCAGGTAATCGGTGACTTGAATTTGCCAATCCCTCAGGTTCGGGGAGGGTGGGCCACAAAAAATGAAAAGATCATACTGTATGTTGGATTTGTGCAAAGATTGGCCGATCTGTTCCAAGAAGTCAAGTTCAAACACATACCGAGAACCCAGAATGAGTTTGCTGATGCATTAGCAACAATAGAATCCATGATTCAATATCCCGACAGTAGATATATTGATCATGCCAAAATCAAAATTAGAGATCAACCAGCCCACTGTGCTTTTGTAGAGGCAGAGACTGATGGAAAACCTTGGTTCACTGACATCAAAGTGTACTTGGAAAAAGAAGAATATCCCGAATGAATAACCAATAATCAGAAGAAGGCTATCAGAAAGTTGGCGCATGGTTTCTTCCTCAACCAGAACGTCCTGTACAAAAGAACTCCAGATTTGGGAATCCTTAGATGTGTTGACTCTATCGAAGCTACCAGATTGATTGAAGAAGTGCATGCTGGAACCTGCCGACCTCATATGAATGGTTTCGTGCTAGCGAAAAAAATCTTAAAAACATGTTATTACTGGATGACCATGGAGAATGATTGTAGCAAATTCGTCCAAAAATATCACAAGTGTCAGATTCATGGAGATTTGATAAAGGTTCCTCCAACAGAACTGAATGATATGACGTCGCCTTGGCTATTTGCCGCTTGGGGCATAGATGTCATAGGGCCAATTGAGCCAGCTGTGTCAAACAAACACCGCTTCATTTTGGTCCTCATAGACTACTTCACCAAGTGGGTGGAAGCAACATCTTATTCATTAGTAACAGAGAAAGTGGTTACAGATTTTGTGCGCAACAACATCAAATGTCGATTTGGCGTTCCAGAATCAATCATAACAGACAATGGGGCTAATTTGAATAGCCACTTGTTAAAAGACATGTGTGCACAGTTCCGAATCACTCATCGGAATTCAACCGCATATCGGCCACAAATGAATAGAGCTGTGGAAGCCGCCAAAAAAAAATATGAAGAAAATCCTCAAAAAGATGATTGATAACTATAAAGACTGGCTTGAACAATTGCCTTATGCATTATTGGGATATCGCACTACTACCAGAACTTCAACTTGGGCAACTCTGTACCTGTTGGTGTATGGCACTGAAGAAGTAATACCAGCCAAAGTAGAAATTCGTTCACTTCAAATAATACAAGAAGCTGAATTAGACGATGCGGAATGGATCCGCAAGAGCTATGAGCAACTTGCTTTGATAGATGAAAAGCGAATGATCACTGTTTGTCACGGTCAATTGTACCAACAAAGAATGGCGCGAGCTTTCAACAAGCATGTAAGAACCAGGGTGTTTCAAATTGGGCAATTGGTGCTCAAACGAATATTTGCTAATAAAAAAGAATACAAAGGAAAGTTCGCACCAAACTGGCAAGGCCCCTATATGGTTCGAAAAGTACTGTCAGGAGGAGCCGTAGTACTTGCTGAAATGGATGGTCAAGAGTGGCCAAAAGCAATAAATTCAGACGCCATCAAGAGATACTACATGTGAAGAAGAAGACGACTGTGAAGATTTAGAGTTATTGTAGTTTATGTTGCTTTAATTACGTTTCTTTTGCTTGTAATTTTGTATTTTTAGAAAAAACCAAATCCAAAATCATGTACGAACTACACAAGGACCTGATTCCCTATACTTATAAGGAGATACGTAGGCGCTTTTCCAAGCTCGGTCGCTTTAACCAAAAAATCCAAAATTATGTATGTTGAACTACGTTATGACCTGATTCCCATTTTGGGATACATAGGTGCTCTTTTGAGTTCGGTCTCACAAAAAAATTCCAATATGTTTATCCCGAACTATGTTTCGACCTGATTCCCGAAACGGGATACGTAGGCGCTCTCCCGAGCTCGGTCATTCCAAAAAAAATTCCCAATAAACCTTAGGAAACCTCAGAAATGATTTAGCAAGAGAAAATAAAGGTAACCCCACAAGGAAACGAGGGTAGAATTTTTGAGAAGGATCTCAAACATTCATCAAGCGTGGTGAAATCAAGAAAAGACAAGTACACACCTACACTGGGGCAAATTTTTTTAGAGGATCTCAAAAATTCCTTCGACATAGTGAAACTCGAGTTTGTACAAAGACGTACACAAACTGGGGCAAATTTTCTAAAGGGATGCGAAAATTTCACAAGTCAATATCAAAAAGGATGAAAGAGACGGAAAACCTTGTTTGAGTAACCAATGTCATGACGTTAAAAAGGTGTGTGTAAAATATTATTTTCAAAACGAATATAATATACCAAAGTATGCATATGTTTTCCAAAATCAGCGCCAAAAAACTTTTCAGCTCTGCTAGAAAAATAAAAGATTTCAAGGAAAATGAGCATCCTTTCCTGCCAAAATGTGAAAGGAAGAAGTCTGTGCGCAGGGAGAGCGGTCGACCATATAGGAAACTGACAAATTTTTCTATGAATGCAGGAACAAAGAAGCATGGATATTTTACACTAACTCGTTTGCTAGAATGTTTAAAACAGGGTAATGACAATGAGCCAAGTGAAGAAGAAGTGTCAAGGAATAGCAGCGCAAACGAGTGTACAAAAAGGTAACGAAGCCCTCCCCAAGTAAAGTTTGCTTTACATTGATAAGTTTGTTCATTTTGCAGAGCACGAAGATTTTTTACAAAAGAAAAACTTTAAAGACTACAGAAAGATATAATCAAGGTACCAAAAGATGGATCTCCACTAAACAGTATTGTATCAAGGTGTTGAGACGCCGGCCTAGATGTCGTATGGCTTGCATGATACATTGGCTGAGTGGACGTCCAAAAATCTAAAAAATTAAAATGACGCGTTGAAATCGGTATTGAAACGTCGTATTCACAATCGAGTCTAGTCCTTTTGGAAGATGTGAACCCTGTCGACGGGCGGGTATTCTTCCCCGAAGTCAACAACAGGAAAGTGTAAGTCTTGCCACCAATGTAAGATTCATTCCTCAAAATGACGATATGGATTAAACGACTACGTGCCGAAGGGGCTCAGTCGTCATCCATATATATAGCCAAAAATAGGTAGCATAATTTCGAGGTTGATGTCCGCAATCATTGAAATATGAATGTGATTCCTACATCAAGATTTGCGGTCGCTATCGCAGTCTATTTCAAGTTAACGTAATCATGGTTCAGGGATAGTGGTAGTCATGAGAAAAGGCTCTGCACTTGAATATGCAAGAGCTAACTTGAAAATTCTGACTAAATGTTGTAATTCTTGATATAGAGGTTAGTAGTCATCATGAAAGGAATATGATACTGCACTCTGATGTGCAGTCTACATTTGGGTATTTTTTTTACTATAAGTGATGTGGTCCCAAACTGGTATACAGCGAGCATCGTATGAGGATAACGATGCAGTCGACACCAGATTTGCAACAGTCACTGCGATATGTGAAAATGATATGAGTCCAAATTTTCAGGGGTAGCGGATGTCATAAGAAAAAAAATGACCCCGCACTTGAAAACACGTTTTCCATCAGTAACATCTTGCTTACAAAAATGACAACCGGACTGAGGTGTGTAGGTTCGCAGAAATGCGATATAGCCCGACCCAGATCCCAACAGAAGTTATCATTGGACGATGAAAACATCTAAAAATGACGAAAAAGAGCCTGTCAAAGTATCGTGATTATTATCAAAAGTAGATTATTTTTTCAAAAAATACAGGAAAACAGACACTTACAGGAGAAAAAAAAAAAGAAGACGGACAAGAATTTGCGAAAAGACGGACATAATATTGGAGGATGACTTCAATGTCAACAAAATGGCAAATTACCATTCAGGTATAACTACATCAAAATCAAAATTTTCAAAAACTAACACGTAGGACTCAGCATTTGGAGATGGCAAAAAGCTACCGAGATAGAAAGCAAGAGCCAGACTCAAGACATAAGAAGCAAACGTGGAACTTTTTCTTGGGCAACCGATCAAAAACCGTGTACGAGAGTCAAGATTTCTACACTAGGGATTGGAGATCACTTCAAACATCAACACTAATAAGTTTTCAATCGGAAATAGCCAAAAGGGTTCCCACATAAAGGGATATTCCTTTTCAGACTATCGAGTCGAAATAGAATTGGTCTGATTCCCAAATCCAGGGATATCTAGGATACTCAAAATTCGAGGCTCGGTCATAATTATTCCGGGACACCTCGAGATGGTTTAAAGAAAATCTCTTTATTTCATAGTCCTCATAGAGTCAGGACTACAAACAGCCTGAATTATCATTTAGCCTGAGATATGTAGGAAGCCCAGAAGCCAGGCTCCGGCCATACTTTTGAATTTTTGTGCAAAAGAACTGTAATTACAATTATTCGGTAAAAATTAGGATTGTCAAGTTCGTAGCTCAAGGATGGCCTTGCCCTCCTTGAACTTTGAAGGGGCAATTGTTGACACCTAATTTTCACCTCATAAAATGCGTATTTTAATTTTTCAAATTTTCCAAGTCCAAGACGGAGTAAGGATGCCATTAAAAATTTAAAATCCCGAGAAAATTGCAAAGATTGACGTTTAATCATTATTCTATAAAAAAATTAACAATTGTAAGAAATTACGAGTTATTTGCTTTCATAAATATAATTCAGAAGGAAATACGTATCCCGCTCCGTCTAATTCGATAAAATTGTTAATTAAGACGACGTATGAATTACGGTTTATTTTTTACTGCACTTTTCACATGCCTAAATATTCCCCGGAACTATATCAATATTAGGCTTGTTTTGAAGCTAATATTTTAAATTTCCAACTTTAAAATTTTATTTGCCTGGATAACTATTTTTATACGCGTATTTTAATACTTAGTTTTTGTAATAACCCATATTAAATTAGGGGTTATTTTGGCATTGAATCAAAATAGAAAAAAAATATATATAGAAGAATTAAGTGGTACAAAACAAAAGAAAATGAGGATTAAAGGGTCCTTTAGAAAAAACAAAAAGAAGGAAAAAGAGATGTGGGCCAAGCCCACAAAAAGATAAAAAAAAAGAAAAAGAAAATAAAGAGTAAAAGGGAATAAGAGATTCAGACGTGAATTGCAGAAGCAAAAGCAGTAGAAGCCGAACAGAGAAAAAAAACGCAGTAGAAGAAAGGGAGAAAAGAGAGGAAAAGAAAAGAGAAAAATAGGGATTTTCAACCCTAATCATCAAGGTAATGCTTCTAATCTTTTATTTATGTTTATTAAGTAATTATGGGTGAATTTTTGTGGAGAAACCATGGGGATATTTTGAAGAATTGAGAAAGTTTAGCTCTAGGATTCTTCTTAGCTCTAGGGTTCTTCAACCAAAATCATTGATTTGAAAGGGCAAATAGCGTCAGATTTTAGACTTCTATATATCGTTGGAATCCTCTCGTTAAGGCATTTCCGAAAACATAAGTCTTGTCGGGTTTTGAACACATCGACCAGAGGGCGTTTTCGACCTTTAAAATTTGACTTTAACCGTATAAGCCTCTAAAAATATAGAAGTGGTTTACCCTAAGGGTTTTGACCATTCTAAATCCGTTTTTATGTAGTTTGAGGCAATCCGGAGACTCGAGAACGCATTTTTGATTTATTGTGAAGTGTGCTTGAATTGTGAATTTGAGGTAAGCGAGACTTTAAGCTTTGGGTACTTTCTTTTCAAAACCTGTTTTAAAAATATGTTTTATCTGCCTGGTCCATGTGTTGGGGCAAGCGTGTGCTTAGCAGAATCGGTGATCCTTAAGGCCAGCCGCATATACTTTATTTGCAAATACTCTAAAACTCTATTTATAAATTGTTTCGTAATGTGATACGGCTGTGAGCCATGAGATTGGGGAATTGTTTATGCTTCCCTTAGCATTGTGTATGCTTCTTGATTATATTGGGGCATTGTGTATGCTTCCCTTAGCATTGTGTATGCTTCTTGATGATATTGGGGCATTGTGTATGCTTCCTGACATATTTGGCACATTGTGTATGTTGCCGTGGATTCATGGTGTTGATTAATTATTTAATTGTCACTTATGACGGTTTGTACTGTAAATTGTGTTGAGATATATAATATACTTGATAAACAGTGGTTTGGACCTTGATTGCTATTATATAATGATATATTCATGTGCATAATATTTTTGTGCTTGTTGTGTGTTTGTATTTTCTAACACTTGTTCCAGGGGTATTTAAAGTGGCGGGTGGAGGATCTTACTGGGTTATATTTACGTATAGCTCACTCCTTACCTGCATGTCCATGCAGATAATATTGGTGTTATAGCCGGTACTTTGTACGTTCGGATAATTCGAGATAGTCGTGGTAAGTTAAGGGCAAGACCATTTTCAAAAATATTATTTTAATGTACAAGTTGTTATGAATATTATTTATGAATATTATTAGTATGGATATATTGAGAAAGGCTAAGGGAAAAAAGGGAAATTCGCAAAATGGATAATGATAATATTGTGAAAGACTAGGGGCAAAATGGGAATTTCATGAAAACATCAAGAAAATTTATGAAATGGGCCAAGGTGGCCGGCCAAGGTAGATATGGGCCTTGGCCCATATGGACTAATAACATATGTAGTTAAAGATGACAAATTAAGGATATAATTATCCTTTATTTTAAGAAGTTTCAAGAAAAAAGGAGAAGGGGGCATGTGTCCACATTCTATTTGATGAGGCTAAATATATATTGGACAATTTCTCACACAATAAGACATAATCTTCTTCACAAGTTCAAGAAACATCAAGAAAGAGAAATATAGGGGTATTCGGCCATGGCAAGAAATTTGGTGCCGTGGAAATTCATCAAGAAAATTTATTTGCTCCTAGTGTTCCAAGCAATTGGAAGGTCCTTATTAACATGAAGGAGTTGTTGGAGCAATTAAATCATTCATTTGTGCAATATATGCCCCTCGCCGAGTGAAGAGATAAGGGAAAAAAGTATGTGTTCAAACTTCTCTTACATGTTTTATGGATGATTTGTGAGTATTGTAGAAGGTAGAAATGGATGAAATTCATGGAATATGGATATAAGGGTCATGGCCGAATGTAGAGCATGTTGTGTAGAAGTGATGAATTAATTTTATTTAGTAGTTTGATTGTTGTGTTGTGGATTCCATGATGTAAAATGAAGGTTTGGTGGCTTGAAATGAATTTGAAATTGTTTGTGCATTATGGAAGAAGTTAATGTGATATTAGTATGGTTTCTTATGATTATAAGAATGAATGATATTGCTAAAAGTATAGATTGTTGATGTAGTTTATGAATTTGGAAGAAAGGAAATGTGTTGTTAGTGTTCTTGTAGAATTTGGAAGGTTTCGGGTGGAGTAGTATGTTAATTGGGTTGTTTGAATATTGTGTGAATTGTTTAAAGTGTTCTTGAATCATGTTAGAATGATTTCGGATAAATACTTGAATGTGGGATCATTGGTGTTCGTTTGAATATATGTGATTGAGTTGAATAAAAATGGAATGTCGTCGGATTGTGTAGAAAGAATTGTTAATGTTAGAATGTATTTTGAAACAATTGTTGAAGTTGGAGATATGATTGTTGGTATTATTATTGATAATTTGGCCGAGTTGAATTCTCGGGATTGTTGTTGTTAAATTGGCCGAGTTAGATTCTCGGGGATGTTGTATTTACAGGGGAAATGCTGCCGAAATTTCAGTAGAATATAAGTGAATTCATTTGAAAGACTAAGACAAGTATATGTCAATGAATCTAATGATTATGTGAATTCTTTTGTATGTAGACTAGCAAACTTGGATAAATAAGCGTAGCTAATAGGACGGGGAGCAGGTATGTAAGGCTTACCCTTTCTTTCTTTTGGCATGATTTTTGTGAAACCAATATGACAAGGTATATGTATGATTTCAAAGAAACTCCCATTCTTAGAGCCACTAGGATGGCTAACGTTCTTGACTTCCATAAGCTGTTTCATATGATTTTGATGCGTATCTATGATGTCTGAAGATCTATTTGATATGTATCTGAATGGTATTCGAGAGATAAGTGATATGGCTAATGTCTTGATTGTCAAATGATAACACGTTTGAGTATTCCATTGATGTCTGTGATCTATTTTGATACGTACATATGCTTCCAAAAGCTCTATCCGATTTGATCCATAACGATATCCGAAAGGTACTTGACATGATTATGGCTTGGATTTTCCAAAAATGGTTCCTGAAACGCTTGTAGAACGTTCTGTACTTCAAACGCTCATAACTTTCTTATACTAAGTCGGATTGACCCGAAACTTGTTTCAGAGCCTTCAGATGTCAGTAAGTATACTTGCCTATCGAGTCTTGATTTATATGCATATAGTTTCTCACTACTCTGCTCGTGCACGCCTCAATATGTCTATTCACCGAGTCCCGGGCCGGGTTTGTTATCGTGCACACTCCTCTGCATTATTCACCGAGTCTCTCATTAGAGGGCCGGGTACGGCATATGTTGATGATGATATGATGATGATGATGATGTGTTATGGTGGCCAGGAGGGCATATGATGATTTTATTCACCGAGTCCCTCACTAGAGGGCCGGGTACGGTATGTATATGATATATGATGTTCACATGCATGATTCTATTCACCGAGTCCCTTAATGGGCTGGGTACGGTATGACTTCATTCACCGAGTCCCTCGCTAGAGGGCCGGGTACGGTATATATATGTATATGTATATGTATGCATGATGATATGAATGTATGATGATATGACTTTATCCACCGAGTCCCATAACGGGCCGGGTACGCTATGTGATAATGATATGCATGATTAATGCTCTAAAGGCAAGAGTTCTGGTATTTTGGATATAGTATATGTTTCTGCACCCCTTATATCAGTTATGATTCTTTTACTGTGATTCTTGCCTAACATGCTCAGTACATTTTCCGTACTGACCCCCTTTCTTCGGGGGCTGCGTTTCATGCCACGCAGGTACACCCAGATAAGTTCAAGCTATTATAGAAGATGTTCCAGCGAAGTTGGCAAACTCCGTTTGCTCCTGGGGTGTTGCCGAGTCAGAGTATTATGCTATGATGTTTGTTCGAAGTTAGAGACTTTGCAAACAGAGTCGTAGGTATAGGATGTCAGTTTTGTAAGCGGCTCCATCAGCCGATGTGTCCTTCTGTGTTATATGATAAATTCCATATGTTTACAGATTTTGTTTGATTTGAGAACAACGAGAAATAATATTTCTGAAAGCTTTATTATGTATTTCATTCTTATTTGATTTAAAAGTCCGAAAAGATTATGTGTGTACTAAGGGTCAGAGGGTTTGCTCGGCCCTAAGTAAGGGTCGGGTGCCCATCACACCCTAGGGAGATTAGGGTGTGACAAAGTGGTATCAGAGCAGGTTTGTCCTAGGGGTTGTCTGCAAAGTCGTGTCCGGTAGAGTCCTGTTTATGGTGTGAAGCGCGCCACATTTATAAACAGGAGGCTACGGGGCATCTAGGGATTGTTGACCTTCTTTCTGTCTTAGATCGTGCAATAGAGCCAAGTCATAGGAAATGAAATTCCTCATATAAGCCTTACATACGACGGAAGAAGTGAATGGCGATACGGGAAGTCACAAAGGTAAGTATGGATATATTTGTTCTGTTACCTGAAACTAGAAGCTCTGGATGGCTGGAATGTGATATATAGCCGTATGCTCTGTAAGGCATTGTTGGTATTTGCTGCGTACAGATTTTGAATAGTAAGGATGGTAAAGAAGATTCTGCCGGAATTGTTGGGTATACTTAACAGGAAAAAGCGTGGAAAGGAAACATCGTAAACAGACGATAAGTGGGATGTGATATTTTAGAGAAGCTACAGATTTGGGCATGACGTGAAGAACGATTGTGAGAAAGACGATTAACAGTCCGAAGGATTAAAATAGATAACATTCGAGGCTTAACAGGAGCAAGATCTGTTGAAAGATTCAGAAAGTTGACGATCAGTTTTGCTGTAGATTATTATGTACGGATGGTGAGTGGAAATCTGAACATACTGATACCTGAGTGCCTATAAGTAATGACGACGAAGGCGTGCTCCCCCCCCCCCCCCTCCCCCCTCCCCCCATCGGGAATCTGGAAATCTGGGATAAAAGGTAACCATACTCACAGGCGAAAGGTGAATATTGAAGATCGAAAAGGGTAAAATAGTAATTGTGAAAGAAAGGACGTGTTAAGAACATGTCTCGGAATCTGTAAGACTTCGACTTGCTCCAGGTCATGTAATAAAGGTCATACGAGGAAGTGGACGCGATTATATCAGCATTAATGCACCGGATTCCATCAAAGTTTCGAGGTTAAGCGTGCTAAAGTGGGAGAAATCTTAGGATGGGTGACCCCCCTGGGAAGTATGCAAGAAATCCTAAAGATTTAGACATAAGAGACAAATGAAAAGCTAGAATAGCCTGAGTGAAATTAGAGTATACGGGATGGTTGGAGACCATAAAAGGCCACATAGTACGCGACAGGCTAGACTAGAGAAGAGACAGAAAGTACATCACGGCTCTAGAATTGGATAGGCTTGAATAGTGTTTGGAAGTATTTTGTGGGCTAGTTGATAGTAATTATATATATATATATATATATATATATATGAATGCATAGGATACCCCACATGTGCTTGTATCGGTGGACATGTGAGTCCTAGCAACCGGCGCTACGGTAAAGAAGGCATTAATCAATGTAAGGGTACCGAAGTTCAGGTGACAACAAGAATAAATGGCACAAATGTTATAAGGTAGGCTGATGTTATTCTCTTTATAGGTTAAGATTGAAAAATTCTAATACAACGATATTTGAAAAAGAAAGAAAGTGAGTAAATGGAAGGCAAAGAGACCAAAATGTTGGAAAGAGGTGAAAGGTAAGAAATCCCGGTAAGGGAAGCCCCGAGAGAAATTACCAGCAAAGCATGAGACTATTTGGATAAAAATTTAAAGGTAGGCACGTGAAAAGGATAAAGTATGGTAATATGGAACAAAAGGGGAGTATATGAGGTTTGAGAACCAATTCCAATAAGTAGGGCTAAAGGAATAGTGACCACGACAAGGAATGTGATGTAAGAAAAAGAATGATTAAGTCTTGTGACGATGTTAGAAAATTTCGGCCCTTGAAAGGCATATAAAGGAATAAATGTGCAGCCATATTAATGTGGTTGCCTCAGATATGGAAGTGCCTTTCTGAAAAGATGACTTAAGAGTGAAACGGAATTGCGCGTACAAAGTAATATTTCACGAACTTCAGAATTAATGCCATAAATGGCAAGAAGGTAGAAAAGGTATACTAACGGATTAGTCGAAGGAAGAGGAGAACCTTTGGAAATAAAATAATTGGAAATCTTTAACCATAGAAGTAAGAAAGATACCTTAACGAATTAGCGATAGGAACCCGATTACGCACCAAGGAAAGAATAGGGATAATGGGTCGACATTGTTGAGTTGGAAATTAAAGGTGTGGAGCGAGAATTCATGTGAGGTCCGAGAGATTTGATTTTGGAGGAAATGGAATGAAATGCAAGGAACGAGCAAGGGAGACCGCTCAATCATAGTGCCATAAGTATAGTTAAAGGTTCGATGAGCAAGGATAGAGAGAGTGTAAACTGTAAGGATTCTATGTTAAGAGCAAAAGTAGCGGAACGCTCGAGAAATATGGACGCACAGCTGCAACGCGAACGCATAGTAAGAAGAATCACGTGTAAGTGAACTAAATGTGAGAAAGGATTAATAGTGGACAGGAAGATATGGGAATATTGACAAAATGATTATATAGACAAGAAGTAAAAGGAAAACTTATGATGAGAAGTTTCGAAATGTTATGCACAGAGTTGGAAAAAGGTTTAAAAAAAAAAGGGAGATTATTGGCATATGAGGAGCCCCTAAAAGGGGGGGGGGGGGGGGGGAGCACATTATGTTAGACTTAAAAAGGAACCGCAAAACTGATAGGCTCCAGAGGAGAAAAATTTATTAGCTCGGGACCAGAGTTCGAAACATGTCGGCACATCAAAAGGATACAGAGGTGGAAACGAATTGACAATAAGTGTACCGTGAGACCGACATGAAGGGGAAAATTGAAGACACCTTAAGAAAATGCTTCGTGTCGACATGAATCATGATATGGTTAGATCATAATTTGAATCCCTCGTGTCAGGCAAATTTGTGCCGTACCTAAGTACGCAGCAACATGTTTTAAGGGTAACAAAGAGAGCAAGAAAGGTCTACAAGATAAGTGCACAAAGAATAAGGGAGAAATGATAAGATCCAAAAGATATTTCGGACAGCAACGGCGACTATGACGAAAGTATCAACAATTGGTAATCTGGAGATTTTTGAAGGGAAGAAAGAACACGGTGCCTGTGAGTGAAATAAAAGAGGTCACCGGATACAAGAAAATAATTCATGGACCTTTAATTATACAGAACATGAAGATATACGCTATGAAATCATATGAATCATCGATATGAAGCAATGCCCAATCATATTTGTAAGGAATCCACACTGGAGAGCCAACAAGAAATAACGATGGATGAAATGAGCGTTAATACAAAGACAAGTATACTTGTGTCGAGAAATGTGAAGGAAAGAAGCAAAGGAAAAGCTGTAATAAGAACATAGAGATGTTGCGAACCAAGAAGTTAAGTGAACTCGGATCATAAGTTACCATATGTGTAACTGGACTGCGAAGGTTAATAAATAAGGAAACATTCGTACATACGTTTTGGATGAATATTTAGAATAAAAGATTAAAAAGGGATAGTGACAAAGACATAAAGAAATAGGGGGGCGAAGAAAATAAAACACCAAAGGCAGATGGACACTTATGGTAGGGTAAACGAGACTGCAGCATTATAGATAAAATAAGTGTAAGGAACAACCTGTGGCCATATTGGATCGTCAAGTGAAGATTGCGTGCCAAATACATGGCTTCTGTTAAGGTGTAGTGACGAAACAATAATAGAAGAGATGACCTAGGAAGGACAAGAATAATAAGTTGGAAAAGTGGATTAGGAAACCCATGATATGGAATGAGGACTCATGTAAAGGCCGAGGAGTTCGACTATAAAGAAGATAGGGTGAAAGATAAAGAATAGGCATGAAGGAAAGGACAACTATAAACAGGACCCTCCCGAAGTATTATGACACCCCATAAGATCAGTTGAACATTCGAGGACGAATGTTCTAAAGGGGGGGAGGATGTTATAGCCCGTACTTTGTACGCTCGGATAATTCGAGATAGTCGTGGTAATTTAAGGGCAAGACCATTTTCAAAAAAAATATTTTAATGTACAAGTTGTTATGAAAATTATTTATGAATATTATTAGTATGGAAATATTGAGAAAGGCTAAGAGTAAAAAGGGAAATTCGCAAAATGGCTTATGATAATATTGTGAAAGACTAGGGGCAAAATGAGAATTTCATAAAAACATCAAGAAAATTTATGAAATGGGCCAAGGTGGCCGGCCAAGGTAGATATGGGCCTTGGCACATATGGACTAATAACATATGTAGTTAAAGATGACAAATTAAGGATATAATTATCCTTTATTTTAAGAAGTTTCAAGAAAAAAGGAGAAGGGGGGCATGTGTCCACATTCTATTTGATGAGGCTAAATATATATTGGACAATTTCTCACACAATAAGACATAATCTTCTTCACAAGTTCAAGAAACATCAAGAAAGAGAAATATAGGGGTATTCGGCCATGGCAAGAAATTTGGTGCCATGGAAATTCATCAAGAAAAATTATTTTCTCCTAGTGTTCCAAGCAATTGGAAGGTCCTTATTAACATGAAGGAGTTGGTGGAGCAATTAAATCATTCATTTGTGCAATATATGCCCCTAGCCGAGTGAAGAGATAAGGGAAAAAGGTATGTGTTCAAACTTCTCTTACATGTTTTATGGATGATTTGTAAGTATTGTAGAAGGTAGAAATGGATGAAATTCATGGAATATGGATATAAGGGTCATGGCCGAATGTAGAGCATGTTGTGTAGAAGTGATGAATTAATTTTATTTAGTAGTTCGATTGTTGTGTTGTGGATTCCATGATGTAAAATGAAGGTTTGGTGGCTTGAAATGAATTTGAAGTTGTTTGTGCATTATGGAAGAAGTTAATGTGATATTAGTATGGTTTCTTATGATTATAAGAATGAATGATATTGCTAAAAGTATAGATTGTTGATGTAGTTTATGAATTTGTAAGAAAGGAAATGTGTTGTTAGTGTTCTTGTGGAATTTGGAAGGTTTCGGGTGGAGTAGTATGTTAATTGGGTTGTTTGAATATTGTGTGAATTGTTTAAAGTGTTCTTGAATCATGTTAGAATGATTTCGGATAAATACTTGAATGTGGGATCATTGGTGTTAGTTTGAATATATGTGATTGAGTTGAATAAAAATGGAATGCCGTCGGATTGTGTAAAAAGAATTGTTAATGTTAGAATGTATTTTGAAACAATTGTTGAAGTTGGAGATATGATTGTTGGTATTATTGTTGAAAACTTGGCCGAGTTGAATTCTCGGGTTTGTTGTTGTTAAATTGGCCGAGTTAGATTCTCGGGGATGTTGTATTTACAGGGAAAATGCTGCCGAAATTTCAGTAGAATATAAGTGAATTCATTTGAAAGACTAAGACAAGTATATGTCAATGAATCTAATTATTATGTGAATTCTTTTTTATAAAGACTAGCAAGCTTGGATAAATAAGCGTAGCTAATAGGACGGGGAGCAGGTATGTAAGGCTTACCCTTTCTTTCTTTTGGCATGATTTTTGTGAAACCAATATGACAAGGTATATGTATGATTTCAAAGAAACTCCCATTCTTAGAGCCACTAGGATGGCTAACGTTCTTGACTTCCATAAGCTGTTTCATATGATTTTGATGCGTATCTACGATGTCTGAAGATCTATTTGATATGTATCCGAATGGTATTCGAGAGATAAGTGATATGGCTAATGTCTTGATTATCAAATGATAACACATTTGAGTATTCCATTGATGTCTGTGATCTATTTTGATACGTACATATGCTTCCAAAAGCTCTATCCGATTTGATCCAAAACGATATCCGAAAGGTACTTGACATGATTATGGCTTTGATTTTCCAAAAATGGTTCCTGAAATGCTTGTAGAACATTCTGTACTTCAAACTCTCATAACTTTCTTATACTAAGTCGGATTGACCCGAAACTTGTTTCTGAGCCTTCAGATGTCAGTAAGTATACTTGCCTATCGAGTCTTGATTTATATGCATATAGTTTCTCACTACTCTGCTCGTGCACGCCTCAATATGTCTATTCACCGAGTCCCTGGCCGGGTATGTTATCGTGCGCACTCCTCTGCATTGTTCACCGAGTCCCTCATTAGAGGGCCGGGTACGGTATATGTTTATGATGATATGATGATGATGATGATGTGTTATGGTGGCCAGGAGGGCATATGATGATTTGATTCACCGAGTCCCTCGCTAGAGGGCCGGGTACGGTATGTATATGATATATGATGTTCACATGCATGATTCTATTCACCGAGTCCCTTAATGGGCCCGGTACGGTATGACTTCATTCACCGAGTCCCTCACTAGAGGGCCGGGTACGGCATATATATATATATATATATATGTATATGTATATGTATGCATGCTGATATGAAAGTATGATGATATGACTTTGTCAGAGCCTAGGCTTTAAGTCCTGGGTCATGGAGCAGTGTTTAGTAGAATCTTGTTCATGGGTATGTAGGCGCCCATACTTATGACCTTGCATATCCTCCTCTGCTAGATGTCACGGTTGATTCGAAAGTTTTTTTAACGTCATATGTGCAACTGAGAGTGATACTGCGTACATGGAATGTTGCGTGCGTTGATTGTAGTTGAGATTGGACCGGTGTACACTTTGGGATAGTTTTATTTACAAAGAAAATTCTGCCAAATATTTTTTTTGAATGTTCAGGAGTTAGTGAAAATTTTGAACGTTAAGAAATTGTTGAATGAAAGGGTAGCGACTGCGGGTTCCCTAGTCATCAAAAAAAAATGTGTAAGAGCGACAATCCAAATCTAGGGTTGTTGGTATAACTTAATAGTATGAGTCTTATCGGTAAAGAGAAAGAGGGTAGCGGGAAAGTAAGAGTGTAATTGCATACCCATACCTAAGTTGTTGGGCTTTATGGTGAAAGATATTTTTAGGAAAGTGCTTAAATGGCTCTAAGATTAATGCCACTTAAAGCGATTCACTATTATTAGTAACGTCGTGATGGTGATGTCATAAGTGTGACTGTGGCGTAATATTACATATCTTAAGTGTATTGAGTATGAGCATGATAATGGCCCTATGAGATGCACAACTTGTTCGTGGAGTAGGTCCCTGGGTGAATTCCAGATTGTGAGCGAGAATAAGACTTAAGTATAAGAATTATTGAAACAAGATAGTAAGATGTTTAGCATGAAACTCAGTGTATAGTGGCTTGATTAGTTGTTGAAGGGAAAGACGTGGAATATTAAAGACTATCACACACCAAGAAAATAAATGAACCATAAAAGAAGTTGAAGTAAAATAAGAAATGACATGATTGCCACAGATAACCAGTTCACACAGTTTTGTTAATATACGTTGTTTTCGATAAAGCACAAGCTTGAGGAAGATGAGAAACACGTTAATGAGATGATAGTATAGATGAGGATAAAGAGAGAAGTTGATACTTAGATGTACCCTTTGTGATTTCGCGGTGGAGTCTACTATTATTGGCCGGTCTATCGAACATGATACGTATATGTGCTGGAAAAAAAAACATGGCATTATTGACCTTGAGGTTATCTTTGATTCAGATTGAATAACTTCGTCTTGCCTTAAGCTTGATTGCCATAAAAAGACCGTTCCATTTTCCATTTCGATAGAGCCTAATATTGAGTTTGTAATGATTTTAAAGGATTCAGTTGGTATGTCCACAGACAAAGCAACCTCGTCGATAATATAGGTCGTATCTAACTTTTACTCGAGGCACCTGAGTTGAATAACTAACTAGTGGGTTAGTGTGAGTAGTTAATAAGTTTTTGAATATGAGTTGGTAATAAGTTTTTGACTATTCTTTCAGTGAACCTACTAATTATACCATATAATAGGGAGGTCGACTAAAACTTGGTATTGATATGCTGTCATTAATCTGGTATATTTTTATTTTTAATTATAGAATGACTGCAAAGTCAAATGAAGTAAATTATAAGTTACAAGATTTCGTGATTGAGAGGTACTATACCAAGTATAGAGCCCGGAGGTGCTTTATTTCTGTCTGTTTGGGAGAACATTGAATCTATGCAGATTTTTGTCACTAAGAGAAAAATGACTTATTTTTTATCATTTGATGGGCAAGTATCTTTTTGTCTTTTCCTAAATTACATGATATGTGGCTTCAGTTACAGGGTGTTATATGCTATTCTAAGATAAACTTGTGATCAGGATACGCTGAGTAGTAGGAGAAAGGGTTGGATAATTTGAAGACATGTACCAAGACTTATTTTGGTCAATGTAAATTTCTGGTGATATCTTTTGGATAGAGAATGCATTAGCGATTGTCATGCACTAGAGGATTGGGGTATTAAAAAATTTTCCTTAGCTCTCTATTTGTTATGTTCATTAATGACATATACAAATATCTTCTCAGTCGATAGAAACATATGCTATGGTTGAAAAAGATGCCGGGATAATATTGATTAAACAACTGAGGTTAAAAGTGTGAAGTTTAATTTTTACATCATGGCATTATGAGCCTTGTGGTGTCTAGTAAAAGGATGGAAGGTTGAGTTTAATACATACACTAAGGCTCTATCATGTGTTATGCTACAATTGGTTTTGTTTGAACATGCATAGTTGATCGATACGAGAGTCTTGACCTTATTGGGGATTAGTGATAGTCTCTAAAGACGAGGCTACTTGATAGTGGAAAAAAAGGGAACATTCTAATTAAAGAGTTGAATGTGTGTACACCTATGGTGGTTGACTTAAGGAGATTTGTACTCGAGAAGATACAACGTTTATTATATTTATTACTTTTTAGATTCAAAAATATGCATTGGGGCCGCAGGAAGAGAGTTAAAATTGACAAAAGTTATTTAGGGTACATAAATGTTGTTCTTGTGTTTAAATCGTTAATATATTAAATACGAGTGTTAGAGACTCGAAATTTCCGATGCACGGTTGTCTCCGATAGAAAGTAAAAATAGATCAATGTAGACTTTGTAGCGGGTCTATATGTTCATTCAGAAAATCGTGATCGTAGCTTGGGTGATATTGATTGACTTAGCGAGATTGTGTACTTGATTTAAGCTCAACTTTTTTTTTTTTATATATCATGCTAGCTTATATATGTGTCAGGGATAGTGCAATGGCATGAGATGTCAATATTGTCATGTGTGACAAGAGTAACAGTGCATGGAACGTTTATGCAGAAGCATGTGGATGTGTTCCAGCATCACTATATGTGAAAGTGTTATGTAGGAGTGTATGGATGTGTTCCAACACCACTATACATGTGAGAGATATGTAGAAGCATAAGGATGTATTTCTAACATTGTTGTACGTGAGAGCATTATGTAGGAGTGCTTGGAGGTATTTCAGCTCTACCGTATGTAAGATTGGTGGATATGTTTCGCCATAGGATCGTGGTTGTGGCACTTGGATTGTGCCATCCTTGGGTGCCCAGTCTTAACACTAGTCAGATGGATATTACTGATAAGTGGTTAATGATCAGTTGCTTTTGAACGAGTTCGTGTATGATATTTGTTTACTAACTCATTATGCAAATCTTGTCGTTTTAGGTTTTATATGAATGTTGGAGTCTTACTCTATCTGGTTGATTGAATACTCTAAATCAGAGTAGTTGGGTCTAGACTTTGATTAGCAAGCCTTGAAGAAGGTTGCATTGAATGCGGGAACGATTTCAGATAGCTTAAAGTAGACCAAAGTCTTATAGTGATAAACAAGATTGTGATTTGAAGCTTATGAAAGGGAGTAATTTGAAAGTTCTCAATACGAAATGAGCCATGAGATTCAGTCGAACGGTAGGCAAAATCTTAGGTATATTGTTTCTTGTGGGATTGGGATCGAATCAGGTTGGTGCATGTGAACTTGCTTTACCTCCGTGATTGTCTGTTGTTCATATCTCGTATTTCACGTGTCTATACTAAGACGATATGTTGGTGATGATAGCCATAAGATTCAGCCAGAGGATGTGGAGCTCGATGAGAATTTGACTTATGAGGAGGGTCCCATATCTATTCTTGATAGGCAAGTACGACAATTGAGGTCAAAGAAGATAGCTTCAGTCAAAGTGTTAGGGCGTAATCACCCAACCGAGGAGGCTACTTGGGATTCCGAGGCGGATATGCGAGATACATATCCTCATTTATTTGACGCGACAGGTATGAATTAGACCCGTTCAAGGACAAACGTCATTTTAAGTGGTGGAGAATATAATAACCCATATTAAATTAGGGGTTATTTTGGAATTTAATCAAAATAGAAAAAAAAAATTATAGAAGAATTAAGTGGTACAAAAATAAAAGGAGGATTAAAGGGTCCTTTAGAATAAAAAAAAAAAATGAAAAAGAGATGTGGGCCAAGCCCACAAAAAGAAAATAAAGAGTAAAAGGGAATAAGAGAGTCAGACGTGAATTGCAGAAGCAAAAGCAATAGTAGCCGAACAGAGAAAAAAAACGCAGTAGAAGAAAGGGAGAAAAAGAGAGGAAAAGAAAAGAGAAAAATAGGGATTTTCAACCCTAATCATCAAGGTAATGCTTCTAATCTTTTATTTAAGTTTATTAAGTCATTATGGGTGAATTTTTGTGGAGAAACCATGGGGATATTTTGAAGAATTGAGAAAGTTTAGCTCTACGGTTCTTCTTAGCTCTAGGGTTCTTCAACCAAAATCATTGATTTGAAAGGGAAAATAGCGTCGGATTTTAGACTTCTATATATCGTTGGAATCCTCTCCTTAAGGCCTTTCCGAAAACATAAGTCTTGTCGGGTTTTGAACACATTAACCAGAGGGCGTTTTCGACCTTTAAAATTTGACTTTAACCGTATAAGCCTCTAAAAATATAGAAGTGGTTTACCCTAAGGGTTTTGACAATGCTAAATCTATTTTTATGTATTTTGAGGCAATCCGGAGACTCGAGAACGCAGTTTTGATTTATTGTGAAGTGTGCTTGAATTGTGAATTTGAGGTAAGTGAGACTTTAAGCTTTGGGTACTTGCTTTTCAAAACCCGTTTTAAAAATATGTTTTATCTTCCTGTTCCATGTGTTGGGGCGAGCGTGTGCTTAGCAGAATCGGTGATCCTTAAGGCCAGCCGCATATACTTTATTTGCAAATACTCTAAAACTCTATTTATGTATTGTTTCGTAATGTGATACGACTGTGAGCCATGAGATTGGGGCATTGTGTATGCTCCCCTTAGCATTGTGTATGCTCCCCTTAGCATTGTGTATGCTTCTTGATTATATTGGGGCATTGTGTATGCTTCCCTTAGCATTGTGTATGCTTCTTGATGATATTGGGGCATTGTGTATGCTTCTTGATGATATTGGGGCATTATGTATGCTTCCTAACATATTTGGCACATTGTGTATGTTGCCGTGGATTCATGGTGTTGATCAATTCTTTAACTGTCACTTATGACGGTTCGTAGTGTAAATTGTGTTGAGATATATAATATACTTGATAAACAGTGGTTTGGACCTTGGTTTCTATTATATAATGATATATTCATGTGCATAATATTTTTGTGCTTGTTGTGTGTTTGTATTTTCTAACACTTGTTGCAGGGGTATTTAAAGTGGCGGGTCGAGGATCTTACTGGATTATATTTACGTATAGCTCACTCCTTACCTGCATGTCCATGCAGATACTATTGGTGACGACGAGGCTAGTAGCTCATGAGTTTGCTAGAGTTGATTTATTGGTTGAGGTAAGCCGCCGCTTTATTCATAGAGGCTACCAAAAGTGTCTTTATCATTTATTTATTATTGTTTTTTTTCTTTTGGGATTTAAAAACCCAAGTCTTTTATAATTCTCTTAGATGCTGCATGGTCTAGTTTGGGATTTGAGCAAGAGTATTTGGTTCATATTTTGAGACACTAATTATCCAGAATTAATTATTATATTATTTGAGTGCTTATTTAATTTGGTTAATGCTGCAAAATTATGATTAAGATATGAAAATGTGGTTCGCTTGGCCGGTGGTGTGTGCTGGGTGCCAATCACGTCTAGGGGGTATTTTGGGACGTGACAGTTTTATTTTAACTTAAAATGGAGCAGGGGTTGAATTTAACTCTTTTAAAACTATAGGGGGAGAACTTATTAAAAAATAGGGGGTGGAAGTTTATTTAAATAGACATTCCAGCCCCCGCCCCCATTTTTCATTTCCCACCCGACCTCTCTTCGTCTTCCTTGAGACGACAATGGCGACTGACCTAGGGTTTCATCACGGTTCGATTACAGCCTTCTCCATGGCCGTTTTGGGCTTGATTGTTTGGGGTTTTTTTATCCTCATCTCTTTTTCTATGGATTAACAGGTTAATTCGATTAAAATTCGTATTTTTGTTCTTAAAATCAATTAGTTCTAGGGTGTTACTCAGACTATGTTCGTAATAGGGTTGCCATGGGCGGGACCTCGAGTCTGTGGCCATCTTGTGCACCCTACCACATGTGAACATGACCTATGGGAAATTCCCTAGAAACCCCATCCCATTTGAGTACGATTTTATGGATTCCTATATGTTTAGTACTATTTGTTACCGTTTGATTTGTTTTTATTTTTTCCTATGTGTACTATTCGGTTAATTTCAGAATTTTTAGGGATTTTGAGTTGGATATTTTGCACAATTTGGCTGGATTTTTGTTTGTATGTGTGAGGTATATAATTTCTAATTGGATAATGGTACTATATGTAAAATATTCCCTTACCCTATGTTGGATTTTCGAAAAAATTGAATTTAAGGTGGGAAAATTTGTTTTGATGGAAGGGATATACCTTTTTTTTATCCATAAAACCTACTGGGAATTGATATGAATAATAGGTCTTGTGACCATTTGAGGGGTGTTAATTTTTCTTCTGCTAAAAAAACTCTAAGTACAAAAATCCTACTACACTACGGAATGTATATACTATATATACTATATATACTACACTAGTATACAAAAATACAAGACTAGATACTATCTTACAAAGTATATACCATTCCAAAGAATACAATTTTCACTAAAGATTGCAAAAAAAGAAGCTATTTTAAGGTCTTTGTTGGTGTTTGGTGTTGAAGCTTGATCCAATCCCTCCTTTGATCTTTTGGTTGCCCCATAGAAAGGTACTAAAAACTTCCAGCTTTTTTCCATATTTATTGTTTTCAATTTGTTTGATGCATTGTCTGCCTTTATGTGATTCTAAAATCATTTCAAGATTTCATTTAAGGAACTTAGTGTTTGTGTCTATTTATATGTGATTTTTTTTACCTATTGGTACAAGTCTCTGTTAGTTACTGTTTCATTGAAAGTTTAAAGCTTCTATGATGTAATATAGGTGTAATGAAGTTTAAAAGAGGAAAAGAAAGTTTCTTCAGCAATTAACTATTTAAGTATCAAGGTTTGCTAGGTTTAAAATGAGTTATGCGTTTACTTTGGAACTTGTTTATTGCCTCATATGTTAGTTTTAAAGGCTAGAGGAGAACCTCTTATATTCTCCTTTGAGACAATCAGTTGTTAGTTGTTGGATGGTTCTTAATAGAGTATGGATTACTTGGTTGGTTTTTGTGAGTGACTGTCATATGTTTATTATCTAAATTTCTTAAAGCTCTAAAGTAAGCGTGTTTCTTGTATGCATTAATCATTAGTTAAATCTTAGTAAAAAATTGTAACTGGAAAGTGATAGGAGCATCTCTGAGATGGTTAAGTGATCATCAAATGAAACTGTCTTCAAAAGAATGAAATTAAGGCTTTATTCTAGTTTTTTTTTTTTTGGAAAAGAATTTGTTCATGTGCACCCCTGTTTCTTTCTAAATCTACCTTGTGTGATAACTTCCCTGACCTCCTAGGACTACTTGAGATGGAGAGAATAACTCTGAAACATCAATATATTATGCTTATACTCTTATTCATGTATATTTGAACTTAAAAGGTGGTAAACTCCTGCCTGTTTGATATCATGGATGTTAGAATGTGTTTTCATCTCTTTAGTATTATTTTCTTTCCGAACCTGTGAAGAGTGACTTCCTAAACACTTGATTCTCTCTTACTTGACTTGAATAACATGCTAAGACTATAAGAAAGTAATTCTTTGTCTGCTTTTATAACTATTTGCCTTATTGGATATGTCTTTGACATTCTATAACTTGGCTAGACATCCAAAAGTTTGAAATGACTTTATACACTGTTTAAGGGACACTAGGATGGTTAAATGTAAATTGGAGACTCTTAAAAGAAGAGTTTGTTAAAAAATAAGAACTGGATAGGTCTCTAATTTGTCTAACTAGTTTATTAGAAGGATTTGAATATCTTTGGTCTTGAGTGTGTATTAATCTTCCACCTGAGCCATTGCTGGTAGGATCTGATGAGAATGCCTTGGCCAGACAAGTTCTAAGTATCCTCTTTATTTTCCATATCATGTTGACACTCACGCATATAAAAACCAGAGTCTACTCCCCTCTTGTTGGTCAGTTACCTAGGTTTGTTGTTGTATTTTGTAAGATTAATTGTTGGTTGTGAAACCAGAGTTGGAAACTTGATAAATGTTTAATTCTGGAATACCCTCTAAAAGTTGTTGTGAAGTTGAAAATGATCTTAAAACCTGGAATTACTTCTTGTTTGAGATGCTCTGTTGCCTTTTTTGCGTTGAATTTGATCTAAACCTTGGCTTATCAAGCTCATGTTGAGCTCATCTTCATAATCTGAGACTGTTGCCCTTCTTATTTGTCACATAAACTTGCAAAAATGGTTTCAAATCTTCTTTTAAAAACGGGTATGTTGAAGACTCTCCCTTTTTCTAAAAACTATTTACTTGAACCTGAAATGTTGATATGGAAACTCTGTTAGTTCCAAGAATCTTTAAAAGCTATTTTTGACTTTCTTATTTTTGACTCTGTGACTTTAAAAGCTTTAGGAGAAGGGTTGTCTTGTGGCTGTTATTTGTTTGGCTTACATTGTGAATTGCCCCTCTTGAATCCTGTCAGTTATTAAAAGTCTAAAAGACGATTTCTTGAATTTACCTATTTAAATTATAAGACTAATAAGTGGAATATTTGTTTAAAATAAGGCCCTTAAAGACCTGTGACTTGCCTTGTTAGTTCTTTTTAGGAGATTTGAAGTCTAAATATTGTATGGATGTTGATTCTGTTACTTTTGAGGATTTTTCCAAGAGGAATAAAGGAATAAGAAGTATGAGGAGGTTGTCTTTCTTGACTGGTTTGTGATTTGCATCTGATAGTATTATTGTTCATAGTTTGCTTGGTTTTCTTGGTCTAGCATTATTATCTATATGCGCTAAGTATAGGAAGCATGAAACCCAATCTGATGATAAACTTAGGATTCTTTTTCCCATCCTTTCTATATGTCTGATTGTTGAAACTTGATTCCTATGTCCCTTGCTTACTTTTGAACTATTCTATGCTTTGACAAACCAAGACTAAACTAAAAAGAGATTAACATGAGCTTTCCTTGCTCACCATATGAATGTTTAGCCATTTATGTGCTTTGCTTTAGATGTGTGCTCACTATAGACTGCCTATTGGTGTGTGCTAGTATGACTTCTACCATGGCTTTCTTTATTTGAACTAAGACATGTCTGAGGGGATGTTTGTACTCAGAATAATGCCATGAACCTATCCTAGCCATGGTTTAAACCCTTGTGGGATCTGTAACTGCTTTCATATGAGTTTTTCCTATCATTTGTGACCTGCCATGATCACTCTTTATGGCTTAATGAGACTGTTTTTGCTCTTACAGTTGATTTGGACCAGTTTGTTTAAGTTCTAAGAACAAGACTGAGTATAAACAACTAGGCCCTATCAGTGTCTTCCATGAGGCTATTCATATGCTAAGATGATTCTTGTGTTGAGTTGAGACTTTAGTGAATTATGATTGAACCTAAGCGAGAATTTGAGAACCTAGGAAGTCTTTTAAATCTGTGACTTATGCTGCTTGACATCTGGACCTACTGGGTTAAAACTGACTTACAAAATAACTTTAGACCTTGAACTTATTTCTATGACATATTATTTTTGTAAAATAATAAGAATTGAGATGTCTCCTACCACTAGTTTGATTTGTCAACTGTTTGAGTGAGTTTTCAAAACCTAGTTGACTGTAACTTTAAAATTTGGAAACTGAAGAATATTGAGACTAAACTAGTCTTTTCCCATTTTTACTTCAATCTTGTCCTCTGCTAATCATAATCCTAGGTGATAATTCCCCTCTAAATCATTGTTCTTCACTGAAGACTTCTATAAACTTAGATTTTGCACAACTTGTTTGGTTTTGAAATTGCTTGGTTCCTTTCCTATGCTAGTTGACATTCATGCTTTAACCTTGTTGTTTATCAATTTTAAAACTATGATTAGCTTTAGTTGTTCGTTCAACCTTGTTATAACATGAGTTTAGGGGGGTTGTGGATCTCTGTTTAGACTTGGGATTCCCTGCGTGGTCTAAGTTGGTATTGGAGGATATGTATATGCTGGATATATGGTGTATATTGGACTGTATAGAGGGTATGCCTTTCATGGGTTTGCTCTCTTATCTTAGTATATCCATGGTATACTATATATACTACGACTTGACACTTAGAAAATTTGAGAATAAAATAGGTGGTATATTAGTTGTATATTGCGCATAACATGGCTTGGCACTTAGAAAACCTGAGTAAGGAAATAAAGGCTTGGGCCTGACACCCCTGTTACTATGCTTGGTCTGTCGTTATTGCTGCTTTGGGCCTATTTTCCATTTGGACCATTTTCGTTCATTTACCGTTGCTTTGTATTATTAGGATTGCCAGTTCACATAAATTGTAATTTCTTTTTTGCTTGTGTAATAATTATTATAATTTCTTTTTATATACTCAGTTTAATTCATGAATATATACTAATGTCAGGCACATCCGTTTGTACCTTTGTCCATCCCAAACCCCACTGACATATCTAGATCGAGTCAACCTAACTTGGAGCACAATGGAGCATACGTGGAATTAAAATGAGATTGATTGCATAAATGTTTTCTTCTTGGGCTTGGTCGGCTCAAACTCTCTACCTCATTTAAATTATGCACTTTAAATTGATTATTTGCCTAATTATCATGCTAATTGGAACCCTTATGAGATTTCCATGTTTTAAAGTCGCCAAAAAATGAATTTACCCCAAAAAAATAAGACTAAATTTGGAGCATTAACACAATTTGGGACTGATTTGACTGAAGGACTAAAACTACCAACTTTTAGGAAGTTTGGGACTGATTTGAACATTTGCAAAAGACTAAGACATAGATGTGTGGGAAGATTTGGACAAAACTTGTGAGACTAATATGATTATTTAGACTTAGGCTAAAGAATAAAAATTGACTAAAACTTAGAATAGCCTAGAAATAAAAAAAAATGGACTATATATATGTATGTAGAATATTATATGGACTATAATAGTATATCTAAATTATTTTGTTAAAACTATTTTCTTACACTTCGAAATATTTTTTCAAACTATTTTTTTGGTGGACTTACGTAGAGTCCTACTTAGGCTAGGAGCCTTTGGGTATTAGCCTAAGTGTTCTAGTCCGATACCGTAAACGCCCAATTTTGGGTAAAATTTTACCACTTTTGATTCTTGAAGAGTGGCATCTTTTTTCTTGAAAGACTAATTTGTATTGGCGGAAATATAAAGCAAAGCTATTTTTATCACAACCAAGTTATACCTACATAGATATATTATTAGAACCCATAGGTTAACCATATTTTACGGATCCTTAATACCGGGGTGCCTAACACCTTCCCCGGGGGATCACCAGAACCCTTACCCATACTTTGGTTAGATTAGGATTCTTTTAAAACTTAACTGCTTTAAATGAACCCTTTTCGAATTGGTTTTTCCTAATTTCCTAAAAATTAGATGGAGACTCTAAAATAAAGTCCATTTAAAGCACCATCCATGTGGAAGTATATTTTTTTCTGGTATGATTGACAACTGTACGTCCCCAAAACACTTTTTTTTAAATGAGGCAAGTGTAAGTACAAATCGGAAAAAATACGACCCGCTACATATGTGAGCAATTCAAGATTACTCATTGGAACTCAACAGTTTACTGGCCACATATGAATGGAACCGTAGAAGTAGCCAATAAAAATATCAAGAGAATATTGAGGAAGATGATGGACAACTACAAGGGTTAGCATGAGAAATTACCATATGCTTTATCAGGGTACCGTACCACAGCTCGAACTTCGATAGGGGCAGCTCCTTACCTACTTGTTTATGGCAGGGAGGCAGTCATACCTACCGAGGTCGAGATACCGTCACTAAGAATTGTTCAAGAGTAGAATTGGACAATGCAGATTGGGTCCGAAATCTATACGAACAATTGGCTCTAATCGATGAAAAGAGGATGGTTGTCGTATGCCACGGTCAACAACACCGACAGATGATGGCGCGAGTGTAACACTCCGTAAATTGGGGTTAGGTGTGAATAAGTAAAAATCTAGTGTAAAGAGGATATTATATCTCTATGAATCCATTCTTGATGAATTCGGGTAGAAGATGGTCGTTTTGAAGTCAAACCAACAATTGAAGTTCTTAAGGGCTCTTAAATTCGCCTAAGTTTTGGTAGGTCTGTCTTCTGGGCTATTTTTATGAAAATGTGTTGCGAATATGGAAACCTTCCTCGATGAAAGTTGTAGATCTTTGAAATAGCTATCCAATGGTAGGTCTCCCAGCACGAGCAAAGTTATGTACAAAATGTTAGGTCCATTTTACTGAAGGGCGCAAAAGTTGGAGATTTCGCCCAAATACGCCCGGAAATTACGGGACGTCCTGTAAAGTACGGGACGTCCTTTTAGGACGTAGTTCTTCCGTTTCTAGCAGAAAATGGGGTTTAAAATGGGTATGGTCTTATTTTGTTCCCATTTTTTCTCATCCTTCCAAACCCTAAGGACGAAAATCATCCCTCCAAGTCTTCAAATCAAAGGTTAGAACACCCTTAACATTACTAACCTATTCTAACATCAAACCCATGATTCTTAACATGATTCTTATGACCAAAACCTAGGGTTTGCAACATAATTCCTCCCAAAGTGATTCAAGCTAGGGTTTGGGTGTTGTTCATTACAAAAGTGAATTGTTAAACTTGGTTTAACGTATTAAGGTATGTCTCTTTTAAAAATCCTTTTTGACTATAAAGATGATTTGTATGTATCTTTTAAAAAAAAAATTGACTATAAGGATGATTTATGTCTCTCTTTTGAAAAGTTATTTTGAATGAAAATCACTTGAACCTATTGTTGGGAATATAAATTTTATTCAAGATTCTTTAATGATTGAAAGGAAAAGTAATATTTTCATGTTTCTTGAACTCTAATTTATGTCTAAATAGTAGTTAATGTGTGTGAGGGGACAAACCCACATTAAACCTTGTTTGTAACAAACCCTAGCTAGTATTTTGTTGTAGAATTTCCTTCGACCAGCCATATTAAATTGACGTTTCCCGCTAATATAACCGTAGGATCGAGTCTAACTTTTAACTAAGTTGTCCCAACATACAGGCCTTAATTGTGAACGGTGAAGATCGGATTTCGAGGTTGGTAACTGTGCGTTTCAAGCTATGAACAGTAGCTGCGAATTTGGTGAATATCTATAGTTTATTGGTCATACAAATCTCAATTAGATGAAGAATGATTCTTTGAAGCATGGAGCTTACGTTTGGGATATTTTAACGGGATTTAAGGCATGTCTCTTTAAAAATAAAATCCTTTTGAATACAAAGGTAAAATTATATGTCTCTTTTGCAAACTCTCTTGAAAGATTGATTCTTCATAAAAGTATGTTTTGAATGATATGATGAATTGATTTTACACTCTTGAAATCTATTACTTATTTTGATTAATGGTTGACTGAGTTGTCCCAATATACAGGCCTTAATTGTGAACGGTGAAGATCGGATTTCGAGGTCGGTAACTGTGCGTTTCAAGCTATGAACAGTAGCTGCGAATTTGGTGAATATCTATAGTTTATTGGTCATACAAACCTCAATTAGATGAAGAATGATACTTTGAAGCATGGAGCTTACGTTTGGGATATTTTAACGGGATTTAAGGCATGTCTCTTTAAAAATAAAATCCTTTTGAATACAAAGGTAAAATTATATGTCTCTTTTGCAAACTCTCTTGAAAGATTGATTCTTCATAAAAGTATGTTTTGAATGATATGATGAATTGATTTTACACTCTTTAAATCTATTACATGTTTTGATTAATGGTCAATGTGCGTGAGGGGACAAGCCCACATTAAACCTTGATTGTATTATCCTCTATATACATATATGAAATCATAATCCTTTTCTTCTATAAGAGATGATCAGTGATGGTGGTTAATTGTTGGTATTGATGATTTTTACAAAGGAACCATGAAAAAGGAATCTTTTTTAACGAAGTGGAAATGTTTTCAAGACTATCTATGAAGTTATGGATTTTCGTAATGGCATAATGAGATTTAATGCTATTTGATGGTGTGACTACTTTGAGACAAATTGTGAATCGGCTTCTATGCTATGAACTTTGTTGTTGTGTTTGGCCTAGCTACTCGGGAGGAAGGGTAGCCACTATGGATCCTAGTGTGGTAATTGCCTAGCCATTCGGGAGGAAGAGTGGCCACTACCAGGTTCACTACCCAGAGTGTGGTTTATGCCTAGCTATTCAGGAGGAAGGATAGCCATCGAAAATTACATATTCCAGTATGGTGCGCTGTGTTTAGGGAACCTCTACAGTCCTTCCTTCGATGTGAATGATTCTCTGGCCTGTATTGGCATGTGTGATATTCCCATTCTCTCATGGAACTGTTGTTGATGATCATGATCAATTTGAAAGGCATAATTGAAAGTTGTAACTTGACAAAAGGTTGTATAACTGGTTTTGATAATTCTTATTGAGATACACAAGCTGAATAGCTGTTTTTATATTGATTAATGGCTTTGTAAATTGTTTAACAAATGATAAAGTGGAATGAATCTTTTTATATTATCTTTTCAGAATTGATTTCTTTATGTATTAGTATTTTTTTTTTTTGTTACTTGTTGTCCCCGAGGCTCTCACTGAGTACGAAAGTACTCAGGCATACCATTTTTGTTTTTGATGGTATGTTAGGTAACAGAGAAGAGCAGGTTCGTGATACTCTCGACGCTTAGGAGAACTTGCTGTTGTTGTTGATTTGGTGAGCCCACATCTTTGTTCGTGGGACACTTCCTATTTCATATTATTCTAGATTTCCGGGCTGCGTCCCGAAGTTTGATGATTGTTGTGTCTCTTAAAAGGTCCTTAGATAGCTGTCAGAATTGTGGGTAGATTGTCAAAGTCTCGTACGACTTAATGGGTGTTTGCCACGTTTATGACTATTTACTTATACTAAACTTCCGCTGATCTTATTTCATAATTGTGATCCTGATATATTCAGTTATTTATAACTTTGTTTAATTTAATAAGGAAAGATTATTAAAAAGGAACTTGATGTTGCATCTATTTTGTAAACTGTTGGAGGCGAATATTAAACCCAGCGGGTTCAAGTGTTATTATTGTGTCATTTAGGTTCTTCCGATATTGTTCATGATGTTGGATGCCGGTCACGTCTAGGGTGGGTTTTAGGGTGTGACAAGCTTGGTATCAGAGCCTAGGTTTATACGTGTCCTAGGATGTGTTTGTGTCTGTGCAGTTGTGTCTAGTGGAGTCGTCTTCATACAGAATGGCCACCTATATGGATGAATGACAACAAGGAAATTTTAGGTGTTTCTCATTCTTCTTGATTCTAGATTGTGCTATAGATCGTGAACTTCCTTTAGGATCATCCTGGCGTGTTCGTTAATCGTGCTTTATGGAAATGACTTTAACTCGTGTTGCAGATGCTACCCAAGTGAACAATGGCATTATGGAGTGCACATTGTTGTGATGTGTAATTTGATGGATGGTATAGATTCGCTGAAATTGTGTCGTAGGTGCTTGGTATATTTGGTCATTTTAGGTTTTGGTTGTTGATAAATTGAGGCAGGCATAGAAACAAAAGTAGTCCTTGTTACAATGAAAACTCTACCAAAATCTTGTAAGTCTGAAAGGAATAAATAAGGTGTAATACGTTTCAAGTGCTGGCGGTTAGGATGAAGGGAAAAATTGAGGGTCTCTTGTAGTGAATTAAGAATTATCATACATTGAGGTTATATTCTTATTGGGTCAAAATATTTGTACTATTTTGATGTTTAGTTGAAGAACTCTATTTTAGGCTTGAAACTCAAAAATAGCCGCTTGTTGAATAATGATTTAAGAAGATGATGTAGCTGATTTAGGCTTTAATCTGCCATTTTCAGTTTTGGCATGAGGTAAGTTAAAGCTTGAACCATGTATTGACGAATTAGCCTCCTTGTCGGAGTATATTGTTTAGATTAATATATTGTGCGCTTCCTAGTCAAAGCATATACGTGTTGAACCTTTTGAGTATCTAACTCTTGGGAAAGTGAGATGAAGTTAGAGAACCCCTTATTCGTGTTGAGACTTGCGTGTTCTAGTCGTTAGAATCCCCGTGAGGACTATACTGTTCTTATTTGGGTGTATATGTGTTTTTATCTTTCCGGGTTCGTTTAGTACAAAGAATGCTCTACTTCATGATTTGGCTCGTAGGGAGATGGCTGGAGTCTCAGATGTGGTGGTCACAAGTATTCTTACTATAAGTTCTTTTGAACCGTATTCGCCGATCGATTCGAGTTCGAGTCTTTCTTATATAACTCAGTATCTTGCCTTTGATTTTTCTATAGAAGTCAAAAAATTGTTGACACAACTTTTCTATGAATACCCCTGCGTCCTTGTTATCGCTTCTATAATGTATAGAGACTGCGTCATTGTAGTTAAGGGCCGTGATATTACTTTTGATGTGTTTGAATTAGAAATGATGAACGTTGATGTGATTTTTGGGGATAGACTAGCTTTCCGAGTGTTATGAAACTCTGGACTGTCAATCAGAAATAGTTAGGTTTGAATTTGCTGAGGGACTCGTTATAGACTGGAAAAGTGATATTGCTAAAATCTCGGGGTAGACTTATGTCGTATCTTAAGACTTGCGGGATGAACTCGAAGGGGGTGTAATTCTATCTAGTTGTTGTAGTGTCACTCAAGCCGTGTTACCTTCATTTATTCCCTACTGCAAATAGGTGTCGAACCTTTCGACTATGTATTCCCTGTGAAAATTTAGATTAGAGGCATGAATCCCTCGTCCATGTGTTTAGGCTTGAATAATGTATTTATTATATGGTTAGTCGTATGTTACCTCTGAGAATGATCCTCTTTACTAAAGAACTCTAGAAATTTTGAAGACTTGAGGTTTAGTGAAAATCATAAGCCATGACTTTCATTCGGGGACGAATGATCTTAAGGGGGGATGATGTAACACTTCGTGAATTGGGGTAAGGTGTGAATATGTAAAACTCTAGTGTTAAGAGAATATTATATCTATATGAATCCATTCTCGATGAATTCGAGTGGAAGATGGTCGTTTTAAAGTCAAACCAACAATTGAAGTTCTTAAGGGCTCTTAAATTCGCCTATGTTTTGGTAGGTCTGTCTTCTGGGAGATTTGCGTGAAAATGTGTTGTGAATTTGTAAAAACTTCCCTAATTAAAATTGTAAATCTTTGAAATAGCTTTCCAATGGTAGGTCGCCCAGCCCGAGCAAAGTTATGTATAAAAAGTTATGTCAATTTTATTGAAGGGCGCAAAAGCTAGAGATTTCGCTCAAAGTACGCCCGAAAAGTACGGGACGTCCTTTTAGGACGTACTTCTTCCGTTTCTGGCAGAAAATGGGGTTTAAAATGGTTATGGTCTTATTTTGTTCCCATTTTTTTTCATCCTTCCAAACCCTAAGGACGAAAATCATCCCTCCAAGTCTTCAAGTCAAAGGTAAGAACACCCTTAACATTACTAATCTATTCTAACATCAAACCCATGATCCTTGACATGATTCTTGTGACAAAAACATGGGGTTTGCAGCATAATTCCTCCAAAAGTGATTCAAGCTAGGGTTTGGGTGTTGTTCATTACAAAAGTGAATTGTTAAACTTTGTTTAACGTATTAAGGTATGTCTCTTTTAAAAATCCTTTTTGACTATAAAGATGATTTGTATGTCTCTTTTAAAAAATAATTTTTGACTATAAGGATGATTTGTATGTCTCTCTTTTTGAAAAGTTATTTTGAATGAAAATCACTTGACCCTATTGTTGGGAGTATAAATTTTATTGAAGATTCTTTAATGAATGAAATGAAATGTAATCTTTTCATGTTTCTTGAACTCTAATTCATGTCTAAATAGTGGCTACTGTGTGTGAGGGGATAAACCCACATTAAACATTGTTTCTAACAAACCCTAGTATTTTGCTGTAGAATTTCCTCCGACCAGTCATATTACATTGACGTTTCCCGCTAATATAACTGTTTGATCGAGCCCAAATTTTAACTGAGTTTTCCCAACATATAGGCCTTAAATGTGAACGGTGAAGATCGGATTTCGAGGTCTGTAACTGCAGGTTTCAAGCTATGAACAGTAGCTGCGAATTTTGTGAATATCTATAGTTTATTGGTCATGCAAACCTCCATTAGGTAAAGAATGATTCTTTGAAGCATGGAGCTTACGTTTGGGATGTTTTAACGGGATTTATGGCATGTCGCTTTAAAAATAAAATCCTTTTGAATACAAAGGTAAAATTATATTTCTCTTTTGCAAACTCTCTTGAAAGATTGATTCTTCATAAAAGTATGTTTTGAATGATATGATGAATTGGTTTTACACTCTTGAAATCTATTACATGTTTTGATTAATTTTGAATGATCTTTTCAGAATTGATTTCTTTATGTATTAGTATATTTTATTTTTATGTTACTTGTTGTCCCCAAGGCACTCACTGAGTACGAAAGTACTCAGGCATACCATTGTTGTTTTTGATGGTATGTTAGGTAACAGAGAAGACCAGGTTCGTGATACTCTCGACGCTTAGGAGAACTTGCTGTTGCTGTTGATTTGGTGAGCCCACATCTTTGTTCGTGGGACACTTCCTGTTTCATTTATTATTCTAGATTTTCGGGCTGCGTCCCGAAGTTTTATGATTGTTGTGTCTCTTAAAAGGTCCATAGATAGCTGTCAGAATTGTGGGTAGATTGTCAAAGTCTCGTACGACTTAATGTGTGTTTGCCACGTTTATGACTATTTACTTATATTAGACTTTCGCTGATCTTATTTCATAATTGTGATCCTGATATATGCAGTTACTTATAACTTTGTTTAATTTAATAAGGAAAGATTATTAAAAAAGAACTTGATGTTACATTTATTTTGTAAGCTGTTGGAGGCGAATATTGAACCTGGCGGGTTCAAGTGTTATTATTGTGTCGTTTAGGTTCTTCTGATATTGTTCATGATGTCAGATGCCGGTCACGTCTAGGGTAGGTTTTGGGGCGTGACAGCGAGCCTTTAACAAACAAGTCAGAGCTCGACTTTTTCAAATATGGCAAATGGGGCTCAAAAGAATTTTCCCACACCAGGACGTGTACAAGGGGAAATTTGCTCCCAACTATTAAGGCCCATATGTGGTTCACAAAGCACTTTCCGAAGGAGTGGTAGTACTAGAAGAAATGGACAGGCATGAATGGCCCAAGCCAATAAATTCAGACGCAATCAAACACTACTACTAGTGAGGACACATATTTTCAATTGTAATGGTATATTTTTCTTGTAATCGTTATTTTATTTTCTTGTACCAATTATTCCTTTGCTTGAAAAAAACCAAACAACTTTCTTGTATTATGAACTATGCTATGACCTGATTTCCCTACAGCGGGATATGTAGGCAGTTCATTTGGGACCCGGTTGCATTATTAGTAAAAAACAAAACTCATTTACTTATATTCAGAACTATGTTCGACCTGATTCCAGCTGTGTCAGGATCCGGAGGCTCTCTTTGAGCTCGGTCGCACCGAAAGAAAAAATAAAAACCCCTAGGAAGCCTTAGTAATAGGACTTCAAGAAGGATGGAGATCTGGCACGAGGAGATTACCACACATGCCTAACTGGGGCAGAATGTTTTGAGAGGGTCTCAAAAATTTGCGCTGCTAGCCCATCCAGAATCAGACATCCCAGAGTCTCAAAATGGGGCAGAAATTTTGAGAATCATCCTTAACCAATTCAGCACCCTAAACTGGGGAAGAATTTTTTAGGTTCACTTAAGGATTCGGCATGAGAGTTCGCCAGCCAAGATAGATCTAAACTGGGGAATTTTTTTTTGAAAGGGTCTTAAAAATTTTGCACAAGGAAATAAGAAAGCCTCAGTCACCAAGCAACAGAGAAAGGATTATTTCTCATTCGAAAGCGCATGTCATGACAATTAGTTTCAAAAAGATGCATTTTGTTTTCGTAAGTAACTAAATTTTGATTAACATTGACAAAAATGATTTTCTTGCATAATTGAAATCAATTAATCTGTCGAATGTCAAACCTATTTTGGTAGTCAGGGTCGGTTGATAACCCGCCGCGGATGGCATTCTACCCAATAAGGCCAATACTTCGGATCCTGCTAGGATGAAACAAGCACAACATCCTTATGCACCCATTTCACATGTTAGGCGTAGCTGGTGTATTCGGCGTCTCCCTATTCAGTGCTATGTATGGTTCCTTGGTAACCTCTAGTTTGATCAGGGAAACCACAGAAAATGAATCTGCTAATGAAGGTTACAAATTTGGTCAAGAGAAAGAAACTTATAATATCGTAGCCACTCATCGTTAATCATACTCAATTCAATAGAATTGTTTGATCTTAAAGGGGATCTTCTATAATTTCGCACGTTATTTCTTGGTTTCGTCCAGTCATTCTAAAGGGATATAAGTCCAGGAAAGCCGGCAAAGTCGAAAGATGTGACCAGAGTAAGCATACGAATCAACTTTAATAGGAAACTAATCCTTTGCTAAATGCAAGTTCCCAGGTCGTCAGCAGGACGGCCCATTTCTCTAACTTTGTTTCATGTACAGTCCACAAGGGCTATAAAGGATCTGAACGCCATAAGAACGAATATCTAGCCACGAGGGCTATGTAAGGATCTAAATGCCATAAGGATGAATATCTACCCACGAGGGCTGACAAGAGGACATGAACGCCATAATGGAAAAAATATCCGACCACAAGGGCTACCATGTATGACCAAAATGCCACAAGGGCGAAGATCTGGCCATGAGGGTCACAGTCGACATAAAAGCGAAAAAAAGACAATTTAGCCGAAGAGGCCATATCTATCACTTTTTATTTTCTATGAGGTCCATTCATACTTTTTATTTTTCCATCAAAGCCATTCATACTTTTAATTTGCCCTGAGGGCCATTCATATTTTTATTTTCCATGAGGGCCATTCGCACTTCTTATTTGCCATGAGGGTCATTCATACATTTTATTTGCCATGAGGTCCTTTCATATTTTTATTTTCTATGAGGGCCATTCATATATTCCATGAAGGCCATTCATATTTTTATTTCCCATGAGGGCCATTCCTACTTCTTTGTTTTGCCATCGGGGCCATTTATACTTTTTGCTTTTCCAAGAGGGCCATTCATATAAACACTGCCAAGAGGGCTATTCATACAAACGCTGCCAAGTCGGACATTTAATACAAGTATGCCTAGAGGGACATTTCATACAAACATGGCGAGAGGGCCATCTCATACAAATTGCCAAGAGGGCCATTCATTCATACAATTATCAGATGTAATCAGAGGCTTAAAGCGATGTAAATCTGGTCAGATGACCGTAATTTTTTCTCTGAAGGTCAAGATGATGTAGATCCGGCCAGATGGCTGCAGTATTCGTCATCAAAATCAATCACAGCATTACTCAACAGGTGGGAGGAGATTGGCAGCCACCTAATGGAGCAGGCTGGTCAAATCAGATCCCGATACCTGTGAGCAAACGTGGAATTCTTTCTTATGCAGCCGATCGCGATAGGGTGCTCATGAGAGTCAAGATTTCCAACAAGGACTTGGAAGATCGCTCCGTCTCACGCTCAGCCATACAAAATTGTTTACTTACTTATTTGCTGTATTTTCTTCTTTCTTGAATTTTCCCGCAGTCGGTCGGGAAAACACCGGAGCACATAAAGACATTCTCGCATAAGGGATACCCTTTTCCTCCTATCGAGTCAAACTACAAGTGACTTGATTCCCAAAGACTAGGAATATGTAGTAGACTCAATACCAGAGAGTCAGTCACACTCCGACCAATCACTCCGGACCTCCAGCTTTGATAGCCAGGAAATGCAGAATTTGCTTAAATTTGCATTGATGAGTCTAAATTGAGTCGAACTACAAGCGTCCTGAATTCTCATGTAACCTGAGATATGTAGGAAACCCAAAAACCAGAGTCCGGCCATATATTTGAAAATCGCATGGACAAAAACGGGGTAGTTTGAAAGGGGTTAGTCGAAAATAAGGGTTTGTCAAATTTCATTACACAGAGATGGTCCCACCATCCCTAACACTGAAGGGGAGTTGTTGATATCTAATTTTTGACCTCTGGTAATTTTATTTAATTACCCAAAATTCTTGAATCTCAAAACGGAGTGGAATATGCACTTAAAAATCAAAATTAATTTACAAAATTATTTCTATAATATTTTTCCATTTTACTAGGAAAGATAACCATCAAATATATATGTTAAATCATTTTAAAATTTATTTCCATATTTTATTAAAATATTTTTCAAGATTAAATCAGAAAATGAATCAAAACAATAATTCAATTAATTGTTTAAATTATTAAGTGTCCAAGTGACAAGTATTTTTACTCCGTTTAATTTGAGAATTTTGATTAATTAAAGTAATTATTTTTACCCCTCAACCTTTAATTTTTTTGCATAATCAACTACATTTGTGATTTTTAAATTAATCATGATTAATAAGATGTTTAATTGTGGTTATATTTTGGAAATGACTTATTATGTGTTTAATTATGACTACAATTGAAACAATCAACTGATTAGTGAATTAAGGCCATAATTGAAATAGTCAATTTCATGATTTACTCCAATTGAGGCCATATTTGCAAATTTAGTCTCTTTATGCAGTTAGTTGTGTCTTCAATTTGATTGATTAGTTAATTTTGGCTATAATTGAAATGTTTAATTGAATAGGCACTTTCAATTTTGGCTATTTATTAAATGTTCACATTTTTGCCCCCAGTTGTATATACATGAATATACACAAATATACGAATATACTCATGTATATCATGTATATAAATGAAAGGTGGGCTATTTCCTTTTATTTTTAAATCGATCGAGCCCAGTCCATTAGGACTTAACCCGGCCCAATAACGAAGCACTAATATACATATGACCAAGCAGCCAAATAGACCTTTGGTCTTTTAGCTTTAGCGAACAAAGGTTCCATGGAAACCCTAGGCGCCACCAAGGGGCGATATGCCTCTCTCCTGTGTCATCAAGACATTTTTGGCAAAGTGACAGGTGTACAATGCTTTTCTCAGTCCTTGCATAGACGGATAGAGCAAATCATTAATGCTCTGTTCTCTTTCATTCAAAACTACAACTAAAGAAGGTATTAATTTGTTTTTTCTTTCACTTCGAACTAGTACGTTTTCTTAATGGTTTTTGTCTTGAGGCGATTTTGAATCCTCAAACCTCATTGGTTAGGTTGTAACTGTAAGGATCTGTTAGGGTTGATTGAGATCTGGCTTTATATTTGTTGTTTGCTCTTTATCTGAGCCACACAATGTTGGATTGCGAGGAACAAGTCTGAATTTTTGACTTATCCCACATCGAATTGAATGAGGGTTTCTCTGATTTTTAAGGTTCTATAGATAGGACCCCAATACTTCACAACAGATAGAGAATATCGTCCATATTCACAAAAACACTTGAATTAGCTAAGTTTTGAAACTTTAATTATTTGGGTTAAGTCTAAAATTTTAAGTATTTTCTTTGATTTTGTGGCTGATTTTGACGCATGAGGAGCAAAGGGATCTCCAAGTTCTATTCTCAACCAAGGCTACATTCAAACAAGGTAATAATTCTCCCTTTTAGTTTAATTTTTTAGCTTATGTGTGTTTACCATTAGGTTAATTAGCATGTTGAGCATGTTTAGTATTAGGTATTTATCCTGGTTTTAGTTTAAACGAATGTTATGTCAGTTTGTAGTCATTGTATGGTTATTCGATGTAATTCAAATGATGGGTGTAGTTTTAAATTAGTTAAGTGTTAGATAATCTTGTTATCAGTCTATTAAGTATGATTAGTCCAATAGTTTTATTGTAATGACCCGTTTGGTCGTTATTGCGTTCCGACCCTTTTGATCCCTTTTTGAGCTTTATTAGCTCATAGTTGGCCCACAGGTACCATTGACACGCTTCCCGAGGTCATCGGAGTTGATTAGGGTAAGTTAAAAATGGTTGACTCAAATTTGGCTTTTGGGTAAATGGACCCTTTTTGGGAATTCATCAATTTCAAGAGGTCCGAATTCGGTTCCCAATGCACTCGGGTGCATTTTGGGACTTGGGTTGGAAAGTTAGTTTTGAGGTATCGGGGATTGACTCGGTCAACGAGACTCTCGATGGGAATTCTAAGGCCACGAGTGCGTTCGTAGCAATATTTTATGTATGTCTACATATCTGATTTGTGAGTAGATGGTCTCGGATCATAGTCAGAATTTCGGGTTGAATTGTGAACATGAGTTAAGATTTTGGTGTCTAGTGTCCGCTATGGCGACACCATTATCGCTATGGTGACACCATTATCTTCTTTGCAGTGACATGGCTGCAAAATCAACGTAGTGAGAATCTGGGTAGACCGCCATAGCGGGACCGCCGAAGCCGTCCCAATGCTGCAGAAGCGGTGATGACTGAATTTGTGGCTTAAAAGTGATTAACACCCCAGCCTCTTGTGATTATTTCATATTCATATCTTGAGGCTTGGTAGGCGACTTTTAGAGGGTTTTGGCTTTTTCTTCACAAATGTAACTACCTTGGTCTTAGAATCCTCCTTTTACTTCTAATAATCCTTAATCCAAGGCTAGAATTCATAGAATTAAGAGGAATCAATTTGAGTTTTTCATGAAAGTTCATAAAAATGGTTTAGACTCTCTAAGTTGTTTATGTTGATGAAAATTGGTTAGTTTATTATAGAATTTGATTTATCTAAAGTTGTTAATCATGAATCTTCCATTATTAGTGATAAATTCTTGAATCGGAAAGTTAGGGTTTATACCCAAAATAGGAGGTTTCACTTATAATCCGAATTTGATTATTTAATGAGTTAATCTAGCTTCTAATTGATACAAATTTATCACTTAGAACATGAATTTCATGTTGAGAGCTATAGATTCCTAATTTCACCATTCTAGTTCATAAAACCCAATCCATAGGTTGGGATTTTGACCTTGCATAGAAGTAAGGTTTGAATGATGTTCTTCTTGATTCTAATTAAAATGATTTTCTTCTTGATTCTAATTACATGATTCAGATATGTATAAACTTCCATTATCTCGAGGCTCAAAAGAAGGGAAAGACTAAGGTTTGATTATTGGTGACTTTACTTTTCGGCTCTCTAGGTAGGTTATGGTTTACCGCATGGTAAGACTTCGATTAGCGAAGAGTATGTTTATATTATATTATCGGAGAATACATGTAAGCCTTCGGGTATGAAGTTGGGTTGGATATTGTCTTAAGTTGGTCCTTGTTGTATGATTTGGGGGCTAGCCACCCTGTTGCGTTGTTGACTTATCTTAGTCTATTTACTTGTGGGCTTGTTGCTGTGTGCGTGTGATTGGGACATGATATGATTTCACTTGATATTGTTGAATCGATATTGATACTATGATATGTGCCCACGTGTGGCACGGTTGAGAATTGGCATGTTGATTTGCATGTGACGGTATATAGTTGAGGATTTTTATGATTTATGTGTTTAATTGAGGCTGAGGAAGTACACGACATGCATTGCGTACTTTATATATGATTGGCGCCTTTGTGTTTTGCATTTATCTCTCTTTGTATTTCACTTATCATCGAAAAAAGGAAGGATAACGAGAGTGGGCCTGAATTCTGATTTGTACTTATGATAAGACACGAATGATATCTTGATTATGATTTACGGTTGGCAGTGATATTATGCATTGCATTCATACTCATTTTACATGATACATTGATATGAGCTATGACTTAGTGCTGATGATGATAAGTAAGAGAGTGTAGCCTTCGAGGTCTTTGCCGGAGAGCATAAAAGTGAGATGAGTGTCCGATACCCGAGGTCTTTACCGGGATCGTGAGAGTGGTCGATACATGAGTTCTTTACCGGGATCGTGAGAGGTATACATGGACTTCGCGGGTCCCCCATGGGACATGATCGTCGAGACGAGGAGTTATTTCGTCCGAGACATGTCGGACAAAGGTGCATATGCATTGCATTCATCATATATACATTATTGCATTGCATTATACCTTTTGGTTTCTAACGATGTGTTGTGATACCATCGTGATATACTAGTTCAGATTGATTATACTGAGACTTGGCATAGTTGGGTTTAGACGCTATAACATATGTGATGACTTGTTCTATGGATATGGATTCATATTGAATTGTACTTGTTGGTTTCTGTGTTTATCATTCTCTATTGTTTTTATATACGTTAACTAGTCTTAGTCGGCCGATGATACCTACTAATACTTGTTGTTTGTACTAATCTGCACTTGCTGTATTTTTTTAAGATGCAAAGTACCAGGTGGTATCAACCTCTACTCCTCGTGATCGGTATTCGAGGATTGTTGATTCGAGTCTTCCAGGGTGAGCACGAGGAGATTCGCTGCCCAAAAAATCTTCCTTCTATTATGTCTTTATTTCCATCCCAAGGCATGATTTTGAGACTAATTATGTATTACTATTAATCAGACTTATAGTATTTAGTTAGATGCTCTTGTATGACCAGACCAAGATACTAGGGTGTATTTCATCGACTTCAGCATTTTCTTTTATTATTATAGTAAGACTTACGTTATTCTATCTTCTTCCATCTTATTTGTATTTTTACTATTGTTGGGATAAGGGTTCGCCTACCAAGGTGGGAAAGGTAGCTGACTGCCCGACTTAGTGAAAATGGGTCGTGACAAGTTAGTATCAGAGCCCTAGGTTACCCGATCTACAATACAAGAGCGAGTCTAGTAGAGTCTCGTAGATCGGTACGATGAGCTCCGTTTTTATCTACAAGAGGCTATAAGACATTTAGGAAACTTTCAATTCTTTCATTCTCTTATGCGACTTTATTCAAATTTGTATCTAGTCGATTCAAATTGGTATCCGGACTTTCTTATCTTAATCACCCACGGAGGATGGAAACTCATCCTTAAATTCTTATACGAATGATTGATCTGTGACGCGTTATGGTATGGTACGAGATGTGTTATTTTGATTCGGACGCATGATAAAGTTCAATCTAGCTATGGCTTAATGATTCAATTGTGTGGAGTCGCGATTAGACTTAGCTGTTGTGTGGAGCCGCGATTAGCCTCGTTTATCGAGGGGAGTTCATGAGAACGGGAAGGATAGTCCAGAGGATTACATGATCCCCATGTTTCACAATTGGGATGCTCAGAAGTGACCAAATGTATTGATGGCTTGACAATAATGGGTTGCTCAATGATATGATCGGTTTAACTTAAGCTTCGTCAAGGCTTTATGATGGTGTGCGTGTAACACCCCGTACCTTTAAACTAGGCTATATTCATGATTCTAGACATAGAAAACCAGATAAAGAATGTGGGAATAATAAATTTTCTCTTCAGTTGTCAGATGGGGATTTACGCCCCAGAATACGGACCGTATTTCAGTATACGACCCGTATTTCAAATCATAATTTGGCATCAAAATCATTGTGCATTCCAGAATTTTGCTTGGGGAATATATACTGTTAAATACGGACCGTATTTTGAAATACGGCTCATATTTGATGGTCGTATTTGGGAAGGAGGTGCTATCGCGTTTCTGTTTTGAAATATGCTTAATTACCGTCTAGGTTTATGGACCACAATTCGGAATACGGACCATATTTTGGTCCGCATTTCCCACGTCGCACCAGAAACTATAAATACCTTGTTTCAGTTTTATCTTTTATTTTTACAAGTCCCTAAACCCTAGAATGACCTATTCCTCTCCTCCAACACCAAGAACATCAAGCTAAGTCAATCCAAGCTTTTCCAAATCAATTCAAACATGTGTTCTCATAATTGTTATATCCCGTGTTTTCACACGTTTGGAAAGACTTGAATTATATTGGATTCTTGAGATATAAGGTCGAGTTTGGTATTTTGTTGAACATAGATGTTATGCATGAAAGAATAGAGTCATGAAAGTGTGGGACAAGGCTAAGGGCAATTTTGGAATTTTGGAAATTAGTTTCGGGAACTACAAAATGTGGACTATAAGTCATTGGGCCAAAAATAATGGAATGGAATTTAAGGCCCAATGCATTGGAGTGGCCGGCCATGGTGTGGCCCAAGCCCAAAATTTGTATTAAATTTCCATGTGATTAATTAACATAAGGCCTTGATCCAAGCCCATTTTATTAGTTGGTCATGTGCTTGGTCATGTGACCAAGTCTTCTTATAATATAATTAGAAGATTCAAGACATTAATGATCAAGATAAGCAAGAACAAAAATAGAAGAAGAGCAAGGAGGTGCTCTCGGGTTTGCTTGGGAAAATTAGGTACCAAAAATATTGCTCCAAAAATTTATTTCTTGTTGATTTCCTACTAAGTCAAGGTTCCTTTGTAACTTGGTATAGTTGGTTTGGAGTGGGGAGCATTAGAATCACCAAAGTGATCATATCTCCAAGTGAAGAAGACTTGAAGAAAAGGTAAGAATTTCTACCTTTTTATTGTGTTATGAAGTTTTGATTGTGTTGTAGTATATAGAAATGTGTTGATTGTATGGAAAAATGGAAGTTTGCAAAGTGGGTTTGGAATATGGCTTGTAGCCGTGGGTGTGTGTGGTGTTGTGTGATGATAATGTGTTGAATTTATGTTATATTCTAGTTGTAATTGTGATGAAATGCATATGGGAATTGAAAGTTGGATGAATTTAGTTGATATGGAAAAATAAGCATATGGCCGTGTGGTGTATTGACTTGGGATAAGAAATGAATTAAGTTGTTTAGTGTGTTGGAGTGTTGTTGTAATGTTTGTAATGTAAAAGAAGTTAGAATGATATAAGTTTGTATTGAATTGGAAATGTAGAAACTTATGTCGTTTTAGTATGATTTTCCGACATTAAGGAAATGAAGTTGTTTGGTTGTTAATTGTGATGATCATTGATGAATTTGGAAGTTGGAAACATGTTATGAAGTTGTATGCCAAAGATTTGATGTTTTGCATAAGTTATGACTTTGACGGAAAGTTGTATATTGTGTATATCGAGTGTATAACATAAGGAAAACGATATGAAATGTTTCTAGAATTTTATTGGGATGGTTTTGAATGTTAATGAATGTGAAATCATTGATATTAGTTTGGAAGTTGGGTTAGAATGAAGGTTATGTCAACTTGTGAGAAAAATGACTAGTTGAAGGATATTTGTGTCTTTAATGGTTGTTGTTGATATTGATGTTGTCGTTTGGGTTGTTGTTGATGATTTATAGCCGAGTTAAATTCTCGGGGTGCTATATGTATAGGGGAAGTGCTGCCGAAATTTCGGTAGACAATTATGCCTTAAGTTGAAACTTTGGTATTCATAGCTTACAATTGGTAAACTTGACCAATTGCAGTTTTTCGACGAAACGGGAAGTGAGTTTGGAAAGGCGTAAGGAGCGTGAAAGGTATGTATAGCAACCCCAATTCTTCCCTTGGCATGCCCTTAGTGTGTTAGGGTCGGATCCGGGCCTCGAAGGACCTCTTGGCCCTCGGAATCCGCAAGAGAAAATTTCAGTTTTTCCTTCAGTAGAATTGAACCATTTTGATGCGCTATTTCTTGGAATTATGAAATTTTGCTTTAAATCACTTGAAAATTGATGGAATATCTGTAGAACCTTTTTAGGTGACACCATAAGCTTAGAGGGCATAATTTGAGCCCGCCGCCTTATTTGTCCCGAGGCGGGCCCACTATTCCCGGTTTTGCCCTTAATGTACTAAAGCTTCCTTTTTAGGCGATTTTTGAAAGAAATGTTTTGACTATCATACTAATCGCCTAATAAACATTGTTTTAAATATTCTATTAAATCTTATAAATTATTTTGACACCCGGAATGACTTCGGGAAAGTTATACTTCTGTAATTTATTATGATATCCGAAATGCATTTATTATGATCCCGTCCGACTCCATTGGATCTGTTTGGCTTTGATACGCTTCATCGAGTCTTTGAAAACATTTATGATATTTTTAAATTGCATTAGTTTCTCACTACTCCATTCGTGGATGTCCCAATGTTTCCCACACTGAGCCCGGGCCAGGATATGTTGTCAAGCGTGATTCTCTGCATTTTTCGCCGCGCCCCGATGTGAGGGGGCAGGTATACGCGTACATGGGTCTGTGGAGTATGATGTGCCATGTCCGCCCATTCTGATCTGATCTGTTATGGCCATTTTGATATGACATTTTATGATACGGGGCCACGCCCCTTTTTCTGATTCCTCTGTATTGTGGCACCAGTGTCGGGAGGGTGGCCACATTCTGTCTGCTGAGTCCCGTGGCAGGGACCGGATATGATATGACATATGTTTCTGTACACATTCTGTCTGTTTTGGAAATATGCATTTGACACTCTGGATTTTGTACTTATTTTCTGAAATCATTATGATTTGACTTCTGTGATTCCGCTTTACATATTCAGTACATATTTCGTACTGACCCCCTTTCTTCGGGGGCTGCGTTTTCATGCTGCGCAGGTACAGACGACAGGTTCACTGATCCATCTGTTTAGGATCCCACTTCTGCTATTTTGGGGCGCTCTCTTCTTCAGAGCCCACTTTTTGGTACAGTCTGTCACTGCTATCTGGATATGTACATTGTTCTGGGTATGACGGGGCCCTGTCCCGTCTTATGATTATGATATGTTCTGTAGAGGTCTGTGGATATATCTGTGTGGGTTCTGTACATATGTTTGGGATACTTTGTTCTATGATGGCCTTATCGGCCTATGTGTGCCAAATCTGCTTTTTATGCTAAATTCTGTAGCGTCCACTAATATTATTATTATATTATTTTGTTAATATGCTAATCTGGGTATCGGGTACGTATAGGTGCCCAGCTAGGGCACTGGTCGCGGCCCACGGGGTTGGGTCGTGACAATAATCTAACCATGAAATCATTGTTCTTAATGCTAGGTGTTCGAATTGTCAGAAAGTGAAAGCCGAACACCAGAGGCTTGGTGGCTTGGCTCAGAATATTGATATTCCTGTTTAGAAATGGGAAATGATCAATATGGACTTTTTATTAGGTCTACCTTGTTCATCTAGGAGGCATGACTCTATTTGGGTGATCGTTGACTGGCTTACCAAGTCGGTGCACTTTTTGCCGATCACGACCACATATTCAGCAGAGGATTATGCCAAATTATATGTTAATGAAATTTTCCGATTGCATGGGACCCCAGTGTCGATTATTTCAAATCGTGGTGCTCAGTTCATAGCGAAATTTTAGAAATCCTTTCAGAAAGGATTTGGTACCAAGATGAACCTCAGCATAGATTTTCATCCGCAGACAGATGGACAGGCAGAGCGTACTATTCTGACTCCTGAGGCCATGTTGAGAGCATGTGTCCTAGATTTCAAAGGTTATTGGTATGATCACTCACCTCTTATCGAGTTTGCTTATAATAAGAGTTATCATGCTAGCATTGGGATGACACCGTTTGAAGCTCTACATGGGCGAAGGTGTAGATCACCAATTGGTTAGTTCAAAGTTGGTGAAGCAGAATCGTTAGGACCAGATTTGGTCTATCAGGCTATGGAGAAAGTCAAGTTAATTCAGGAGCATTTGAAAAAGGCTCAGAGTCGCCAGAAGTCTTACATAAACATGAGGCGAAGGGACTTAGAATTTAGAGTTAATGATTGAGTGTTCCTTAAAGTTTCACCCATGAAGGGTGTTATGAGATTTGGGAAGAAAGGGAAGCTTAGTCCCAAATATATTAGATCTTACAGAATTCTGCGAAAGCTCGGTCAAGTAGCCTATGAACTTGATTTGCCACAAGAGTTCGCTGTTGTACACCCAGCGTTTCATGTATCCATGTTGAGGAAGTGTGTAGGAGACCCACCGTTGGTTGTTCCTGCTGATACTATAACAGTTAAGGATAGCCTTACCTATGAGATCCCCATAGCCATTCTTGATCGTCAGGTTCGCAAGTTGAGAACTAAGGAAGTGGCCTCAGTAAAGTGTCATGGAAAGTCAGAAAGTTGAGGAAGCTACATGGGAAGGCGAGGAAGGTATGAAATCCAAATGCAGAGAATGCTCAAGGTAACTTTCCATAGTCTATGTCACGTCATGTCTCATGTTTCATGCCCATATCATGTATCCAGTGTCCATGTTCCATATTTTGGTAAACATGTTTCCATGTAACCATGTCATGTTAATTCAAGTTCCGTGTTTCATGTCATGTTTCCTCCATGTTCATGTATTCAAACTATGTCCAGCCATATTCTTAACCATAACCCATCATTCGAGGACGAATGATCCCAAGGGGGAGATATTGTAACACCCCGTACCTTTAAACTAGGTTATATTCATGATTCTAGACTTAGAAAACTAGATAAAGAATATGGGAATTGAAAATTTTCTCTTCAGTTGTCAGATGGGGATTTACGTCCTAGAATACGGACCGCATTTCAGTATACGACCCATAATTCAAATCATCATTTGGCATCTAAATCACTGTGCATTCTGGAATTTTGCTTGGGGAATATATACTGTTAAATACGCACCGTATTTTGAAATACGGCTCGTATTTGATGGTCGTATTTGGGAAGGAGGTGCTATCGCGTTTCTATTTTGAAATATGCTTAATTACCGTCTAGGTTTATGGACCACAATTCGGAATACGGACCGTATTTTGGTCCGCATTTCCCACGTCGCACCAGAAACTATAAATACCTTGTTTCAGTTCTATCTTTTATTTTTACAAGTCCCTAAACCCTAGAACGACCTATTCCTCTCCTCCAACACCAAGAACATCAAGCTAAGTCAATCCAAGCTTTTCCAAATCAATTCAAACATGTGTTCCCATACTCTAACCATGAAATCATTGTTCTTAATATAGGGTGTTCAAGAAAACCCATTTAAAGGACTCAAGACTTAAACCTTGGAATTCTTCTCCCAAGTTCAGATTTTTGTTTCAAGTTTGGAGCATTACCAGGTTTGTAGGGTTGCAAGCTACGTGTGGGAACATCATTGTTATTCCCCACGCTTCTTCTTACATAAAGTACGAAGCTTTACGAAAACTAGGGTTCTTAACCATGTTCATGATAACCCTAGGTCAATGCCCCATGTTATATTATGTACTAAATTGTTATAAATTCTTCATTGTGTTCTTGATACATCAGTATGATTATTTAGAATCTGTCTGTAATCCATGAAAAAACCCATACTTTGCATTCCATAGGTCATTATATGCAAGTTATAATCTATTATGTTTATTTTCAAGAAAATACTCTACTTGATTTACATGTTTTCATGCAAGAACACTATGAAATGATATCCATGTACATGCAAATTATGATTTATGAAAGCCATGGGCAGCAAGTGCCACCTATTTTCCATGTTCACATTTTTGGGAGTTGCACAGATTACCGAGAAGGCTCAGATAGCCTGAAACTATGTTTGCCACTGTAGGATAAGGATCGCTCCGCCCATGTTTAGGACGATTCCTACATATTTCCCCCTTTGAGGGATTTGGATCCATTTATGCCATGTTTATGTGTTGTACCCCCGTAAGGTACGAGATGGCTTAGCTGATCGAGCAGAGATCTGACGCCACGTGCTAACATGGTGGTTACATGTCGGTCATACTAATGCTCTCCCATATATATTTTACTCATTATATATATCTGTATATGTATCCATATGCATGCTCACAACCAGTTTTCAGTTTCAGTTTAGTTTCATCATTGTGATTTCATGTGCCATGCTTATTCTTTCAATTGCTTTACATACCATTACATTCAATATGCTGACGTCCCTTTTTATTTGTCTGGGAGCCTGCATTTTATGACGCAGGTGCGGATTTACAGGACGGCGCATCTGCTCAGTAGGACGTGCTCACATTATCTTATTGGTGAGCCCCATCTTATTCAGGGTTTAGTCATTTATCTATGTCTTATTAGTTATGCATTAATGGTATGTTGGGGGCCTTGTCCTAGAAAGTATGATTTCCAATTCTGACTCATTTAGAGGTTTCATATACTAGTTAGTTATGTCATGTCAGATATTCAGAGTCATATAGCCATATTTGGCCCATTCATGTTATTTTAGCACTAATGTTTAAACCAGTATTTTTTTAAGTATTATGACTTATTACGTTTTACCAAGGTTCATCATCCATTCATGTTATATTCCTCTTATGATATACCTCACAATAATTCAGCAAGCCATGTGGTTTGCTCGGTTATATGCAGTAAGGAACCAAGTGTCGTGTTTCGCCTAGGCCATGGTTCGGGGTGTGATAGTGTGTGACACTAGTGAACCAATGGCGGGTCGACGATTCAGAAGCCGTAGAGTATTAGACGTTGGTATGTGAGAACAAGTGTGAGTTCGGTAATGACCATCAAATTGGGGAAAATGTATTGTGATCACGGGTACTAAAGAAAAGAAGTTGACAATAAGGACATAAAGGTAGCTTTTATGGAAAGGGTGTTGTGAAGTAAGACTTCTTAGAATATCTTGAATATGAGTATTTTTCGTGATACTAGGGAAGGAAAAAAATTTGTATCTAACATGATTTTCAGGATAAGGTTTCAATTGATGCTAGAGCGAATTTTGTGTTTGACTGTGAAAGGTAAAGGGGGTTCGGCATGACAGAATGGTACCGATAGATGTGGTCATCTGAGCTATGGTTATTATGGAGTATTGAATCTTATGAGAATAATTAGGCATGGTTTGGTGACGGTCTATCTCGAGACTGTGGTACTAAAAATTATTCTTGATATAAGCTCGTTGATGTTAAAGGACCACTCTGTTATACAGTGAATGCTCTAGGAACATCATTTGATCAGTAAATTTGATTGGGATGTAGACTTCTGAGGAGATAGTAATCGATTGATAGAAATGACTTCAATTATGGGCGAATGCGATGAGTTGATAACTTGAGTAGTTACCGGTTGTTTCACTTGGATTTGAGGAGAAATATGGATATTGTTTGTGGTTCGTTTGGCTTAGATGGATGATTTATTTAGAGGATCGAGTGGATTTGAGCATTTTTTGGTTGATAGTGATAAAAGTGATGTGAAATGAAGTATGGGAACTGAAGGATTACGATGAGGCATCTTGTTAACGGGTTCAGAGGATTAAGGTTTGTAAGACTTGAGGTGAGGTAATATGGGTACTTGAGTCGTCTTTAGATTGTGGGGACTTCTTTTTATATCGTGATGTATAGTAAAAGGGTGACCGATGAGGCTGATTGGTGTCTTCGAGGTTAACGGAAGAAAGAAAATAGTACAAACAAGATTTAGTGATGTGAGAGCTTGGTTGCGATTGTACAGTGTAGAGTGGGCTTGACAGTTTATGGATGAGCTGGTATGTTAGGTTATGTCATAGACTAGTAGAGGCCAGTAGTGGACTAAAATTTGGAATCTCGTATTAATTGTGTAAAATTGTCTAGATCCCGCTACTAGTGGTGTTATAACTCGATTGGGGTGTGGGTGTGTTGCACCTTGTATTTTATATGTTGAGTTTCTCCATAAGATAACCGACGTGGAGTTAGAAAGTGAAGTTTTGTCAAGATCATATGAGATACTACATGATTATTCTACGTATATGGGAGTTTAAGTTATGTTCAGCAAGTATCGGGAGGATTGGAGGCTGAACGGACAAAAAGAAACTGAGTGTGACAACTGGGCAACTCAATAGACCGTCGATTTGCACCGTCAAATGACCCTCTGAGAATCAGAGGCTACTGCCATTTGACGGTTGCAAGTTGACAGACCGTCGACCTTGTCGTCGAATTACTGGCGGTGGAAAATTTCCTTCTTTTATGAATTAAAAGGGGCACAACTTTGGGTCATTAATTACACCCAAAATCATAATTCTCTAGACTCTTCAAGCTCCCACTACCATCTCTACATACGCATACACCTCCTAAGCTAATTCAAGTGGAAATCAAGTTTTAAAACCTAAGATGGTTTGTGGAAAATGAGGGTCCTTGCTTTTAGTTGAAGTTGTGGCGGATTTGGTTTAAAAATAAGATTGTGCAAGTGAAGCTCTTTAAGTATAAGCTATGCTCTTCCTTTTATTACTTATATTAAGTTTATTTTGAGGTTAATAAGTCATAAAAGTTAATGAAATGATGGTAGGCAAAGTTATAACTATTGTATTGTAGTTGTTGATTATATATATATATATATATGCACACACAGACCCTAGACCCCTCAGGCGCTATATGTGCATATATTATGTATTATGTATATATGTATGGGGTATGGGAAAGGTGACAACATTATATTCGCACTACCACCTGATCAGTTGGTCATATGATGATACGATGATGATAATGGTGATGATGATGATGCCGGCCGATGCGATATGATAGGATCCCCATAGAGGCTTGACAGGCATTATATACGCATATATGTATATGTTTGACCTCATGGATGCATGCACAGTGTCTACAAATATTATCAGCCTTCAGAAGCAGTTCAGATGTATAGAAACTACACATGTGATTTACTCTCATGGACAGTTCAGGCATACAGGTTGCATTCACTCAAATTATTGATTTCTTATGTCTCTCTTATGTTACTCTTAAGCTTTACATACTCAATACTTTGCCCTTACTGACGTCCTTTCCTTGTGGACACTGCGTTCATACCCACAGGTAGACAAGGAGATGGCACAGATCCTTAGGCTGCCCCTTCAGCGTTGGTGCAGGAGCACTCCATTGTCCGGAGTTGCAGCTCAGAGTGGTATGATTCTTTTGTGTATATATGGGCATGGTGGGGTCCTTTCTCGTCTTTACTACATTATGTATTTTATGTAGAGGCTCGTAGACAGATATGGATGGCTAGATATTTTATGACCTTCTTGGTCTATACTTTTGGATATATCTTTTGTCAGCCATGTCGGCTCGTATGTATGGGCACAGTAGATGATGTACATTTCTATATTTATCCTTTGGGTATGTGACCTCTTTCGGATATGATATTTATGAGTTAGCTTTATGTCCCAGTCAGATATGACTATGGGGCGTACGTTTAGAGGCACTCGGTAGTCTAGCTCCTGGTGCCCGTCATGGCCTTCTGGTTGGGTCGTGACAGAGTGGTTAGAGGTGGTCAGATTCAATAAATGAGGTAAGAGTTGATTCTTTGAGGGCTAGCAACATTAAAGATTTTGAGTAGTAAACAAGAATGCTTGAAATGGTAGATCACTGATGGGTTAACTGATTAAATTCGGGATAACATTTTATAGATCGAGTAAGACAATTCGGGCAAGGACGATTCAGTTTGGTACATGAGAATATTGGTAAGACTGTTATGTGATACGCTAGATTTAGAGAATGTTTAATTTAGAGTTGTAAGTGTTAAGAAAACTCTAATGTGCAGAGTGTGTGGTATGATCCTATCTATCCGATTGATTCGGCTAGCTTGCAAAACTAAGAATTATGTGGTGTTCAATTGAGTGGGTTCGAGTATTGTTTATGGTATCGATGATCGTGAATTGATTAGAAATTGGAAAATTAACGAGTCGATAAAGGGTATAGTTGATCGAGAGTCGTCAAGAATGAGGTACATCTTGGGATTACTTGAGTCTATTTAGATTGTGGCGTCGTTGTCTTGCATATTCAGATGGGATTTGATTGTTACACGAGCTTAAGGAAGGAAGTTAACAGAAATTAACTAAGTGAAATGAGGAAAATTCCGTGAGGTTCGTGATCGGCAACTAGCGATAAACATATTTCAGTAAACCGATATGTTGAGGTTTATAAGAAGTGTCTTGGTGGTACACCGTTGGATAAGTTTTGTAACATTCTGCAGTGGATGAGGTAGCATGCTTTAAGAGAAAGGATTTGTGGAATCTCTATCATGTGAGGACTAGAGTTATATTTTCGAGGTGAGACCCTACTCGTGGTAATATATTATGTTGCAAGTAATATTGACTAGACAGTTTGGGTAAGCCCTTTTGATTATTAAACACTTAGGGGTAGTTGAGCGAGATTTAGAGCGGCAGTGTAAGATTAGATACTTTCAGAAAATTTATGGGCATATCGAGGTGATACAATGATAGGTTCGAGGGTTAAATGATTATTATATAAGGCTTCAGGTTTTGCGTCAAAAAGTTCAGGCTTGTATTGAATTTACGTGTCAAGTAAAGGTTGAGAAACATGAAGATTGAAATCTTAAGGTGTAGCTCTTCGGTACTAAGTTGATAACTTGGATAAGACTCAACCTGTGGAGTCGAGGGTGGTAGACAGGATTTGTTATGCGTTAGGAAGAGATTAGAATTGGCCACCACAGATGTGCGATAGGACTGTGATTGGTTTCGAAAATTCGGAGTCAGTTCAGATGACTATTAGTGATATTTGAGAGTTGTGCATTCATTCAGGGTCAACATTGTTCACGTAAGGCTTAATGGTCTATGGTTATATTTCCAGGAGGATATTTAAGGATTCGATATGTTTCGGCTTAGGTTTGAGGTATGACAGATTTACTGAGCTTTGTCAGGGTTTTCTAGTGGATTTGATGATATTTTCTGCAAACAGTTGCCTGGATAGAATAATGGTATGACTTTGCTCAGTGAGATATTCAGTATTATGGTCCCTGTATTGCGATTTGAAGCTTTAAGAAGACTTGGAACTAGCCAAGTTGGCTGTCAGTAAGATCAGTTTTGGTGGAATTGTATAGATAACTCAAATGAATCGAGGATTCTTTCTGGCTAGAGTAAGTCGTGGTTTCAGGTTGTAGTGTGCGTGTTCATGTGTTTCTAAGAAATCGCGGTGCAAAAAATGGCTTTAGCATGTGTGAAGGAAAGGTTAACGGAATCTGAATATCTTTCCGGTTCACAATAGCTATGGTTTGTGGCCATGTTTCAAAGGATTGCATTAGTTTGGGAAAGTGTTTGTGGGGCCTGTTGATCGCTCTCAGAGTTGCGGTTTATCAAATTAGAGAATTCGAGCAAAAGCAATTCGTTTATTCAAGGATCAGTTGCGAGGGATATTCGAATACAGAGATATGAGAATTGGAGCTTGAGCTAAGTTTAGAGAGTTGTGACTGGTAAAGTGAGTGAGTAGGTTATTCTGAAGGTTATACCCATGTGGGTTGTCATGTGATTTGGGGAAGAAGGGCAAGTGAGCCCGAGGTGTATTGGCCTGTTTGAGACTATCAGCTGTATTGATCCTGTGTTTTATAAGTTAGTTTTCACCAGGCCGGTCAGGTGTTCATCCGATTTTCCACGTTTCCATGTTGAGGAAGTACCATTCTGGTAGTTCCTATATCATTTGTTGGGATTCAAGTTTGCTCGATGAGAATTTACCCTACAAGGAAAAGTCTGACATGCGTAGCCGATATTCTCCGTTATTTGCCGATTTAGGTACTTTGCCGTCCCCTATTCCTTGTCGCTGGAGGATGAGCAATTCTTTAATTGATATCTAATGTAAAGACCCATTTAGTTGTTATTGCGTTCCGACCCTTTTGATCCATTTTCGAGCTTTGTTAGCTCATAATTGACCCACGGGGACCATTAGTACGCTTACTGAGGTTATCAGAGTTGATTTGGGTAAGTTTTTGGGAAAATTGGTTTAAAAGAGAAAAATGGTTGGTTCAAAGTTGACTTATGGATAAACAGAACTTTTTGACGAAAATTGGTTAGGTTATTATAGAATTTGATATATCTAAGGTTGTTAATCATGAATCTTCCAATATTAGTGATAAATTATTGAATCGGAAAGTTAGGGTTTATACCAAAAATTGGGGGTTTCTCCTAGACTCCGAATTTGATTATTTCATGAGTTAATCTAGCTTCTAATTGATAGGAATCGATCACCTAGAACATTAATTTCATGTTGAGACCTATAGATTCCTAATTTCAACTTTCTAGTTCATAAACCCCATTCCATAGGTTGGGATTTGGGTCTTGAATAGAAGTAAGGTTTGAATGATGTTGTTTTTTATTCTAATTACATGATTTGGATATGTTTAGACTTCCATTATCTCGAGGGTCAAAGGAAGGGAAACTCTAAGGTTTGATTATTGGAGAGTTTTTTGTTCGGCTCTCCAGGAAGGTTATGGTTTACCACATGGTGAGACTTCGATTAGCGAAGCACATATTTATATGATATTGTCGGAGAATGCATGTAAGCCTTCAGGTATGAAGTTGGGTTGGATATTGTCTGAGGTTGCGCCTAGTTGTATGATTTTAGGGCTAGCCACTTTGTTGTGTTATTGACTTATCTTGGTCTATTTACTTGTGGGCTTCTTGCCGTGTGCGTGTGATTAGGACTTGATATGATTTCACTTAATATGGTTAAATCGATATTGATACTGTGATATGTGTCCATGTGTGGCATGGTTGGGAATTAGAGCGTTGATCTGCATGTTACGGTATATAGTTGAGGATTTTTATGATTTAAGTGTTTAATTGAGGCTGAGGAAGTGCACGACATGAATTCCATACTTTATATATGATTGTCACCTTTGTGTTTTGCATTCATCTCTCTTTGTATTTCACTTATCATCAGAAAAAGGAAGGATAACGAGAGTGGGCCTGAATTGTGATGTGTACTTATGATAAGACACGAACGATATCTTGATTATGATTTACGGTTGGCAGTGCTATTATGCATGGCATTCATACTCATTTTACATGATATATTGATATGAGCTGTGACTTGGTGCTGATGATGATAAGTGAGAGAGTGTAGCCTCCGAAGTCTTTGCTGGAAAGCGTAAAAGTGAGATGAATGTCCGATGCCTGAGGTCTTTACTGGGATCGTGAGAGTGGCCGATACCTAAGGTCTTTACTGAGATTATGAGAGTGATCGATACCCGAAGTCTTTGTCAGGATCGTGAGAGTGGTACCTGGACTTCACGGGTCCCTCATTGGGTCATGATCGCCGAGACATGGAGTTATTCAGTCCAAGGAATGTTGTACAAAGGTTCATATGCATTGCATTCATCATACATACATTATTGCATTGCATTGTTCCTTTTGGTTTCTAGCGATGTGTTGTGATACTATCGTGATATACTAGTTCGGATTGATTATACTGAGACTTGGCACCGTTGGGTTTAGATGCTATAACGTAGGTGATGACTTGTTTTGTGGATATGGATTCGTGTTGACTTGTATTTGTTGGTTTATGGGTTTATCCTTCTCTGTTGTCTTTATATGCGTTAGCTAGTCTTAGTCAGCATATGATACCTACCAGTAATTATTGTTTGCACTGACCTGCACTTGCTGCATTCTTTTATGAATGCAGAGTACCAGATGGGATCCACCTCTACTCCTCGTGACTGGTATTCGAGGTTTGCTGATTCGAGTCTTTCAGGATGAGCACGAGGACGTTCACTGCCCGAAGACTGTTCCGTCTGTTATGTCTTTATTTCCATCCTCAGACATGATTTTGAGACCAATTATGTATTACTATTAATGAGACTTGTAGTATTTAGTTAGATGCTCTTGTATGACCATACCAAGATACTGGGGTGTATTTCATTTACTTGCACATTTTCTTATATTATTATAGTAAGACTTACGTTATTCTATCTTCTTCTGCCTTATTTATGTTTTTATGATTGTTGGGATGTGGGTTCGCCTACCGAGGTGAGGAAGGTAGGCGCCCGCACGACTTACTGAAAATGGGTCGTGACATTCATGTATGTTTCATATTAGTCCTCATGTTTAGCCTAATCACTTGTTATACAAAGACACTATCTTCTACTGTAGAATAGCATCATAGAGCTTGATTATCTATTCAAACAATTTAGATACTTATTTGTTGGTTGTCTGTTTTGTTTAGTTTACTTATCTTAGCCCTCTGAATAGGTGTTCAGCATGTCGTATTAATCATGTTTAATTCATATGAGTATTTGTTTATTTTAGGTGCAAAAATGATAGTTTGATGTCACGACCCATTTTGGCTAAGTAGTGCGGGCACTTACCTTTCCCACATCGGTAAGCGAACCCTCAACCCAACGATAATAAAGGCATAAATAAATAAATCAATTGAGCGGAAGAGAGTAATTCACGTAAGTTTTACGATAATAATATAGAAGAAAGTACGGAAATAAGAAATACACCCAGGGTCTGGTCTAATCCATACAAGAGCATCTAAATGAAAATATACAAGTCTGGAATACAATGATACATCAAATCTGCCTATATCTCATAATGGGAAAGTAAGACATAATAAGAGGAGTCTTCAAGGCAGCGAATGTCTCGTGCTCACCCTGGAAACTCGAAGCTGAACTGATGGTGACTATCAGCCACACGAGATGGAAGCAGATCCAACCTGGAACTCTGCATTCATAAAAGAAAGCAGCAAGTGCAGGTCAGTACAATACTACAGTACTCGTAGGTATTATCGTCCAACTAAGTCTAGCTCACATAATTCAAACAATAAAGATGGATAGGTCAACACAAAACAGAGCAGAGTATCCATCATCACCTAGGTTGAAGCATCTAAACCCAAGTGTACCAAGTCTCAATGTATCCTATCTGAAATCAACAACACAAGTAAACCACCAGATCATCACAATATAAAACAAAATGCAATTCAATGCAATGATGTCAGAATGCCAATGCAATGCAATGTTGAGTACACATGTACTCCGTACGGAAGTATCGATGTCCCGGTAGCACAACCCATGGGGGACACGCAAGTCCATGTACTCACTCAATCTACGATTCCGGGACAATCATCGGACATCGAACTTACACATCACTCCACACAATCCATGATTCCGGGACAATCATCGGACATTGGACTACTCACATCACTCACATACAATCCACGATTCCGGGATAACCATTGGATATCAGACTACTCACATCACTCTCATGCAAATGAAGCTCAGCTCATCATAGTGATATAAACAATGTATCAACTATATATCATGAGAGATGTGAACGTGTGCGATGTATGAGTTAACCTGAATAATAAGATCAATATCACAAGCACCAAGCATGGGTACGCCAATAATATCATGAAAGACTACCCAAGTCATATAGAGCACTATCCTCGAAATCAATGCCAACAAATGAGGCACCAAAATATCATGAACAAGATATATTAATAGTCTCTGATATCTACAATCACTACGCGGCATCAGGCCCACAATAATGGAACAAATCGAATTAGAACACAATGGGGTGGCTAGCCTCAATCACACAACAAGGCCCAATCTAATACAACATCCAGCCCAACTTCATACCCGAAGGTTTACATGCTTTCTCCGATAATACAGTCTAAATATATGTTTCGCTACATGAAGTCTCACCAAGGGTAAGCCATAACCTGCCTAGATGGCCGAATAGCAAAATGCCAACAATCACTCCTTCGCTTCCCCTTCCGCTGAGCCTCAAGATCAAGAAAGTCTAGCCATATTCGAAATCTAGGTTCGAAATATAGCCATATTCGAAATCATGAATATTGAAACTTATATTGCTATCATTCAATTTAAGTCAAAACCCAACCGTAGAATTTAGGGGAAATGGAGGCCCATAAGGTCAAAACGTGAAATTCAGGGTAAAATATCAAATTAAACACTATCTGATCAAAACCCATCAACCATTGCTAAATTAACTCAAAGGTTCACCTAATTTAGAAGTTAAAGCAAAACCCCCAATTTCAGGCATAAACCCTAACTCTTAGATTCAAGAATTCAACACTAATAATGGGAGATATATGATTAACAACCTTAAATACATCATAATCTAGCATAAACCCAGTCAATTTCATCATTAATAAGCCTAGATAGAAAAATCCATCAAAACCCACTTTTAATCTTTCATTACTAATGAACTAACAAGAGGTTAATGACATCTTCAAAAACGCTCTCTTCTGTCTCCTAAAATTTCATGCAAACCCTAATACTACAAACCCTAACCTAGCCGTATCATGGCCACTCTTGCCACTGGTCAGCCGTCGTCGGCGGCTGACCAACCTTTCCCTCTAACCTCCTCAATCATATTTCCACCTCTACCTCAATCCAACCTACCCCCTTCATCTTAATCTCAACCAAACCCTAATTCTTCAAACCCTAATATAAACCCTTCTACAAACCCTAATTCTTCAAAAAGCTTTGGTAACACCTTAACGGGTAGAGAGGAAGTCTGTACAACAACAAAGCAGCAATGTGAGCCTATACCTAGGAAGAATCTAACGTATATTGATGGTATTCCAATGGTGAAGTGGACCGAGGTTGAAATCAAACGAATGGAGATATTGGAAGACTTTCAACATGCAGTGATAGGAATGTTTTCTCATGGCTGGCCTGATTTGGAAGAACTACGCAATATTGTACCATCACAATATGGCGTAAAAAGAGACTGTAAGGTTGGTTTTTTTAGGCCAAGACATGTTTTGATCAGATGCTCATTTATGGAAGATTTTATCAATCTTACGTCCAAAGGTGCATATTATTTGAAGGCTAAAGATGGTTTTACTTATCAGATGAGGCCCCTTATCTATGATTCTAAGTTCAAAGTGGATGAAGAAATATCTCAGGCAATGGCGTGGATTTATTTTCCAAACTTGTTACCTACTTTCTTTGTCAAAGAATCTTTGTTTACTATGGCTTCTGCTGTTGGAAGGCCTTTGCAGTTGGACATGGCAACCATAAACAAGACTCGACCTAGTTGTGCTAGAGTTAAGGTCCAAGTAGATCTTCTTGCTGAGTTACCTAACTTTATGATGTTGGAAATAGAGTATGAGGATACAAAGGATATCAGGAAGATGAAAGTCAAAATTCAATATGATTTCTTACCAAAATATTGCATTGAATGTAAGATTCAAGGCCACTCTAGAGAAGAGTGTAGAATTCTTCATCCTGAATTGAAGAAAATAGTAGAAGTTGATGTTATAAGCTCAGATAAAGGGGTGAAGAATACAGGAAATCAAGAGGAACAAATTGTCCAGGATAAAGGCAAGAATGAGGCACGCAGATGGTATCATGGTAGATATTTGTTCCAAAAACTAACACTTCTGATAAGGTGGATGAAAGCAAGGTTGAGAATGCTGATGCAACGAATAATGCTGATTCAGAAGTACAATTGGTGGTGCAAAACAAAGTTGATGTTTCAAATATTGTGGAAGAAGGTGAGATACCAAGTACAAGTACATCCAAAACTGAGGGGGAGAATTCAAATGCAAATGGCAACAAGAATGGTCAAAGTAATCAGTTGGAGACTAGGCTGAATAATGCAGACATGGAACAAACAAATGTGGATGACATTATTCAATGTTCCACACAAGGTCGGCAAATAATACAGGAAGTTATGCCAGGCATTAATAATGAGCAAGGAATAATGCAACAAACAACTACTCAAAAGGTGACAGATCAAGAGGAAGAAATTCATAGTTCATGGGCTGATAAGGTGGAGGAAAAGGAAATGAATACAGGAGAAAGGCAACAGGAATATGGAGAGTAAGGTAGTACTGATGGAGACCCTAGGAAAGAGGACAGTGTGGAAGAAACATTTGAAGGAAATCCTGGTGGCACCAATACAACAGAAAAGGGAACAAGTTTAAGGCAAGTAAAGGTTCCAGACAAAGAGGAGGTTCAAAAACAAGATGTTTATCCTGATCATGATGAACATGTGGCTGTTGATGATAGAGGATTATATGGAGTAAAAGAGGCTATAGAGGGTTCTCCCTCAGTGATAATTCATAATCCTTTGCAAAGAGAATGAAAAGTACAGGAAAATGTGCAATTAATAGAGGCAACTGCTGTAGTTTCCACAAGTGACAAGATGGAGGAGCAGATGGATGTGGAGCAAGATGCTGATCTACCAGATCATCCTTCCTCAAAAAAGGCACTGGTGATTTCACATACTGAGAGCCAACAGGTGACACTTTATAGAAAGCCTTCCCCAATCAAAGAGCTACATGACCTGATCTCTCATAATATTGATGTCATGGAAGTAGAGGATGATGTCAGAGATCTTCATAAAGAAGACAAGGACGAGAATATTAAGCAGAATAAGGAAAATATTCTTAAACAGGCTGATATATCTCCTAATAGCAAGTCTAACAATAAGGGTCAGAAGAAAGGCAAGAAGAATTCTATTGACAAGAAAATTCCACTCAGGGTGGTACCAAAGAGGAATGCTACTACATCTAATGTTAAATGATGTTAAAATCATTCGTTTGGAACATTAGGTCAGTGAAGACACAAAAAGCCTTTCATAGGTTACAAATGTTAAATAGACATCACAAATTCTTTTTGATTGCTCTCATGGAACCATTTCAACATGTCAGGACAATAAACCATTATAGGAGAAGGTTGGGAATGTGCTTAGCTAATGCCAACGGTAATGGTAAAATCTGGTACTTTGTGGCTGATAATATAGAAGTAGAAGTTCTGATGGATTCCCCTCAGCAGATTACTTTGAAGCTGTTTTTACAAGATTTGAAACAGTATCTTATTACTACTTTAGTATATGCTAAATGTAATGCTTCTGAAAGGCTAGAGTTGTGGGAGGATATTTATCATCTTTCCAATACCTTGACTTGTTCCTGGTTAATAGGAGGAGACCTCAATGTGGTTTTGAATGATGAAGAAAAGATAGGGGGTAATCCTATTCAACCTCAGGATATAGAAGAGTTTGTTTTTTGCAAAATTCCTGTGAACTTGAAGAGGTAAAGTTTAAGGGAAGTCCCTTCACTTGGTGGAATGGAAGAGCAGATGAAGCATGTATTTTTGAGAGACTGGCTAGGATGTTGGTGAATTCTCTTCTTCGTGACAATTTTGAAAATAATGAAGTGGAACATCTTGTAAGAACTAGATCAGATCATGCTCCACTTTTGTGTACTTATGGTGACAACCATCAGAATCATTTCAGACCTTTTAAATTTATATCATTTTGGATAGAACATGCATCTTTCCTGAATACAGTTAGGCTGAATTGGTCCACTTGGGAGCATGAAGACCCTTTTATAAACTTCAAATGCAAGATGAAAAAGTTGAAAGGGGTGTTATCCAAATGGAGCAGGGAAATGTTTGGTGATATCTTCAAGCATCTGATAATAAGGGAGGAAATAGTGAGATTAAAGGAAGAGTTGTTTAAAGAAAATCAAAGCCAAGTAAATAGAATGGTTCTGCAGAAAGCTCAGGCTGAGACTAAAAGATACTTGCATTATGAAGAAGAGTACTGGAGACAAAAATCAGGCCTGGATTGGTTTGTAGATGGAGACAAAAATACTAGATTCTTCCATAATCTAGTGAAGGGAAGAAGGAAGAAACTGCAGATCAAAAGAATTCAAAATTCAGATGGTTCATGGATTGAGGATGACGACCAAATGGCAGATGAGGCTGTGCACTTTTATACACAACAATTTTCACAAGATGATATAATTGGAGAAGAAAATTTATTGTCACATATTCCTGTTTTGATTAATCAAATTAGAAATGATCTACTGTGTCAAATGCCTAGTGTTGATGAAGTCAAAAAAAGTTGTTTTCAACCTTTGTGGATCAAGTGCTAGTGGACCTAATGGTTTTCCTGGAATTTTCTATCAGACTTGTTGGGATATTATTAGTTTGGATGTATACAAGATGGTGGTGGCTTTCTTTCAGGGTCATACTCTTCCTAAGGAAGTTACTCATACAAATCTTGTTCTACTACCAAAGAAGGAGTTGGTTCAAAGTTACTCAAACTTAAGACCTATAAGTTTAAGTAATTTTATCAACAAGGTGATGTCAAGAGTGGTTCATGATAGATTAGAAGTTGTGCTACCAGAGTTGATATCTATTAATCAAGCAGGCTTTGTATAGGGGAGAAGCATTATTGAGAATGTGCTCTTGGCACAAGAAATAGTGACAGACGTCAGAAAAAGGGGCAAACCAGCAAATGTTGTGATCAAATTGGACATGGCAAAGGCCTATGATAGAGTATCTTGGTCATATTTTATAAAGGTACTCAGCAGAATGGGATTTGCTAGTCAATTCATTGACATAATTTGGAGGCTGATTGCAAATAACTGGTATTCCATCCTTTTCAATGGTCAGGCCAAAGGATTTTTCCATTCAACCAGGGGTGTCAAACAAGGTGATCCACTTTCACCTGCACTGTTCATCTTATCAGCAGAGGTGTTATCAAGAGCTCTAAATGCAGAATTTGACAATGTTGAGTATGTGGGCTATGGCATGCCTAAATGGAGTCAAAATATCAATCATCTGGCTTATGCAGATGATACTATAATATTTACATCTGCAGAAGGAGAGTCATTGAAGAGAATTATGAAGATTCTGCAGGGTTACGAGGCAATTTCAAGTCAGCTGATCAATAAAGACACGAGTGCCTTTTATATGTATCACAAGATTCCTGGTGTACTGTCTCAACAGGTGGAGCAAATTACAGGCTTTAAAAGGGATCAGTTTCCATTAAAGTATTTGGGATGCCCTATATTTCATGCAAGGAGTAAAAAGGTATATTACAATGACCTTATCAAGAAGGTGAAAAACAAGCTGCAAAATTGGAAAGGAAAATTGCTCTCTTTTGGTGGAAAAGCAGTTCTTATCAATAGTGTGCTTCAGAGTATTCCCATATACATGCTTTCAGCTGTTGTTCCCACAAAATATACAATTAATGATCTTCATAAAATATTTGCAAGGTTTTACTGGAGTACTAAAGAAGAAGGTAAAAGTAGGAATTGGTCCTCTTGGGACAAGGTTTGTTTACCAAAAGAAGAAGGAGGACTAGGATTCAGATCTCTAGATGATGTGTCTAAGGCCCTTTTTGCCAAATTATGGTGGAGATTTAGAACATCAAATAAATTATGGTCAGCCTTCATGTGGAATAAATATTGCAAGAAGATGAAGCCTACAGAAGTGCAGTGGAAAGGTGGATCACAAGTGTGGAAAAGAATATTAGAAGCAAGGGATCAGGTGGATCAACAGATATGGTGGGAACCTAGAAATGGAGCATGTGATGTATGGGAAGATAATTGGACTAATCTTGGTTCAATCAAACAGGAAATGCCTCTAGAATTTCAGATTGACACCAGCATTAAAGAGGTATCATACTTTATGAATGCAGAAGGCTGGGATGTATAGAAATTGCATAACAAGCTGCCAATTAATTTGTGTGATCATATCCTACAAGAGTTGAGTATAGTGGAGCATTCAGAGGAGAAAGATAAAGCCTGGTGGATGGATAGTGTCACACCCTAATCTCACTAGGGTGTGATGGGCACTCGACCCCATATCCGGAGCCGAGCGAACCCACAGACTTTCATTTCGTACATAATCTTTCCGGACTTTTAATCAAATCGAATGTGATACATAGTAAAACTTGCTGAAACATATATATATTTTATAGCTTTCAAGTGAAACAAATCTGTAATCATACGGACTTTATAACGTGATACGAAACGACATATCGGCTGATGGAGCCGCTTACTAAACCGACACACCATACCCACGACTCTGTCTGCAAAGTCTCTAACATTAACAGAACCTTTAACACATATATTCTGACTCGGCAGTTCTCCGGGAGCAAATGGAGCTTGCCCTCCTCACTGGAACATCTTCCATAATATCTTCAACGCATCTGGGAGTACCTGCGCGGCATGAAACGCAACCCCTGAAGAAAGGGGGTCAGTACGGAATATGTACTGAGAATTTAAGGCATGAAACACAGAAACCGAAGTCACAACCGAAGTAAGATGTACAGAAGGTGAGCACAATAACCAGAATACCAAAGTGTTGCATCTGACGTACAAATCATACATAAGAGGTTCCGGAAGGCAAATACGGCAATCAAAATGCAGAAATGCTTTGCTTTCTTTTGAAAAACATTTCTGTCTCATACACACAGACAATAAAACACACAATTACCGCGGCCAAAAGTCCAGCGGTCACTATCACACATACCGCGACCAAGTGTCCAGCGGTTAGCATCCCAAACCCGACATACCGCGGTCAGGGGTCCAGCGATCAATGTCGTAGATACCGCGGTCAGGGGTCCAGCGGTCAACATCACAAATGCGGCATACCGCGGTCAGGAGTCCAGCGGTCAATGTCGCACATACCGCGGTCAGGGGTCCAGCGGTCAATGTCGCACACACCGCGGTCAGGGGTCCAGCGGTCAATATCACATAGTGCGCACAATAATATAACCGGCCCGGGACTTGGCGAAAGAGGTAATAACAGAATGCCAAATTTATTACTTTCCAAACATAAATCACACATGCCAGGATCATGCATCACACAAGATTCATGTATGCCAAAATCGTATATCAGAAAAATACAGAAGGTAAGTAGCTTATCCAGAATATCAGAATGCTTACTTTTCAATCACAAATGATGCATATCAAAGTCATGCAAAGGGCACAGGAACATGGTCGCCACTCCTGTCTCTAGCGCCATAACACATCATACTCCAGAAGATTTCATAACACGTACACAGTATCTTGGGAACCGGACATATACCACGAGAACCCGGGGACCAGTCACATCATAATCCATATACACAGTAACTGGGACGGACATATACCACAGTACCCCAGAACCGTACACGGTAACCGGAGACGGACATATACCACAGTACTCCGGAACCGAACACATCATACTCCATATACACGGCAACCGGGGAGGGACATATACCACAATACCCCAGAGCCGGACACATCATACTTCGAAATTACATACATGGAACCCGACCCCTAGACAAGGGACTCGGCGAACCATACGCACGATACATACCGGCCCGGAACTCGGTGAAAGGGATCATAGCATATATACGAGCGGATTAGTAAGAAACTAGGTGCACATAAATTAAAACCCGATGAAAGAATTGAATGTATTATCAGGATATTCGTAACAGATTATTTATAACCGAATACTTATTTCGGATACCTATATCAGATTACTTGTGTCAGGATATTTCTATCAACATACTTATATCAGATTACTCATAGCAGACTCCTTATATCGAATTACATGCTCACATCATGATATTCACATTAAGGAGCTTTCCAGTGACTTATGGAATGAATCAAACGGAGTCTTAGATTCATAGACGAAAGTCTTACTTTTATATCATACAAAAATAGCTCAAGTGAGACAAACGAAGGAAGTTTCGAAACTTGTGGGCCCACCTCTGGTCAAGTCGAGGTGGCGGATATAAATTACTAACATTGGACTCTATGGAGTCATCCATGAAGGTTTCAGAGCGAGCCTATCACGTCTGTACGGGTTATGGATGTTTGAACAGTTTTCCAACAAAACTTTAGGGCTATAATTCAATTGTGCTGAATGAATAGTACCAAAATTAAGACTCGCATTTCTATGAGCAGAATAACCCACGAGGCTCAAATCCGAATCTAGTACACCTAGGACATGCCAAGAGAAGAAAAGGGGTAGCTTTACATACCTTTTCCGCTTTTTATGCTACTCAAATTCAATTTCCAAATTCTCCAAAATCTACAATTGGTCACAAATACCAAACATTAACCATAAGCCCTTAGGAGTTCAATCTTGAATTAACATTTGCCTACAGAAATTTCGGCAGCACCTCCCCTATTTATATGCCTAGCCCAGAATTACAATTCAGCAACCAACACATCAACAACAATACCAAATATAGTAACAACATTTCCAACACCAACATATGCCGTAAAATAGCCCGCACATTATTTTCCAAATTTTCCCAACCAACCAATTCGCGATATAACTATTTAATAATTTTATTTCCGCAAAGAGGTCAAAATTAACACTAACAACATCAATAACAACATCCTCCACATTCGACAAGTTAAATACATTTGTTTTCATCCAAAATTTTCTTCAAACCCCATTCTACAATTCAACCATACCAACAAACGAATTTATCACGCTATTTTCTTCGTTCTAATCCGTTAAAACTTTAAATAAACTTGTTAACAATGAAAAAGATCCTTATTCATACCTTAAGTGCACAGCCACCACGTCCACCCTCTTATTTTTAGTTTATTTTTAGCTCAAATCGAAGGCAACGCGACGTAGAACACTTTTCTCTTCATGGGCTTCGGGATTCGGGGCTTCGATTTTGGTCAAAAACTGGTTTTCTCTCTAGGATCTCCTCTCTCTTTTTCTCTAGAGTTTTCCAGGTCCTCTTGGTCTGAAAATGAGGGAGAGAAACCGAATTTTTCTATTAAAAAGCGTGGGTAATGGGCCTGACCCTAATTGGATTCGGGTTGGGCCGGATTTACTGTTCAACTCGACCCTCCTGCCTTAAAATGTTTATATATCCTTATCCCGATGTCACCTATATGCCCACGACCTACCGTTGGAAAGCTACTTCAATTATTTACAACCTTGATTTCTGGGGGTTTTCCCAAATTCCAAACTTATAATGCCGTCTTTGCCCCTCCAAGTCAGGTCATCCGAAAACGTTTTCTTAAATTGTCCTTTTGGAGGGCTTACACTCATTTTTGGCTTATGGATCCTTCTTATGACATGCTCAACTTCAAATGTACTACCGATATATCTATTCATATGTCTTTTATAAGGTCCCGACGTGTGGGCCCCACCTTAACTTACTGTAACGAGGGTTTTTCGTTAAATAACTTATGAACCAATTCACACCATATTGTCTCCAAATGTCGTATGTGTATATATTCTTAGACTTAGATCACCCAATATTCATCCTTAATCCTTGTTTGACTTAACTCCTTTTCGAGCTTGTACCACGCCGTCTATGATTTTGTAGCGCGAAATTTTTCGGGGGTGTAACATTGACATATCCGAATGTACAAAATACGGGATATAACAGATAGTACTAGAAGAAATTTTACTGTAGGGAGTGCTTGGAATTTGCTTAGGAAAAAGGCTCAAACATCAGCTAACTTTCCAAAATTATGGTTTAAAGGTGCTCCATTCAAAATATCATTCTTCCTTTGGAGATTATGGAAGTTCAAAATACCAGTGGATGATGTACTAAAGAGAATGAATATTAGTATTGTATCTAGATGTAGATGCTGTCTGAACCCTCATCAGGAGGAGACAGTTCAACATCTATTCTTAATAGGTGAATTTGCAGTAGAAATATGGCAATATTATAATGCTACTGTGGGGATAATTGTTCCAAGGATTCAGATTCATCAGACAATAGTGCAATGGTGGTATATGCAAGGTCCTACAAAACTCAATTCGGTTATGCAGGCTGCACCAGCATTCATATGCTGGCTATTATAGAAGAGAAGAAATACTATTATGCATGGGGGTAAGATGAATAAAATAAAGGGGATAAATGGGATCAACTACAATCTACAACAACTGGTGAAGACATTATATCCTTGGCTGAGAAATATTCCATATGATTGGCCTCACATGATGAAATATTTGGAGGATTACAGGCCTAGAGTAGGATATAAGATGGTGCAATGGAAGTGTCCTGATGCTGGCTGGTTTAAGTGCAATACAGATGGGGCCTCTAGGGGTAATCCAGGTTTGAGTTCAGCTGCTTGCTACATTAGAGATGATGTTGGAAACCTGATATATGATGGGGCAAGAAGAATAGCTGATACAACAAATATCACAGCAGAATCTGTGGCTATATTGGATAGAATTGAGTTCTGCATTAAAAATGATCTGGTGCCTGTAATGATTGAATCAGATTCTCTGTCCATGATAAACATCATTCAAAGAGTATGGGAGATTCCATGGAAGATCAGTATGGAAGTTAGTAAGATCAAGTTTTGGAGGAACAAGGGGCAAGTGCAGTTTGCTCATATCCTTAGGGAAGGCAATGCACTTGCAGATTTTTTAACTAACTTGGTTTTTGATTTTGCAGGTACAGTTCAATTTCATTCATTTGCTGAATTGCCAGCAGGTGCAAAGAAGATTCTCAATAGTGATTAGATGATGATGCCTAACTTCAGAAGCAAGATTTATAGAAATAGAGAACCTGACTGAAACTCTCATATATATCTGATTTCTGTATACAAGCCAACAAGTGATGACACATGATTTAGTTTCACAAGGAAGTAAAGTTTCATGATAACAGCTTGGTCTGATGTTGTAGATCTGATTGGATGACTAACGTTATCCTTGTTCGTGTGTGGTATTAACATAAATGTTCATCCTACTAACAGGATCTCTTTAGTTACCTAATTCAGTTACAAACATTCAACATGACCTCATGAGCAAGATTGATTAAGGTTATTGGACAACATAAGACAACAACTATGAGGAACTTCGTACCTCACTTCTTCTTGAAAGAGTTTCAGTGATATTAGATACCATAGTATCTGGTGAGAGCTTGAGGTGACTGATAATGGCATCAATCCAAAGACGGAGTGTACTTGTTTGCAACTATCATTGTTACATTTGGCTGTTCAAACAAGGCTTAGCTTTTTTTGATTTCCTAGGATAGAGTAGTATAGTTTATTTTTAGTTTTCTTTCATTTTGTTATGTAAATATCTTCGATTACTTTTTAATAAAATCCAACAGCATCAGGCTAAAAAAAAAAAAAGCTAACAAGACAAAGGGGTTCTAAGATTATTAAGAATAATGAATTAGCAAGACGGTTAGGAGAACTTACAACAAAGAATCATCACCAATAATCCCCAAGAATAGTTCCCAAGAGCTCAAATTTTGGAATGGTGTTAAATGATAGACTAAGGGCTTTTAACACTTCATTTAATGAACTAACTGCCCATCACCCGCTTCTGCGTCACTAATACTGCTCCAGCAGTAGCATGACAGCTACAATGGCCATGCCCAATTGGCAAGGCCCGCTCCAGCGGCAGGGTGACCGCTTTCGCGGTATTGCTGCCATGGTACTGGTGATGCCAAAGCGGGCACCAAACACCAGAAACTCCCCCAAAGTTTCACACCTCAACTCGAATTTCCTACTAATTCCTGAGGTCGTCTGCTCATAAACCACATACACAGACACGCATAAAAACACGCTACGAACGTGCTCGTGGCCTCGAAATTCCGAAAGGGGGTCTCGTTGACTGAGCCAAGCCCCGATACCTCAATTTTCAACTTCCCAAACTAAGTCCCAAAATGCATTCAGGTGCATTGGGAATCGAGCCAGATAGACACACTAGTTCTAAACGACCATTCGGACCTCTCAAATCGATGAATTTTTCAATAAGGTTCGTTTACCCAAAAATCAACATTGAGTCAACTCGTTTTCTCTTAAAGCTCAAATTTCACAAAAAGTCACCCGAATCAAATATAGACACCTCGGGAAGCATGTCAACGGTCCCCTTGGGTCAAAAGTAAGCTAACCAAGCTCAAAAAAAGGCGAAAGTGCCGGAAAGACTATAACGACCAAACGGGTCGTTACATCAAGTACCAATTAAACCATCGCTGATCCTCGTGCGAAGAAAGGAAAAGAACGGGGAAAATACCTGAATCAGTGAACAACTGGGGATATCCGTTGCGTATGTCGGACTCGGTCTCCCAAGTAGCCTCCTCAATAGGACGGTGCTTCCACTGCACCTTCACAGAATCAATCTCCTTCGACCTCAACTTTCGAACCTGCCTATCAAAGATCGCAATAGGCTCCTCTTCATAGGTGAAATTATCATCAAGTAATATTAAATCCCAACGAACAATGTAAGTACCGTCGGCGTGGTACTTTTTCAGAATGGAAACATGAAAAACTGGATGAACTCCTACCAAACCTTGCGGCAAGGCTAACTCATAAGCAACATCGCCTATACGGTCAACAATCTCTAACGGGCCAATCTACCTAGGGCTCAGCTTGCCCCTCTTCCCAAACCTCATAACACTCTTCATGAGTGAAACCTTCAGTAGAACCTGGTGACCAACAACAAACTCTAAATCTCGGACCTTCCGGTCCACATACATCTTTTGTCGACTCTGAGCTGCGAAAAGCTTGGCCTGAATAACTCTCACTCTATCAAGGGACTCTCTCAACAGATCCGTACACCAAGGTCGAACCTCGAACCCATCAAACAAGCCAACCAAAGATATACACCTCCTACCATATAAAGCCTCAAAAGGCGCCATGCCAATACTCAAATGATAATTGTTGTTGTACGCTAACTCTTCTAATGGAAAGTGTTGATCCCAATGACCACCAAGATCAATAACACACGCTCGCAACATGTCCTCGAGCACTTGAATAGGCCGCTCGGATGGGCCATCGGTCAGGGGATGAAAAGTTGTACTAAGATCCAATTGGGTACGCAACTCTTCATCCAATTGGGTACCCAAATCCTCATGAAAAGCCCTCTAAAATTGAGAAGTGAAGATAGTAGCCCAATCAAATACTACAGAAATAGGAACCCCATGTAATCTCATAATATCCCGAATGTACAACTTGGATAACTTCTCCGCGGTATAAGAAATCTGAACCGGAACAAAGTGAGCGGACTTAGTCAACCGATCAACTATCACCCAAATAAAATCAAACTTGCCCAGGGTCTTCCGAAGACCCACAACAAAATCCATATAAATCGTCTCCTACTTCTACTCGGGAATGGGCATCCTCTGAAGTACACCGCCAGGTCGCTGGTGCTCATACCTTTTTTGCTGACAATTTCCACACTTAGCCACAAAATCAACTATATTCCTTTTCATCCGACGCCACCAATAATGTTATCTAAGATCACGATACATCTTAGTTTCCCCCAGATGAATGAAATATCGAGATCTATGAGCCTCAAACAAGATCAACTGAATCAAATCTCCTGTAATGGTTTCCTTTTTCGCGCGAGTTTAAGGGCCAAGAAGGCTACTACGAAATCATTGACTCTCTTTCGGACTTGTTTTGAAAAAGAGTCGCCACCTAATTTTTAGGAAATTAGGAAAATATATTTTGAAGGGTTTATTCAAATGCAGTGAAAAAACTTTCATAATTCAGAGTTCTAGGTAAGGGTTCTGGTGATTCCCTGGGGACGGTGTTAGGCTCTCCAGTATTAAGGATTCGTACTATACGGTTGACCTTCGAATTCCACTGTATGAGTATTTGTTTAAACTGCTTATTTTGTGTTTACTTTCCCTCAAAAAAAAGAACTGTCATGCTTATCATTTTATTTTATTTTTTGGAAAAATTTAAATATATTCCCTTTATATATAGGGTATCGTAGTTCTGGATTTATAACATCCGTGTAGAAATAGTCTCCTTTAGGTTTAAGAAGTACATGTTTATAAAAAGAGAATGTAAAGTGAGTTTTTGTTTTATAAATTTAATCCTTATTATACTCATACACCTGGCTCGGGTTGGTCTTTATTGGTACGTTCAGCCTTTTCCCGAATTATGCATTACGAATTGGTTTTATACTTTTATAAAGGCGTTTTCATACTTAAAAATAAGTATATACCGTTTGTAAACACTTGTTTATTTGGGCCTGCTAGGGGCCAAAACAGCATCATATTTTAGGAGTCCCTTTTATACTTTAAACAAAATACTTTTTGGAATTTCGCAAAAAAAGAACACCTGTTTTCAGATTAAAATTGATCCACTTCTTGTCAAGAATTTACCAAGTGTTTTTTAGATGAAAAAGTATAAAAGCTGATGGGCATTGGACCCATTTATTAGAAGCTAAGGTGGGAAAATCCTTTGATTATGGTAAAAACTAATTGAGTTAAATAACTTGGTTGAAAACAACTTTTGCTATAAAATACGATGGCCATTTGAGAAGTTAGAAAAGTCAGTTTGTTGTTTGGGGAAAACAGTTTTGCTAAGTTCTAATTTTACTCAGTCATATAAAACGTTATGCCAAATCCGTGATTATTGAAAACGCGCACGGGGACCTAAAGTCAACTAAACAACATAGGAACCGTTATCCTAAGACGTCTAATTCCAACCATAAGTTTTTTCGCTATAATATGGGTTTGCATACATTTTATTACAAATACATCATATTGAAAATAAATTAAAAAAAAAAGTAGGGAGACAAGGTTAGACTAGTGGAGTACCAAGCCCCTAGTTGGTCATTTTCACCCATGACCGGGCCTTCTGCACGCCTCGCTATCTTCCTTTCGCCTTCTCGGACTATATTTTGAAGTAGTGTTCCGACTTGGGCCTTAGGCCCAAGAGGGTGGTTTCATGCATTTGTGACTCGAGTGGTCGAGTGATAGGAGGGGGAGGGGGGGGGGGGGGGGAGGGAAGAAAACACTGGTTAGTTTATAATCGCTGAACTTATCACTAAGGTAAATAACTAAAATTAAATACACATACATGGACGATGTAGAATACACACACATATACATATATAAAAGGAAGCTTATACTCGTTCTATACTTACCCCTTTTGCCTACTCTAAGCGACGTTCAAGTTATCCTGGACTTAGGCATGGCATGGGACTAGGTTTGGATCCCTTATATCCGATGGCGCACAAGTTCCAAAGAGTTTCAGAGAACTCCAGGCATGGCTAACACTGGGAGATTAAGACATCGCCGAATTACTACGCTTGGCCTTGGATTTATTTGGGCCTCATTGAGAGTGGATAGAGAGAGTATAGAATTAGAGACTATGGACACAAATAATCTACTAATAGCTTAAATGAGCAGTCATGGGCACTGTATAGGCATCCACATTGAGATAATTCTCCTTGAGAAAATTATTCATCACAACACAACACTTGACCAAATCAAATACAACGTCTTTTTAAAAGAGGAAGAGCAAGCAGCCAGCAGTTGCAACAGAAATATAGAGGAAGGAGACAACCAGTTTCTAGGAGGGAAATATAACAAATCAACACTTGCATAGGCGCCAAAACAGTTTAGCCAGATGACAGCCAACCTAAAAAATATAGTCATGTAGGCACCTTACAACCAACAAGTGAGTTATTAATCTAAACCTCAATAGGATCAAACTTAGGGCGGCACTGCCCAGCAGGCATATTGAAGTAAAGAGAGGTGTACATGATCCTATATAGGCAGCAATGTTGAAAAGAAATAAGAAAAGAAATAATCACTCATGATTAAACTTACAAAATTACTTTTTCCTGAAGGAAGAGAAACTAGCAACAAGTAAGCAAGAAAGTCATGTAAAACACACAAGGGACCAGTGGCACAAAGTCGTGTGGGAGGCTACTCTTGACACTGGAAATGGAAGAGGGCAGCAGCCAAGCTACTAGGGAAGTTATAAGACAAACACAAGTCTTGGGGGGCAGGAATAATACACACTAATACAGCAGCCAAACAAAATTACAACATAATAAAGAAAGGCTTACTCCCTAGATGTAAAATAGGAAAGTTTTTGAAAATAAGTCACATAGTAATAGGAGCAGTAGGACACAATGCTGGAAACAGGTTAGTAACTTAGGACAATTTAGTTTTAACTCATTGCAAGGGGAGGAGCCAAAACAAGATACAACCATGGAGCAACACATACAATCATGGATAGGTGGGGATTCAGAAAATACTTAAACAAGTTTCAACAAGAAAAACAAAGCACTAGGAGCCCTCTAGACCCTGCAGACTAAAGGTATTTAAGCCAGAAAGAGAGAAAGAGGGATCACACAACAACCTGCCTGAATAGTTCAAACTTTTACTTCCCTTTAAGGCATAGTCCAAACACTCTCCCCTACCTAAAGTCTCTGTGAGTCCCAAGATCATGAGGGGAAGGTTCAAAAAATGGAAGTAAGAGTTTCAGGCCCTTGAAGGGGAAACAAGATAGGGTGTGGTTATCACCTCTCCAGCTCCTTTCCTGAGTCTCCTTTCAGCAAAAAGGGATCTTGGGCCCCACTGGTCGTTACATCCAGCTTATGCCCAGGCTCAACTTTTCCTCTCTTAAAACCCTTTCGCACATCTTAATGTACTCACCCTAATCATCTAGTGACAACACTAGGGACTTTAGGTAGGCTTACACACATTCAACCCTGTCACATTCCTTCTTAAACAAAACTCAATGGTCCAGGTCTATAGGCTCTTGATGACTGAGATTAGTGGTAAATGCTTGGGGCAGACTTCTCAGAAGCACCATATCAAGCAGTGGCAAACTAACTAGTTTATGTAGACTAGATTTAGGTTTCAGAAACTGCTGACATCAAATCCAAATACAAGCACTGAGCACAATCATTCTCTTAGTCGCAAAATGGGTGGGATCAAACTAATCAATCTTCAAGACTTCCAAACTGAACCAAGAAAATTCATGGGGGGAGGGGGGGGGGGGAGCTCTTATTTCTAATGACAACAAAATTCAGAAGAGATGACACAATCTTTTGTTTATCAGAAACAAACAACACAAGTAAGACAATATTTAACATCAAGTGGTGACATGGAGGCTATAAGATACTTTGAAGATTTGAAAGCAAAAGAAGCCAAACAAAGAAGTGAGGCACTCTCAGTTTGAAGAATGTAAATCCATGTAACACAAAGAGGAACTTTAGACTGAAAACAAACAAAGTAGGAGAAGAGCACAAGCCAAGCACATAGTTTTATAACAAGAAAATGTTAGAACTAACACCCTTTGCTAAGACCAAATGGCTTTCTATCCCAAAGTGTACACACAAACACCTTAATGGGACTTCACCAAATTCCAAGCAAGGTCAATCATCAGGAAATATTAGCATAATTAGCTAGTTTATTACAGCACTGAGGTCAAGCAAGGGTAAAGGAAGGACATTAAACTTCATGAGACAAACCAAACTTGGACCAAAAAGGGAGAAACTTATAGCCTATGCTAGGCCTATGGCAGTGAGGACCTATTTATTATATTATCAAATTTATCTGAAAGGGAGTCTGGAGTAAAACAACCTCATAATTTAAGATTAATCTATAGGTAGGTTCAAAGAACTCAGACATCACATGAGGGTCTATTAACCAAAAGAGTTTAAAGAAACAACAACGTTTTACAAGTTCAGTAACAAAGCAAACATCGAGGAAAACTATTTTTTGTAATTTTCAAACTTGATCATCATTTTGACTTGAACAACCTGATTATGTTGTGAATGCAAACTAAATGAAAGGCCACATAGGGGAGGACAAAGATGGACAATGAAACAGTCAAGGCACAAAAATCAATTCTCCTAACTTATAGTATTAGCTAGATGATCACAACAAAAGAAAATCAATCAAAATGACACAAAAACTTTATCAGGTCCAATGTTGCTCACACATCTTCAATGCTAGGTAGTTGTATCCAGTGAGACAGAAATATCACATTCAAGCAAGTTGGGAAGGGAACAAGCAAGATACCATCAGAACAATAGCCCAGACCACACCCACAACTTGATCACTTTAAAGAGTATTATCTATCTTAAGTGGTCACAACACATATGAACAAAGATCCTCCTCTTTTAAAGTCCATTTATCCCTCTACACTACTGTTTTAGTTAGATGAGAAGACTAGGCACCATACTTATGCCAACTTTGCCAAAACTCCTCAACACTTGGTAAAAGTTTCAAGAGAAAAGAAAAACAGATTTGACTCTTCCCCTTTGGCTAAAAAGAGTGATTCAATCAAATAAATAGAACAAAACCAACCAGAGTTCAGTCTACATTTCAAATTCTTTTCCTCAGTTTCCCTTTACTCTATGTCTAGGTGGAGCAGGTTGATATGGAAAACAGACTTCTATTAAGGAAGAACACCCTAGACTACTCAGAAGAATCCTAACAAATCATGAGTGAATCATATGTATTTGAACAAATCTTGAGTAAGTTATTTCAGGAGAAACAGTAGTTATTAAGCACACAAAGGAGGCAAAGAAGTTTGTCAGTTATAAAACACACCCAACCAGGTTTACCTCAAAGTAAGTTCCCAAAGTTCACTTAGCATGATCAAATAAATTTAAGAGGAAAGGGTTTGAATCCCATCATGCACAGACAACACTCAAAGGAAAAGGAAAGCAAGGAAATGTGAATACAATTTTGAAAGCGGGGAAGGAAAAATGGACAACACCTACACCAGGTACATTCCAATCTTGACTTAGATCACATGATTCCCATACTGAACAAGGAACTCAATAGCATCACATATAACTAATCAAGTGGACCATGTTTAACATACATGAATCCTAGCTAGGACTAATCCACAAAAGAACTAATTCCCAGGGGGGTCAACTATCAACTAACCTAGACCATAACCACAACTACCCTAGCCATGGACCATTAGTTGCCAAACTAGAAGCAAAGACTATAAACAATTCAAGTTAGAACATAAACATTCCTCTAGTACAAGCCCCAGTCAAGCAGAACCAAAAAAGACATAAGCAAATATCATAAGAATGAACAAGCAATTTTAACTAAACTCCAACCCAATTCTCATACTCTCTAATTCAAGAAGCAAGGAAAATAATTAAAACAGGTTCATCTTTTCACTAAATCCCATTTTTATCTATAAAAGAGGACCAAAGACAAACCCAGGGAATACAATGGTCCCAGTCTAAGCAAATTCTACCAACATCCATATCGAATTAAACAGAAACTAAGTTGCAAGGATACAAACAAAGATCAACTAAACAATGTTACCAAATAATTAACACCAGCTCCCAAACTAAGCAAATTACTATTTATAACCATAATTAGCTAACAAAGACCACCATAACTATAAGACATAACTAAAACAAGTATCGAAAGGCTGAAATTAAAACGAAAGCAATAACAAGAGTAAGTGTTACCTTTTGTAGGCACGACCTTAACCGAAAGTGAATTTGGACGATACCTCTTCCAAGAATGCCAAAAGAAAGTAAAAAAAAACAAAGCAAGATTTAGAACTAGGTTTTCGAGCAAATCGAAAGAACCTTAAAAAAATTCAAACAAATCTCAACTTTTAAAGACTAGTATCTCAAAGCCTTAATGTTTTGTTTCTATGAATAGAAACCCCAAAACATTGAAACTGCCCAAATACTCGATGCGGGACTTGCAAGTTTTTGCAAGTCTCATGCATAAACCCCAATTAAATGGCTCATATCTAACACATAGATGAAATCAAAGGCTCAAAACTCGAATCTACAAATATAGAAAAAATAAAAGGGGGTGGGTACACTCTGGGGTCTGGTTGGCCTGAATTTAGGGGGGAGAAGGAAAAGCACTGAATGCTTTGCCTCCTCCCCACACCAAAATGGATGGGACACGATGTTAAAATAGTGGCAGGCAGGTGGTGGAGGGTAGGAGCGGTGCTAGGGTTTCACCCTAGCCACCCCCCTTCTCCCTAATTTACAACCGAGGCCCCTATGCAAAATGAAATGGGCAGGGGAGGAGTATAAGACTCCCCCTTCCCTTATATTTGTTAAATGGGCCAGGTCGCGGTCCAATTGGACTGGGCCATATATATATATATACATGTGTCTATATCCACCATGTATATTGATATATACATGGCGTATATACATACATATATATAGTGGGTGTGAAAAAAAAAACAATACGTAGATAAATAAATAAATAAATAAATAACCAATTGCTAGTCCATTAGGACTTAAAATAGTTTAAGAAAACAACCCTTAAAATAAAAGCAAAAATCATTTGCAGACACCGGTCTTTAAGTTAGGAAATAAATCGATTACGCAAGTGCGCGCAGGAAAGGGTAAAATGGTCATCCCTTTTAATTACTCAAAATGCCTTGGACAATAAAACTGGAATAAAATTGCTCATTAATATAATTTTCCTGATTTAGTTAACTGAACGAATAATTATTCAAAAAGGGTTTTCTTTCCCTTTCGAGTAATTGCAATTTCTTTGCAATAAATTTCCACAAAATTAAAACTTTAAATATTTCCTTATCAACTCAAAAGGGTGACATGTCATCCCAAATAATTTTATAAATTACCTAGACCCCCTTAGGGGTGCACAACTGATTTTATTGTTCAAGGACTCCGAGCACTTAAAATAGATCTCGGGAGGTCAAAAATTATGTGTCAACAACTGCACCTTCGATTTTCAAGGATGGCAGGAGCATCCCTGGGCAACCAAATTTTACTAACCCTAATTTTTGACGGATTTGATGCACCTTACCCTTAAATTTCGAATAATTCACATATGTGTGGCCGGACCCTGGCTTCGGGGTTTCCTACATATCTCGAGTTATATTCAGGCCACTTATAGTTTGACTATACTAAATATTTCACGTGCATAACTGAAAGGTCCTAAGATCATCGGTGTTGTGAGGTTTTCTCAGAGACTTGTGGGAAGGTGACCGACCCTCTAGTCTTGAGTTTGCATACATATCCATGGCCTTAAGGAGTCAGGCCACATGTAGTTATACATCGCTGGAGAAGGGTGTGTTTCTTATGTGGAAATACCTTCAGACTTCCCTGTGTGTATTCGACCTGTCGCAGTTGTTTTTTTTTTTTTTTAGTAAAAGGAACCACAAGCAGACAAACTTGGCTGAGTCTAGGAGTAGGTCCTCCAAATCCTGGCCAGAGAGCTTGACTCTCATGGGCAGCCTTTTTTGGTCAGCTGGGTAAGAAAAGTTTCACGTTTGCTCTGCAATTTTTCCAGACCCAGTTCTGCAGGTTAGCTCTCTTTCGGAGATTGTGCCCCCGCTCCCGAAATCTAAACATATTTCAGATGTCTTCACGATATTTGAATGAATGATTCTTTCTGCAACAAAAGCAAACATGTGATGGCAGCATCTAATGAAATGAATGGCCCTCTCGGCAGTATGAATGAATGCATGAATGGCCCTCTCGGCAGTATGAATGAATGTATGAATAGCCCTCCCGGTAGTATGAATGAATGTATGAATGTCCCTCTTGGCTGTATGAATGAATTTATGAATGGCCCTCTCAGCAGCATAAAATAAACGTGCAATGGCCCTCTTGGCAGTATGAATGAATGTATGAATGGCCCTCTCAGTGGTAGAAAATAAATGTGTAATGGCCCTCTCAGCAGCAGAAAATAAATATGCAATGGCCCTCTCGACAGTAGAAAATAAACGTGCAATGGCCCTCTCAGCAACAGAAAATAAATATGAAATGGTCCTCTCGGTATGGCCCTCTCGGCAGTAGAAAATAAACGTGCAATGGCCCTCTAGGCAATAAGAAAGTAACAGATTGAAAGGAATTTATGGAACTCAAGAGTTGAAAAGAATTAAAGGATATAGATATGGCCTCTGTAGCCGGATGATTTTTTATTTTGTTCGTATGTGTAGGTTGTGACCCTCGTGGCCGGATATGATGTTTTGTTTATGTCCTGACCCTTTTGGTCGAATGCGCCTATACGCTTATTCATTATGACCCATTTTTGGCCAGATATGTCTTTATCGTTCATTCCCTCGCCATTCATCCCTCTTGGGACCCTTTGGTTGTTGTGACCTCTGTTATTTGTCCCTCTTATGACTCTTTTGGCTAGATCTTTGCTCCAACTCCCGCGTCTTTCCTCCGTTTGCCGAGCTTCTTAGTTGGGCATGTCTCTTATTCTTTCTATGGGCAATCTATCTCTTGGGCAGATATATTGCCTTTCGTCTATCTACTTCATAGCAGATATGCTAGTCTAAGAAATTATTCATGCTGGATTTGACCTTCGAATTTTCATCATTTTCCTGTTAAGACCTGCATCCATAGAAAAATCTTGAGTTTCCTAAAAGGCCGATTAGTGTTGTCGTCCTCCCGTCTGACGGCTTCTTTGGATGTTCTTTTGAACCCTCTTGGCCTCAGTATTCTTAGAGATGGCTTTGAAGCGCGCTTATACTAGCGAGTGTATACATTTGGTTTGAAACCCTGCGCGGCAAAGCACATTGTTCTATATATACAAGCTCGTTATTCTAAATATATATATATATATATATATATATATATATATATATATATATGTATGTATCTATGTATGTATTCAAGCGTGGTCTTTCGGATCCCCCGGGAGGTGTGATTGTTGGTTCCGAGCCTTAATGGTAGGACTCTAAGACCTTTTCTCGAAAGTCTCATCTAAGTTCGGGCTCTCCCCTCATCAGATGGGAATTTTTGAGGTCTCCTAAAAAATTCTTCCACAGCGTAAGGTTTTATTTTGCTATCTCCTTGTTGACCGTTTCTTGGTAGGAATTTTTGAGATCCTCTCAAAAATTCTACCCCGGTGTGGTGGGTGGTGAACACCGATAATTAGTGTCTCAGCTTCTGAGCGATCCAAGTCAGAGCGCAGCAGGTCTTTTCCACGAGCGTGTAATGCGCTTCGCAGGATGTGAACTTCTTACTCAGATAGTAGATGGCATGCTCCTGTTTGCCTTCCTCGTCTTGCTAGGCCAACATATATCTGAAAGCATTCTCTGATACTGACAGGTACAGTAAGAGAGGACTCGCATGTACTCCACTGTGTGAATGTTGGAGAGATGAGGGCTCCTTTCAATCACGGGAACGATGTTTTAAGGAGGCTTCTGAACGGTGTTGTAAGGATTCGATGGAGCCTTAAGTGACTCCTTAGGAGAGGTCAACCTATAGATCCGAGTCGGTCCTGCCTCCTTCACAGCAGAGTTCCAAGTCATGGCAATCACCGCCAATTACAATATGCTCTTAGGGAGACTTGGAACTCTGCTGTGAAGGAGGCAGGACCGACCTGGATCTATAGGTTGACCTCTCCTAAGGAGTCACTTAAGGATCCATCGAATCCCCTAACGTTTGTCGCGCTCTGGCAGATCTTTCCCACGTCGTAATCAATCTGTGTTAGGGTTGTAGCGGGGCAGATATTGAGGCCCGACCCGTTTTCGACTAGTACCCTTCCTACGGCTTTGTCGTGGTATTCCAGGGTGATATAGAGAGCTCTATTATGGGATGTTCCTTCAATGGGCAACTCTTCCTTTGAGAAGCAAAGCCTGTGCTCCCCAATGATATGGGCCACCAGCCCTGCCAAACCCTTACTACTCATTCCTGTTGGTACGTGTGCATCATCCAACACCTTCATGAGGGCATACCTATGAGACGGCAAGCTAGCCAACAGTGACAGCACCGAGATTTGTGCCGGTGTCTTCTTCAAATGTTCGACAATGGAATAGTCTTTGGGCTGCATACGCCGCCAGAAATCTTTGGCCTTTCCTTCAGTTATTGCCCTTTTCTGAGCATTTTTCTTCCTTGTGGTGTTTTAGGCCAACTCTTCAGGAGTGTAGCACCTCCCTGAACGGTTCATGCCTTGGGTCATCACGATCTGCACGGTGACCGTCTTTTTGGGGTCCGACACAGTTTATTATTAAGACTTTGAATTTGGGACGTTCTTAGAGTGTTAGGAAGCCACTGTCTGTTCCAGAGGTTGGGTGATTCAGGGGGATAACGTTCCACAAGATTCCCAGTCCTTGTCCCTTTCTATTATATAGACCCCGCCATTTCCATCATTTGGTAATGGATTCGTTTTCACGTTAGGGGCATCAATCTGCAAGACGATTTCCCCGAGCAGCCTTTTTAACAATTTAGCCCTTGGTTCGAGAAGCTTCGTGAATTCTCTCACGGGCCTCTTCTCAAAAATCGGACGCGGCACATTATACGTAGGAGGTGGCGACTAATTTTGGTAGTTCTGGGTTTGATAGGCTTGTGGGGGTTATTTTGCGGCGGGTGATAGTTTTGCTGGGGTGGTGGTTGGTATGTTGTTGTGGTGGTGGTTGGTAAGCCGGGGCGGATACACGAACACTGGGTGGAGCTGTGTATGCTGGCATGGCAGCGATAAATGCTGGTTGTGTGTAATACACGGGCGCTGGGCTGTACGGAGGTGTATGGTAACTCAGGAGTGGTGAGGCTTGGTGGGAAGGTGAGGGTCTTTTGTGTTTTGGTTGGAAATGTGCGATATGCTTGCCACATCCTCTTTCTTCTTGTGAAAGATCCCTGCGGCAGCCTATCCAAATGCTTTGTTGAAGATGCTGACGATCTTCCCAGATCTGAGGCCCTCTTCTATGACCTTTCCCATTTTCACTAATTCGGAGAACGGCTTTCCAGCCATTGACAACATCCTATCATAGAAATTCGGCTCTTGTGACCTGATGAATACGGAGATGAGCTCTCCCCCACTCATTGGTGGTTGTACGCGGCTACCTCGGCCCTCCACATGTTGGAGAATTCTCTGTAATTTTTTGTTAATTTTTTCTTGACCTTCTCAAGGTAGTAGCAGTCTGGTACAGTCTCGATGTTGAACCGAAACCTTTCCATGAAGGATTCTGCCATGTCTTCACAGCAGAGCCACTAGCACATGTCCTATGTGGTGAAACATTTCGCGGCCTCACCTGTCAGGCTACGACTGAACAATCGCATGATTAGGGGTTCATTCTTCTTTACTCCGACCAAATGGTCGCAGTAGAAATAGAGGTGTGCTTTGGGGTTCCCTATCTCATTGAACATTTCGAACTTTGGGATTTTAAACCCTTCTGGCATATCTAGATCCGAGTGCATGCACAAGTCGTCATATCTTAGGCCTGTTACCTTCTTTGTAAATCATGTGGACTTTTCCAGCAACTCCTCCATCTTTTTCTCCATGCCTTTCTCTCTCCTCTCTTGTTCAACTCTCTCCAAATCCTTTCCATCTCCTCGTAGTGATCTAGCTGCATTTGTCTTGGGGAAGACTCATTCAGCATGTTGGGAGTGAAGAAGGACACCTGAGGGATGGCATAGTTAAACGGGGTAGTGGTGTTCTATCCCGCAGGTGGGAATGCCACATGTGCTTGGCTTGCTTGATTGACGAACACCGGCTGAGGGGCTTGATAAGCGAAGGCTGAGCAAGCGGTCCCTGGGGCTTGAGCATTTTTAACCAGCAGTAGAGTACAGTAAGAGGGGCCAGCATGGTTTTGGTTGGCGATGTTTAGTGGTAGGGGCATGGTTCCTGGCGGGTAGATGAGAAAATGGCCGAGCACTGAGGAACTCAGCGAAGGAAAGGGAGGAGGGGCCTTTTTTTCCTTCGGTGGAGTTCTTTTCTACGTCGGCTGCCTACCTCCTAGCTACTTTCTCCTGGATAGTAGCGACGGTGGTTAACAACATTGCAATCACATCTTCTTAGGCGGTGGCATCTTGCGAGTCCACGGTGTCTCCTTTGCGGAGAGCGAGCTTGTTTCTTGTTTCCTCTGGAGTACCAGTCATTTTGTCCTTTCCTTTATCGGAGAGGGATGCTAACGCAACTTTGGATCATGTGAAATATGCCAGCTTTCAATATCACACACTAATCGGCCCCCTTTTCTATAAGATAAGAATAACTCAAACGGTAAAGAGAGTTAGTTTCTGCACATCAATTATAAAAGCAAAATATCAAATCTAGCTATGTAACATACAAGTGGCACATAAGATCGTATATTAAAGCTTGAGTACTCTCTTGATCCGATGTTCTAAAGTCTTGGATATCATGGGCTTTTTATGTTCGGATGGGTCTTGGTTTGGTGGACATGTGGATGACTTAGAATGGCGAACCCCTTACCCCTTCGATTTTGCCGCTTAGTCGAACGGGGAATTTAAATTTTGAAACAGGAAGGGATCGAGTCTTACATAAACTGCCTACGTATCCCACCGTGGGAAATCGGGCCTTACATAGTTCGATTACAAATCAGGATATAAATTTCTCCTAAATATCGTTTTGACTAGTCTTAGCTATAGACATCCCCAAACCAGGCCCGACTAGAGCTTCCCGCGTATCCCTCTATTGTGACGTCAAGTCAGCGTGGTTACTTTACATATTTTATGAAGGCAGGGGTAACATTTGTGCAAAAGACGGGACACCTGGTATCTACCCAAAAGTATAATTCTCGCAAGCCATTTTCCTTACGGACTTGCTTCCTCTATCGAATCTTCCTTCACTTAGAACTGCGGTGGGAGTAGGACTAAAATCTGTCCGGTCCTAACCATGTTCTTAAGTTCAAGCTTGAAAGCATGGCATCCCTCAGTATCATATCCTTTGGCCCCAGTATGGTATAGGCAGAACTTGTTTCTGTTGGGCCCTAATGGTGTGGGCTCATAGGTAGGTTCCACAGGCCTGATTCTGTTCAATGAGGCCATAGTCGAGAAGAGGCTAGCACACGATTCTTCAAAGACAGTGAAATCATACCGCCATATCTAGGTTTCAGGGGTAACTCCCTCTCCCCAGGTGATGGGGTCATGGACCAGCAAAGTATGTGGCCCCCATAGATTTCTAATGATTTTGTCATCTATAAGACTAACAATTCTCATATTCAAAGATAAGCACTAGTTCAAAGTGTGCCCTTCCTGGTTGAGATGAAACAGACACCTTTTGTAGGTGTATACTAAGTCAGGGACCGGCAACCTAGCCCTAGTTGTGCAGTCCATCCTGGCGACCATCATCTTCTTGAATACTTCCTTGCAGGTGACAGGCAGTGGGGCCACCCTGAAGGGAGAAGATTGAGCCTTGAAGGCTATGCTCCACGGGGCTGGGGCGGGGAGATTTTCCTTTTCAAAGTTCTCTGAAGCCACAGTAGAGGTGGCGGGCATCAGCATAGGCGAAGGTGCATAGAAATCCATCCCTTCCTCAGTGGGAGCATAATAACCAGAATCATCATCCGCGTCATTTCCCTGTAACTCAGGGAACATATCAAACAGGTTCTCCTCTACTTCGACCCCTACGTCGACAGGCTCTTCCATGTCCTGAGGTTCTTCCTCTTCCTTCTCTGGTTCTTCTTCTTCTTCTTCTTCTTTTTCTTCTTCTTCTTCGGGCTCTTCTTCCTCAGCGGGCTCAGGGTCCTCTTCCTATGGCTCTGCTCCCTCTCGTGGGTCTGGCGCGAACCCTCATGGGTCTGAACCTGCGATTTTTCCTCCATTGGTTTCCTGGGGTCCTTTCCCTGGGTGTTACGGGTCTTCTCCCTAGTGGTATGTAGTTCAACACCAACTCCCTCACCTCTTCGGGGATATTTTCGTAGTACTGTTCTTGTGGTATGCCTTCTGGCAGATTCCCAACCAAGTTCAGCAATCAATCTACCTCCTCAATCTTCCTCCCTATTTCTTGGAGATGTTTTTCCATCTGCAGCACTTTGCCCCGTAGTATCTCAGCCATCTCTCCCAGAGTTTGTGCCTATTGTGCATCTTGGTTTGCCATTGCAAGTCAACCTTTAGTGGAGATAAATTTGGGTAAGTTTCCAGGCCCATGTTTTTTCTTTCGAGTACGTGGTTTAGATTATCAGATCAATGACACTCAAGCTCAATACACGATTATATACATAGCAAGTAAGCATGCGAAGCACGTAGCAGATAAGCATGTAATTTGAAGTTATTTATACTACCCGCGTTCCTAAGGCCTCTTGAGTCAAGGCTTTTTTAGTCGCTTGAAACATGTAAGTGCTATTTGTGAAACGAACTATTGCCCCAAGAAAGCCATCATAATTTATAATAATAATAATAGTATCTTTTCCCATAGGGATCACAAAAGTGATGACAAAAGCCGTCATGGGGCTAAAAACAAAAAGAAAAGGAAAATCAACAATGAAGAAGGTCCTCTAGCAAATGATGAAGGCGTGGTTCGTTTTGGCTTTCTTGGCCTTTCGAAGCGTAGTCTGGCTATGAAAGCGTGCCTGATAGAGCTCCATTCTAACAATCACTGGGTGTGTTTCTTCCAGGATTTTGGCCAGATGCTCATCCATACCTTGCAAGCATTCTTTCATGTGTTCCTCTTCTTGGGCTTCCTGACGAGGTCTGGGCTCTGGCACAGATGTGAGGGCCAAGTGTGCTCGTAGCCAAGTGTCCGCGCCCTCTGGTGCCAGCCGCAACTACGGGCTCTACCACCTGACCTCGGGCTATAGTAGCTCAAGTCCTCACCATCTATGAGAGAAGTGATAAGAGTCAAATACCAGTTTGATTTTTTTAGATACCAATTAGAATAAAGTAGCACGAAAGAATAAAAGAAAGTGAGATTTCCTAAATGTCCTATAGCCTCCCGCAGATAAGTACGGAGCTCATCGTATACGCTCTTGTATTATAGAACGGGTAACCTAAGGCTCAGATACCAATTTGTCACGACTCATTTTGGCTAAGTCGTACGACCACTTATCTTTTCCATCTCGGTAAGTGAACCCTCAACCCAACGATAATAAAGGCATAAATAAATAATTCAATTAAGCGGAAGAGAGTAATTCACGTAAGTCTTATGATATTAATATAGAAGAAAGTACGGAAATAAGAAATACACCCAGGGTCTAGTATAATCCATACAAGAGCATCTAAATGAAATTATACAAGTTTGGAATATAATGATACATCAAATCTGTCTATGTCTCCGAATGGGAAAGTAAGACATAACAAGAGGAGTCTTCGAGGCAGCGAACGTCTCTTGCACACCCTGGAAACTCAAAGCTGAACTGATGGCGACTATCAGCCACGAGAGATAGAAGCAAATCCAACCTAGAACTCTGCATTCATAAAAGAATGCAGCAAGTGCAGGTCAATACAAAATCACAGTACTGTTGCTGGTAGGTATAATCGGCCGACTAAGTATAGCTAACATAATTCAGACAATAAAGCAGGATAGGCAGATAAATCAACAAGTATAAGTCAACACAAAACATAACCGAGTATCTATCATCACCTAGGTTAAATCATCTAAACCCAAGTGTACCAAGTCTCAATGTATCCAATCCGAAGTCAACAACACAAGTAAACCACCAGATCATCATAATATAAGCCAAAATGAAATGCAATGCAATGATGTAAGAATTCCAATGCAATGCAATGATGTGTACATATGTACCCCGGATGGAAGTATCAATTTCCCGGTGGCCTAACCGATGGAGGACCTGCGAAGTCCATGTACTTAATCAATCTACAATTCCGGGATAATGGTTGGACATCAGACTCTCACATCACTCCACACAATCCACGATTCTAGGATAATCATTGGACATCGGACTACTCACGTCACTCACACACAATCCACGATTTCGGGACAACCATCGGATATCAGACTACTTATATCACTCTTATGCAAACTGAGCTCAGCTCATCACAGTGATATTAACAATGTATCAACAATATATCATGAGAGATGTGAATGCGTGCGATGTATGAGTCAACTTGAACAATAAGATCAATATCACAAGTACCAAGCAAGGGTACACCAACAATATCATGAAAGACTACACAAGTCATATAGAACACTATCCTTGAAATCAATGCCAACAAGTGAGGCACCACAATATCATGAACAGGATATATCAATAGTCACTGATATCTACTATCACTATGCCGCATCAAGCCCACAAAAATGGAACAAATCGAATCAGAACACAACAGGGTGGCTAGCCCCAATCAAACAACAGGGCCCAACCTAATACAATATCCAACCCAACTTCATACCAGAAGTTTTACATGCTTTCTCCGAAAATATAGTCTAAATATATGCTTCGCTACACGAAGTCTCACCAAGGGTAAGCCATAACCTACCTGGATGGCCGAACAGCAAAACACTAACAATCGCGCATTCACTTTCCTCTTCCGCTAAGCCTCAAGATCAAGAAAGTCTAGCCATATTCAAAATATAGATTAGAAATCATGAAGATCGATACCTGTATTGCTATCATTCAATTTAGGTCAAAACCCAACCCTAGAATTTGGGGAAATAGGGCCCACAAAGTCAAAACGGAAAATTCGGGGTAAAATATCAAATTAAACACTAGGTGATCAAAATCCATCAATCAATTGCTAAATTAACTCAAAGGTTCACCTAATTTAGAAGTTCAAGCAAAACCCCCTATTTTGGGCATAAACCCTAACTCTTAGATTTAAGATTTCAACATTAATAATGGGAGAAATATGATTAACAACCTTAGATACATCATAATCTAGCATAAACCCAATCAATTTCATCATTAATAAGCCTAGATAGAAAGATCCATCAAAACCCACTTTTAATCTTCCATTACTAATGAACTAACAAGATAAAGGGATTCTAAAATGATTAGAAATAATGAGTTAGCAAGGCGGTTAGGAGAACTTACCACCATGAATCTTCACCAATAATCCCCAAGAATAGTTCCCAACAGCTCAAATTTCGGAATGGTATTAAATGATAGACTAAGGGCTTTTGACACTTCATTTAATTAACTAACTGCCCGTTACCTACTTCCGCGACACTAATACCGCTCCAGCGGTAGCATGACAGCTACAGCGGTCATGCCTAATTGGAAAAGCCTGCTCCAGTGACAGGGTGATCGCTTCAGCGATACTGCTGCTCGGTGCTGGTGCCACCAAAGCTAGCACCAGACACTAGAAACTCCCCCTAAGTTTCACACCTCAACTCGTATTTTCGACTAATTCCCGAGGCCATCTGCTCACAAACCACATACACAGACACACATAAAAACACACTACAAACTCATTCGTGACATCAAAATTCTCAACGGATGTCTCGTTGATCGAGTCAACTCCCGATTCCTCAATGTCAAACTTCCCAACCTAAGTCTCAAAATGCATCCGGGTGCATTGGGAACCAAACCAAGTATACACACAAGTTCTAAACGACCATCTGGACCTTTCAAAATATACAGATTTTCAAAAAAGGTCCATTTACCCAAAAGTCAACTTTAAGTCAAGTCTTTTTCGCTTAAATTCCAAATTTCACAAAAAGTCGTCCGAATCAAATCTAGACACCTCTAAAAGCGTGTCAACGGTCCCCCTGTGAAGGAAGAAAGTGGCGGAAAGACTATAACGACCAAACGGGTCGTTACATTTGAATGATATGTGTTAGGTCAAATGACATCATATTAGCTATATGCTATTGTTTTCACTGAGAATAAGGTGTAATTATTCGTATAAGCACTCCTGCTTAGTTTGTTCAACTCAAGTTAGGTGTGATAGCTTGCACACCTATTAGATACATGAAGTAAAACATCCTGTTTCCCTTCAAATATTAATGACGTTTGTTAATTAGTCTAATAAACATGGATTTGAAGATGTTAATAGTTACTTGTTTAAATAGGGCTCAGGTTTAGCTTTTCCCTTTTTGTACTTTGTTTATATTTATTGGAATGATGCCTAAGTTGATTGAGAAGGAACTCTGCCTTGAAAAATGAATTTGGACTCTGTATGTATCAATCCCTTTATCACCTTTTTTTTATCTTGTTCTGTGTTGACATATATGTTCAATATAGATATACGAGGTATACATTGCTTGTATACACTATGATACATAAAAGGAAGGTATATCGCGTAAATCATTGAAACTAAGTTGTGTATTTAGGCTTGTATTTTCTGTAGCTTAAACTATGGGCCTAAATTTCCGTATGTGACCACTTGTTGGGCCTGCTCCCTTTGTTCATGATCTGAATGCTTTGTTTCTTCATCTGATTTTATACTTGGTCCTTCCCCTTTACTTCTTATTACTGAACTAGGCTGCTCTTTCATGGTTGTTGCATATGGGCTTGTGTATTTTGAATTTCCTATGTTTTGGGCCTTCAGTTCTGGTTAGATTGTTTTGGCTGAAAGTCTAAGTATACTGTTCCACACTTATACTCATATATGTGTGTCTAAAATATGATTATATTTCTTCCTTAAGTTCTTGTTAATTAGTTGATTAAGTATAGATGCCCTCTAATCGTATTTCCTTCTTACCTCTTTGTTGCATGGGACTTCTTTACGCGCCACTTGGTCCATCTTCTGTTGAACAAACCTGTTTGGCCTGAAGCCCAACAATCTTTCTTGATCGAGTCCAAGGAAAATATGAAAGGGAAGCTAATACATCAAAGGCCCAACTATGAGTGAAAATGGTCAATGAAGACCCAACAATGGGTGAAAATTGTCAATATTTATGTAGATGGGTTTTGAAAACCCATCAACCATTTCCTCTCTTCTTTTTCATATGCTATATGTATGTGTAAAACGTACTTGTGAAATGTTGAAACCCTTATGGATGCTTAGAACTTAGGAAAACGTTAGTATTAGGAAGTCGCTTAAACGATTTTCCAAATTCGGCCAATTCTTAAATACAAGCATGAAATTGGTATCTATTTTTTTTTTCAAAATGTTTTCCTTCTGTTTAAAACTGGTTTTTGACGAGTATGGACTAATACTTATTTGAAACTAAGTTATAAAGTTTTGGGCTTCTCCCTTTTACAAAATCTGGAAACAAACAGATAAGAAAGAAAAATCAGCTTTTGGGCCTTCGACCCATTTATGGACTGTCTTCAAAATTGCATAACTGCTTTTGCCCTTTAGGCTTTAGTATTAAATTGGACTGAAAATTGGACTACAAAGATGATTTGGTCCTAGGACTTATTTATAAGGGAATAATTTGGAGTATGATTTAGAAACTAAGTTTTAGATTTAAGCCAACTTAAAGGAATCTTGTAGCAATGTTTGTTTGGACTTAAAGAATAACTTTCAAAAAAAGAGGGGAAAAAAACATAAGGGACGAAAATAAGAGGAATTATACTTGGACCAAATTTTGAGTAAGATGGCTTTGGCACTAATGTGACTTGAACTATTTGGGCTTCAATAAAATAAAAATGGACTTATTAAACTTTATACTTTCCTACTATGTATACTAAAAAATAGGGGAGATATACTCCATATTTTCTTATATAAGTATAATTAACACCTAAAATGTGATTTTGAGTTTGTAATTATTTTCCTAAGTGTTTAGTTTTTCGCAATTATAAACTATCATTCATTTCATACCATAAATGTCACCACTCCTGGAAAGAAGCATGGTTTAAAAGTGGACACGCGAACTCGTGGTCTAGCCTTCACTAGAAAACTCGATACAACTTTTCTTTGGAACATGTTGAATGCGAAGTTGGTGTACGGTCACCCAACAGCCGACAACGGTTCACTTTGAGTAGTCCGCTCGGGTCCAAGGTCAATTCGAAATTCCCACTCTTGCATAAGCCTAAGTTAGAGCTGTTACAGTTTACTTTTACGTGGGTGCATAAAAGCTACTAAGAGGTTATTGATGTTCTAATTGGATTTTAGTATTTTTGAATCGCCACCTAATTTATTAAGGGAAATTAGGAAAATCGGGTTTAAAGAGTTTTTCAAGCAAGAGAAAAAGTCTTATTGGATCATAGTTCGAGGTAAGAGTTCTGGTGATCCCCTAGGGAAGGTTTTACGGACCCTAGTATTAAAGATCTGAAGGATGCCGTTGACCTACGAGCTTCAATGTGTGATTTTGTAATTATTTTCTCACAATTATTTAAGTTCCCACAAACTTGTCATTTATTCATGTCATCAATTCAAGGAAAAATTTGACAAAATGTCCCCTCAGAAAAGGGGTTTTAGGTTTGAAAATCCGCTTAAGTGTTCAACTCACTTTATTACCTGACTAGGACATACCCGAGATTTCTCCCGAGTAGAGTCGCTACTATTCTAATCCTAATAAAATGAGTTTAGTTCTTATGGGTGTTATTATACGTATATATAAAAATATGGAGTATATCTTTGATGTTTACACACACACACACACAGATATATATATATAAAGAAAATTACAAGTTGTCCGTTTAAGTCCGGTTTCAACATCGATGCTCATACAAGTCAATTTATATTCCAACCCAAATCTATCTCATCTCAAGCTTTGGCCCAACAGGTTTCCTTTATTTTTTTGGTCAAAAATATTTCTGGGCTTCCAAGCCCAAAGTAATCCGTTTCCAAATCCAGAATCAGTCCTTTCAACTCATAAAAATGTCGAAGTCTTTGTTTGTTTAAAAAATAGCCCAAGTTCAGAAACTGATCCTTGTTGTTGCAAAAAGGTGACTTTTTTTTGTTTGAAATAAACTTATTCTCGTTTAGTTTCAGTTTAAAAAAGAATGTCAGACAGTTTGTTGTTTTTACCATGGGCTTAATGCCAAAAATTCTTGTCACTGATTATTTTGTAGAAATCACTTTCTACATTGATCCAGCTTTTAAATACATTTTTCATCATACACTTAGCCGTAGTATTACACCAATTTAAGTTCAATTTCATGCAAAGTTCATCACTATCCGAGTTTGAAAATAGTTTGGCGACTTCCTAAAAATACTATGTGTTTTTCCTAAGTTCTATCGTGCACAAGGGTTTCATTGTTTACACATTCTGTACATATACAATATATATATACATGTCAGGTATATATGAAATAGAGGAGAGAAGAAAGTAAATTTTCAACTGATGGGCCTACCCAAGCCCATCAGTGCTATTTTCACCCATGACTGGGCCTTCAACATATTAGCTTCCATTTCTCCTCTTTCGGACTCGATCAAGAAAAGGGGTTGGGCCTTTGGCCCAACATGTTTAATGCAAGGGTGGCCCGAATGGCCCAAGCTGAATTCACATGGAACACAAAGGGATAAAGATTAGTATTCGTCTAAGTATTTGGACCATGGCATACGTAATTCATATTTAAGAAAGTAAAATATAGAGAGGAAATCAATCAGTTGCGTAGAACAAAACAAAACTGAGGAGATATGATAGCTCGAGCTGAAGGCCCAATATCAAATAACAATCAAGGAGAATTCATAGCCCAAATAGGTTGTTTTAAATAAGCAGGCCCAAATAATTCAGACTGAACAAACCAAACCACAATTCACGTACAGGCCCAATGACAAAAACATTCAAGAGGGGTAAATTTAACCCAAATCTTTATTCTCATGATAAATTCCAGCATTCACCCAAAGGGGTATACGAATTATACCTATTGTTTACACCTTGGTGTATGCAGAGCCTGTATACTACATATACTTCCTACCTAACAAATGATTGCTTGCAACACATAGAGGCAGAGAAGATACAGAATTTAGGATCCTGAAAAGTGACATTTGGTTATATGGGATGGGTCACTGGAACTCCTGTTGCCCGAGGGGCTTGATAAGCATTTGCGCTTGTAGTGCAAGCTGGTGTTTGAAAAGTTGGGGTATGGTGGGAGGAACTCCCCGCATGAGTAGTATTTCGGTGCAGTGGAGTCTGAAAGAGCTCTAGTCTGGGTTTGAGGGAAATGATCAGGAATTGGAAAATCCAGATTTGGGAAAGTAGGTGGAGGTCTCCTAGCCCCAGTATTAGTGGTATTTTCTTTCTCGGCCCTCAAGTGGTCTGCTTCTTCTCTAGCTTCAGCCAATTGTCTCATCAGTAGACTGACAGCCTTTTCCAGAGGCATTCCAGCTATGTCAGCTGTTGGGGTACCTTATACTAAAGCATTTATGTTCAGTCGTGGAGTTTCAGGCATGTTTTCTTCTTGAGAGTTTAAGGAGGCTGCCACAGCTTTTGATCAAGTGACTGGTGCCGACGAATTGACCCCTGTGTATAAGAGAAAATAACTCAAAAGCTTTCTAGTTAGCCTTACGCTTAAGCACGAAACCCAAAATATCACGTTGTTTGCAATTTATAGCACACAGAATCATATACTTTGTTTCAATTCCTTGATTGATTCACATTCCGGGTATTTTGGTCTTTTTATACTGATTTGTAGTAAATAGTTTGTACGGTTGATTTTCTTCTACCCATCCTATACTAAGGGGAGTTTAAATTTTTATTATAAAAGGACCGAGTCTTAAATAGACTGCCTACGTATCCCACCAAAGGGAAATCAGGTCCATTCGTAGTTCAGGCATACGCAGAAAGGTTTTTCCTATGCTACCCAAAACTTAATTTTTTCTACCCTGACCAGGCCTTATATAGGCTTCCCACGTATCCCCAATACGACATCAGGTCGGCATGGTTCCATTTACATAAAAAAGGAAAGGGATATTCTATCTTATTGAAATCGGTAAAGGGACACTTATGTTTTTCAGCCCAACCAGCCTAAGCAAGTTTTTATTGTCTTTTTCGTCTTCATCTTCTACCCTTGTCGTCCTGCGACAATCCAAACATGGCCTTCATTCATGAGGCGTTCCAGTTTGAGCTTGAAATCCACACATTCCTCAATGTCGTGGCCGGGGCATCCATGGTGATACACACAAATTATTTCTTCTAAGGATCCTGGGTAACCCTGGTTGGTTTGTGGCACTGCCCTTATCTTCTTCACGCTGCATAGTAAGGAGTAAATCCTGGTGTATGACTCCTCAAATTTGGAAAAGTTGTTTCTCTAGAACCTGACCTTTGATATACTTTCTAGGTGATTTCTCCTTTGGTCATGATTCAGGAAAGAGTGGGGCCCCCATGGTTGGCTAATTCTCCCTTGATCAATTCATTGGATGAGCTTTCTTTCTAATGCCACACACTCATTGGCAGTGTGACCTGATTGACCTCGGTGGTAGAGGCATTTTCTGTAACCTATGGAAGGAGCGCATGGTGGTAACAGATTTGGGCTTTATGCGTACACCCTAATGTTCCCCAAAGTTTCCAAGAGTTCTGGTTTTGACAGTTCTACTGGTGCACCCCAATTGCGTGATCTTGTGCCTTTAACAACAATTGTGCATGACACAGGAGGCTCCTCGAGTTGAGAGTTGCGTGGGTCTCCATAATCTTTCAGGTTAGGGATAAGTAGCTCGTCTTCTCCATATGGTATGGGGTTAAGCCCTTCTTTTTGGCTGAGTTGGACATAACTCCCAAGTGGTGCTTCAGGCATTTTCCCCTATTTTACCCGATTGACAGGGTGTTGTTTTGTTAGTTCCTCAACATAAGATAGGAGAGTTTTTTCTTCTTTCATTTTCTCATTGGCCGCCTAAGTGGTTTGTACAGCCTCTTTTATTCTGGCAGTGACTAAGGCCATTCTTTCATCCCATTGTCGATTTTTTTCACTCACTGCTTCTATGCCCTCGTCGTTACTGTCTAGGTTGACGTAGGGCGAAGTTGCACTCATGCTGTCCGGAGTGTCCATTTCCTATTAGCAAATCAACCTTTTTAAAAATGGATCTAAATTTGTTTTGATGGTTATTTTTGTCACGACCCAACCCCGTGGGCCGCGACTGGTACCCTAACTGGGTACCCGTACATACCTACCTGACCGAATTTCGTATCATACAGATTTTTTTTTCAAACAGATGTTACAGAAGTAGGCCGATACAGATACGGCACGCGCGCAAACATATATATATATATACCTGGACATGCAGACATTTACAGATAAGCCGATAAGGCTAACATACAGACGAAACCCGTAACCCACACATCTATCTACAGGCCCCTACAGACATACTGAATCATATGACGGGACAGGGCCCCGCCGTACCCAGAATTTCCATACATACAGGATATGCGGAAAACAGAAGATATATACCAAAAGTGTACGCTCCGGATCAAAGGAGCTCTTCAAACAGCAGAGTCAGAAACCTACGCTGGCGGCTTATCACCTGGTGCGTCTGTACTTGCGGGCATGTAGCGCATCCCCCGAAGAACGGGGGTCAGTACGAAAAATGTACCGAGTATGTAAAGCAGAAACATAACAGATACAATCATAGTCCGAACCGGAGTCACAGAAATGTAACGGACAGAACCATACATCAGACAGACGGGCAGAGTCATGATCCAGACAGACATACAGAATCGTGGTCCATACAGACAAACAGAATCATGGTTCGGACAGACCGACGGAATCATAACCCGGACAGACGAGCAGAATCAGAATCCATACGGACATACAGAATCAGAATCCATACGGACATACAGAATCAGAATCCATACGGACATATAGAATCAGAAGCCATACGGACATACAGACATAGTCGTAATTCAGACGGACAGACAGAATTATGCATGCAGAGTAGTGCAGAGTCATACTGAACCATACAGAATCATACAGAATCATACAGAGGCATGTGCTTATATAGATACTGATGGCACATGCATACAGACATACAGATTCCGGCCCTGTCTGGGGGCGCGGTAACAGAACCCGTCCCTCTTAGTACGGGACGCGGTGGACAGACAGAATCAGATCAAATCAGATCATATCAGATGCCATCCTGGCCGCCATCCCCATACACAGATCAATATATCATAATCATACAGATATAACAGATCCCGGCCTGCACACCGAGGGACGCGGTGAACAATGCAGAGGAATATGCACGATAACAGAACCTGGCCCGGGACGCAGTGAAGGAATGCATTGAGACAGCCACGAACAGATCCATGAGAAACCACATACATACAGACTCACATACCGACTCAATCAGACTGAAGGGTGCCAAATGGCGAGCCAAAATCAGAGTATCCAGATAGTATGCATAGTACGCGCCTACATTCTACTTGGGAAGGCACGACAGATCGTTATCAGAATCGAATTCTCAGATGTTCAGAAGTCATTTTGTAAGAATTTCATAAAAATAGTTGTATCATAATCAAAATAATGGTTCAATTGTTTTCTGAGAAAATCGGACAAAATGGAAGTATTTAAAGTATTACAGAAGATATCGGGCCTTGTGGGCCCGCCTCGGACCAACTCGAGGCAACATATGTAATTTACCGACAATAGACCTTATGAGGTCATCCGTAATCGTTTGGAAGTGTTCCGACTCCGTTTAGGGAAGTTTCATACAAAAATTCATTTTAAAGGCAATTGTAAGAAAATAGCTTCAATTGGATTGAAGGAATTGGAGCGGTTTTCCGTCTCGAATTCCGGGGAACGGAGTCGTACTTAAGGCTCGCGGCTGAGCCTATCACATCCAGAACATGCCTAGGAATAAAGAGAAATGCTTCACATACCTCGATAGCGCCTTACGCTCGCTTGGCGTCGACTTCAATTTCGTCCAAAATCTAGAAATGGTCAAGTTTACCATTTGTTAGTTTCAACTTTTCGATAGTCCAAACTTAACACATACTTGCCTACCGAAATTTCGGCAGCATTTCCTCTGTATATATGACATCCCCAAAAGTTAAACACAGCCAAACAATCAACACAACCCAACAACAATATTCATAATAACGACAAGTAGCTCAAAATACATAATAAGGCACAATTTGCCAACTTTCCGTCATAACTTAACATTTTCTGTTCCGACCTTACACTTCCAAACCAAACTTATTATTTTGATGTTCATTACCCATCAAATTCATTACAACACGATTTGGAGGCATATCATACCATTCTCACAAGATATACATAAGATATGCAAACTTACAAACTTTCCATCAAAGCCACAATTTATCCAATTCTCCTAACCTTCAACATACAAGTTCATTATACAATTCCATCTTCCAAATTCATCAACATTACTCATAATTTGCCTCTTAACACTTCCTTCCATTTCCATTTTTACATAAGCTATAACAAGGTTGCATAATTTCCTTCAACAACTTAGTAACCATTTTTCCATGACAACAAAGACTATTTTTTTTCCATTCATTTCACCATAACACACTTAACATATTAACAAGATTAAATTCATATTCCATCACCACACAACACCACACGGCTACAACCTATGTTTCTCCAACTTCCACAATTCATTCCACTTTCATTTCTAATACAATTTCTACCACACTACAACTAAATTTCAACATGAATTCAAGTCACCATAATCATGCAATATATATGCATATATTCGGCCAACATACATACAACCACAACACACAAAATTTTCATGTTTTTCATTCATTTCAACTTACTACAACATACATACACCTCTCATAACATGTCAAAAGCATAAAATTCTTACCTTTCTTCACTTGGGGTTAAGGTTGCTTTCTTGCCACAATACTTATATCAACTTGTAGAGCGCCTTGAGCTTAGTACTAATCTCACAAGAATTTAATTTTTTGAACCAAGGATTTGCTCCAAGAAATTTTTTTCTTTCTTTTCTTTCTTTTTCTTTCCTCACCCGAAACCTCTCTCTCTCTTATTCTTGATTTCTTTTCATTTTTCTTGAACCTTCTTTGGATAACTATGATCTTATAATTCCACATGGAAATTAATTAGTCCATGGGCTTGGACTTCTCTCTTGGCCGGTTGGGCCTTCCCTCTTTGGGCCTTGTTTTCTTATTTATTTTTTGAGTCCAACTAGTTGGCTACATATTGTAATTCATGAGGCAAGTTTCCAAAATTCTCATTTTGCCCTTGGCCACCTTTCGTAATTCCACACCATTGTATTCATAACCTACACATTCATACCGAGTAAGGTCCAATTGTGGCCTTATTCATTACAAGTCAATTTACCTTGAATTTTTCGAATAAGCAAAAATGTCGGATGTAACAGCCTCCCCCCCTTTAAAACATTCGTCCTCGAATGTTAAATTGACTTTATGGGGCGCCATACTACTTCGGGAGGGTTCTCTTTATAATTGTCCTTCGTGGACTTTCCGACATGGATTCTTCACCACCATGATGGGGTAATTCTTCACATCACTGATTCAAATGCCTTCATGATATACTTTCTCATACCCCACATAATTGTCGGACCATAAACTATTTTCTCGTAACAGACGAACGCTTTTCCAGACATCATAGTCAATATCATTTCTTGTTACACTGCTGAGTTCCCTACCACATTATCGTAATCCCCCTTCATACCAGACACTTCATACCAGCAGATTCAGAACTAGGACCGGACGCGTAGAAACATATCGGACGGATTCGTAATCGGAGGCAGACGTACTAAACTATGGCGGACGGATTCATAGGCAAAATCAGAGGTACGGAAGTATGTCAGACAAATCTGAGATCGGAGTCGGACGTACAGAGAGGTATCAGACAGGTTTGAAATCAGAAGCAGACGTACAGAAATGTATCATACAGAGTCGTGATCAAAGTCAGACAGACAGAAATGTGTCAGACAGAGTCGTAATTAGAATCAGTCATACGGAGATGTCTCAGACAGACGCGTGATCAAAATCAGACGTACAGAGGCATATCAGACGGATTCATATCCAGAGTCAGACATACAGAGGTGTGTCAGACAGATTCGCAATCACAGTTAATCATACAGAAGTATGTCAACCAGAAACAGATTCAGAATTGGATGTACAAAGATTTATCAGATGGGAACATAATCGAGTCCAGAAATACAGAGGCGTAATAGGCAGAGCCTTATCAGAATCGCGAGTGCAGAAGTATAACAGATAGAATCTGAATTAGAATCAGATCACTCCTATTAAGGCTCCAGTGATTTATGAAATTTTCCCTTTATTTGTAAACTTTTTCGCCAAGTGGTCATACGAATCGTCTTGCGTGTCGCTTTTCGACTCTTCCAGAGATTCCGCTTATTCACACTTCTTATCTTTCATCCTTCCTACCATCCATACTCATTTTCTTTTTCAGACATCGTCATACCAGACTAAATTATAATGTAACCGGGGCTTTTCTATCCCTTGACAACATTCGGATCGTCGTCCCCGCTTCGCTTCATGTATTCGGTTTAGTAAAACCTTCCGTCTATCACAATACTAGTCGCCGGGACTCGGCTCTTGATCCATATGGGCACCAGACAAAAATCATACACACACATACACACATACAGATACATTTACTATTATCTTACTGGCGAGCGTCTCCGACTGTTATTCGAATCTGCTCAATTTCTGAGCGGTATTGCGCTTTCTATCTTCGCCCATTTAGTCCGCGTCGGTCTGTGCGGCTCCTGTGAGGGCACTAATTTCTCCACACATTCTCTTTTCCCTTAGATTACCCTAAATTTTCATTTATATCTATCATACTTACACTTGTGCAAAACTTTGCATTACTTCCCAGGGGGGTCACCCATCCCAGAATTGCTCTGGCTTGAGCACGCTTAACTCCAAAACATTCATGCATTTTGACGCGTTAGGGCTAATATAATTTCGTCGATTGCCCCGCACGACCTTCGTCACGTAATTTAGGGCAGATCGGGGTCTTAATAAATTTTCGGGAAATTCTCATAGTGGGTCCCACCCCGGGCTAAACCATACAATTTCCATATCGCCCTTCCGAATTCTCAATGTCTATCAGGTTAACAATTACCTTGCTCTTATTAATACCCAGAAGAAGTAAATCACATAATATGATAAAGTATAGACCCATTTATACACATATCCCTCAAGAAAAGATCACTAACATACCTGGGTGTGCGCTTGAAGACGCTTCTGGGTCCTGCCGGCCGGTCAATGCAAATACGCGGTTCGAAGGACCGCTGTAACCAGAAGCTGCACCACGACCTCTGCCACGACTCGCTGGCGCTGGTGCTCCTCGCCCCGTGGGGCGTATGGCTGCCGAAGGAGAAGATGCGCCAGCAACTGACCCAACAGGCTGGACTGAACCTGGACCACCCTTATGCGGGCACTCTCTGACACGATGATCTGGGCTACCACAAAAATAACAAGCGCCCGTAGCGCGATAACACTCCCCCGGGTGGGGTCTCCCACAGTAGGAACATGGGGGTATGGGTGGCCTCGATTGACCGGGACCTCTGCTCACCTGTGAGCCTGGAACTCTGGAGCTCTGTCCTGAGAACTGTGGGGGCATACTGCGTGCTGGCTGGGACGAATACCTGTTACCCTGCCGCTGAGAAAACTCGCTCTGAAATCCCCCTGAATCCCCGGCCGCTCTGGCTCTCTTAGGCCGGCTCCTGTCGTGACCCCTATCAGGCCGACGTTCCCTACGTCGGTCCTCCACACCCTGGGCGTGCGCCTGTACCCGGGCGATATGCATCCCTGGCTGAGAAGCCACCGTCAAACAACTATCAATCAAATAAGGGTCCAGCCCCATCACGTACCGGTGCACCCTGTCGGCCATCTCAGCTACTATAGCGGGTGCATACCTAGCCAGTGAGTCAAACTCTAGGCTATACTCCCGAACACTTCTACCGTTCTGTCTAAAGTTCAAGAATCGATCAACCCTAGCTCTCCGCAGCTCTAGAGGTAGAAAATGATCAAGAAAGGCCTTAGTAAACTCGGCCCATACTGCTGGGGGAGCATCGTCACCCCTGGATAGCTGCCAGGACTCATACCAGTTCGCCGCTACCTCATATAACCGATACGAAGCCAACTCGACGGACTAAGTCGGCGAAGCCTTAATCAACCGTATCGTACTCTCCATCTTTCTAATGAACTCCTGGGGGTCCTCTTCGGGTTTTGTCCCGGAGAATTCTGGAGGATTACATGTCAAAAACTCACGAGCCCTGGAGCTTTCATATCTGTCCGCACGACCACCCCCAAATCTATGCCTGCGAACCTGCTCTGTCATTAGTGTGGTCAATAATTGAACCGCATCTCGCATGGCCCTGTCCTCCGCCCCTGGCTGTGGAGCTGGAGGCTCGAGCACTGGAACTCCGGGAGCTCGCGGTGGAGCCGCCCTCTGATCAGCAGCTGCTGCTGCTCCAATCTCCTCTGATAAGGGCGGTGTAACAGAGCCGGCTGACAGGGGCTCATCCTCAAGCGCTAACCGCGCACTGGCCCTGGTAACTCTCTGGGCCCGGCTGGTTTCTCCTACCTCGACCCCCGCTTTGCCCTTCTGGGCAGCTGTTGCCTTCTTCGGAGGCATCGCTGAAAACATAACAAATCGTCAGGAGGGGATCATCCTACTAATACAGTTCTATCGCACGATCTAAGATTCAAAGAAGGGTAACATCCTAGATGCCCTGTAGCCTCCTGTTTATAGATGTGGTGCACAACACACCGATAAACAAGACTCTACTAGACACGGCCCGTAGACATACCGAGGACTAACCGCTCTGATACCACTTCTGTCACGACCCAACCCCGTGGGCCGCGACTGGTACCCTAACTGGGTAACCGTACATACCTACCTGACCGAATTTCGTATCATACAGATTTTTTTTTTCAAACAGATGTTACAGAAGTAGGCCGATACAGATATGGCACGCGCGCAAACATATATATATATATACCTGGACATGCAGACATTTACAGATAAGCCGATAAGGCTAACATACAGACGAAACCCGTAACCCACACATCTATCTACAGGCCTCTACAGAGATACAGAATCATATGACGGGACAGGGCCCCGCCGTACCCAGAATTTCCATACATACAGGATATGCGGAAAACAGAAGATATATACCAAAAGTGTACGCTCCGGATCAAAGGAGCTCTTCAAACAGCAGAGTCAGAAACCTACGCTGGCGGCGTATCACCTGGTGCGTCTGTACCTGCGGGCATGTAGCGCAGCCCCCGAAGAACGGGGGTCAGTACGAAAAATGTACCGAGTATGTAAAGCAGAAACATAACAGATACAATCATAGTCCGAACCGGAGTCACAGAAATGTAACGGACAGAACTATACATCAGACAGACGGGCAGAGTCATGATCCAGACAAACATACAGAATCGTGGTCCATACAGATAAACAGAATCATGGTTCGGACAGACCGACGAAATCATAACCCGGACAGACGAGCAGAATTAGAATCCATACGGACATACAGAATCAGAATCCATACGGACATACAGAATCAGAATCCATACGGACATATAGAATCAGAAGCCATACGGACATACAGACATAGTCGTAATTCAGACGGACAGACAAAATTATGCATGCAGAGTAGTGCAGAGTCATACTGAACCATACAGAATCATACAGAGGCATGTGCTTATATAGATACTGATGGCACATGCATACAGACATACAGATTCCGGCCCTGTCTGGGGGCGCGGTAACAGAACCCGGCCGTCTTAGTACGGGACGCGGTGGACAGACCGAATTAGATCAGATCAGATCATATCAGATGCCATCCTGGCCGCCATCCCCATACACAGATCAATATATCATAATCATACAGATATAACAGATCCCAGCCCGCACACCGAGGGACGGGTGAACAATGCAGAGGAATATGCACGATAACAGAACCTGGCCCGGGACGCAGTGAAGGAATGCATTGAGACAGCCACGAACAGATCCATGAGAAACCACATACATACAGACTCACATACCGACTCAATCAGACTGAAGGGTGCCAAATGGCGAGCCAAAATCAGAGTATCCAGATAGTATGCATAGTACGCGCCTACATTCTACTTGGGAAGGCACGACAGATCGTTATCAGAATCGAATTCTCAGATGTTCAGAAGTCATTTTGTAAGAATTTCATAAAAATAGTTGTATCATAATCAAAATAATGGTTCAATTGTTTTCTGAGAAATCGGACAAAATGGAAGTATTTAAAGTATTACAGAAGATATCGCGCCTTGTGGGCCCGCCTCGGACCAACTCGAGGCAACATATGTAATTTACCGACAATAGACCTTATGAGGTCATCCGTAATCGTTTGGAAGTGTTCCGACTCCGTTTAGGGAAGTTTCATACAAAAATTCATTTTAAAGGCAATGGTAAGAAAATAGCTTCAATTGGATTGAAGGAATTGGAGCGGTTTTCCGTCTCGAATTCCGGGGAACGGAGTCGTACTTAAGGCTCGCGGCCGAGCCTATCACATCCAGAACATGCCTAGGAACAAAGGAAATGCTTCACATACCTCGATAGCGCCTTACGCTCGCTTGGCGTCGACTTCAATTTCGTCCAAAATCTAGAAATGGTCAAGTTTACCATTTGTTAGTTTCAACTTTTCAATAGTCCAAACTAACACATACTTGCCTACCGAAATTTCGGCAGCATTTCCTCTGTATATATGACATCCCCAAAAGTTAAACACAGCCAAACAATCAACACAACCCAACAACAATATTCATAATAACGACAAGTAGCTCAAAATACATAATAAGGCACAATTTGCCAACTTTCCGTCATAACTTAACATTTTCCGTTCCGACCTTACACTTCCAAACCAAACTTATTATTTTGATGTTCATTACCTATCAAATTCATTACAACACGATTTGGAGGCATATCATACCATTCTCACAAGATATACATAAGATATGCAAACTTACAAACTTTCCATCAAAGCCACAATTTATCCAATTCTCCTAACCTTCAACATACAAGTTCATTATACAATTCCATCTTCCAAATTCATCAACATTACTCATAATTTGCCTCTTAACACTTCCATTTCCATTTTTACATAAGCTATAACAAGGTTGCATAATTTCCTTCAACAACTTAGTAACCATTTTTCCATGACAACAAAGACTATTTTTTTCCATTCATTTCACCATAACACACTTAACATATTAACAAGATTAAATTCATATTCCATCACCACACAACACCACACGGCTACAACCTATGTTTCTCCAACTTCCACAATTCATTCCACTTTCATTTCTAATACAATTTCTACCACACTACAACTAAATTTCAACATGAATTCAAGTCACCATAATCATGCAATATATATGCATATATTCGGCCAACATACATACAACCACAACACACAAAATTTTCATGTTTTTCATTCATTTCAACTTACTACAACATACATACACCTCTCATAACATGTCAAAAGCATAAAATTCTTACGTTTCTTCACTTGGGGTTAAGGTTGCTTTCTTGCCACAATACTTATATCAACTTGTAGAGCGCCTTGAGCTTAGTACTAATCTCACAAGAATTTAATTTTTTGAACCAAGGATTTGCTCCAAGAAATTTTTTTCTTTCTTTTCTTTCTTTTTCTTTCCTCACCCGAAACCTCTCTCTCTCTTATTCTTGATTTCTTTTCATTTTTCTTGAACCTTCTTTGGATAACTATGATCTTATAATTCCACATGGAAATTAATTAGTCCATGGGCTTGGACTTCTCTCTTGGCCGGTTGGGCCTTCCCTCTTTGGGCCTTGTTTTCTTATTTATTTTTTGAGTCCAACTAGTTGGCTACATATTGTAATTCATGAGGCAAGTTTCCAAAATTCTCATTTTGCCCTTGGCCACCTTTCGTAATTCCACACCATTGTATTCATAACCTACACATTCATACCGAGTAAGGTCCAATTGTGGCCTTATTCATTACAAGTCAATTTACCTTGAATTTTTCGAATAAGCAAAAATGTCGGATGTAACAATTTTCCTTGGTTTTTCTCTTGGGCAGTGGCCGGAATGTGGACCAATCAAGAATTTTGACAATGTATATGATTTTTCACACAAAGCAGTTATATTAAGTAAGCATTTAGGCAATATATAATTTGCTTTCCTATACCTCGTTGCTCCGAGGCTACTAACGTATGAAGCAAAATTATGCCATGTGAGATAAATGTATTGTTCCTAAAAATAAAATCCCAGTGCTTTTCATTAATTATATTTTCCCAAGTAGGATTACAAAGTCTTTAAAGTAAATACGATAATCAGGAAAAGTCCATTCCACGGACAGAAATATGCTCTCTATCATCTCGTGCCTTCTTGACCCTCCGAAGGGCAGTCTGAATGGCTACATGTGCTGGCATCAATGTTGTCCCGATCCATTGACCACTTTGATCGTCAGGCAATGACGTCCCCGCATCTATGGCTTCCTTAACAAAAGTGTCAAGCCATTCCAAGCTCTTTAATGAAGCATCTGCTTCGTCTGTCAAACTCTCAATTATCTTCTGATTATATTCTATCTTTACTTGGTGATCTATATTTCTTCCTTCCATTCGTCGTTTCATTATCCTAACTTGGATTGCATTCGCGGCATCCCTATCCTTGGGAAATTTGCATAGATACGGCCCTGGAGTGGCGGTACCTGCTATCTCAACCCTAAGCCACTCGTAGTAATTTTCATCATGACTTGGATTGTTTGGATCCTTATCCAACTCGTCTTCTCTTATCACATTCTTCCAATCTTTCTTAGCATCTTTTATACCTTCGATACGACATTCTTCATAATCTCGTACAAACCCTCCCATATTACCCATATTTGGAATAACCTGTCTCATACCAAACTATCTAAGAACTCTTAATGTTTCGTAGGGTCTGATCCCCCTAATGCCCATAAGTGGTAAATACGGACGTCTCTGACTCATAACACAAACAATTATAGAGTAAAAATCAGGTACCCTCCACCTGATGTGTTCTTCTCTTAATCTGGAAAAGATGTGAGCCCATTCTTTTTTATCCTGAAATCCGCAAGGCATAGCAGTGACTCCCAAATCATCCTCTCTTAGGGCCAAATCTCAGCGAGTAGGTAAGCCATTCCTATCAAAATGCGTAAGTATCCACCATTTGACTAGGCGGTTGCACCTATGGAAATAGTAGTAATGGTCACGACATTTTCCCAAAGCTTGGAATATGTCTGATAGGATAATAGGGGTGATGTCAAAATATTTGGTAAGCCTATTTGTTGTTACTCCCCTAAGAATAGCATAGGAAACAAAGACAACCCAGGTGCCAATAGCCAGTGAGGCATTTTGTGGAAATACCATGGTTCCCAACAGGCAAGTGATGAATGCTAGTGTTTGATTGGATTCTGAGGATTGGGATGATGAAACCTCAAGGATGTAGTTCTCGTACCCATGTTTGGATGAATACCTCCCATACAACTCTCTGGAGCCTATAGTAGGTCCTTGTGCCCAATCGGCTTTGTTGACAGCAAACATGTCTTTGATTTCTTTTGGGGTAGGTTTGTGAGGGATAAGGATATTTTGTGCCAGCTTCTTTTTGGATCTGTTAGCACTTCTTACACTCTCTAGGACATCTCTAATCTCTTCCAAAGTAGGAGTCATCTCTATTTCTCTTAATCTGAACACCATTATGTCATTATCCCAATATCTGGTAATGATTTCTAGCAGACCCAGATCCCCAATCATATTCATTAATAAAGCAGATGCCCTACACAACTCTTAATTTCTTTCTTTTGATCATTAGTCAAATCTTTCCACCATATCACTAAACCTGGTGGAGGAGCCACAACCTTATCAAACTGCACATCATGAGACATCTACAAAACAAAACCTTATTAGTTCCCCGCCCCGAGGAACAACAATATTTTTCCCACTTAGCACAGTAATGCTTCCAAATAGCAAATAGTGGGATGTAGGGCCTTCCGATTTTACACCGTCTGAACACAGTACGGTGTTTTTTATGTCCGATTCAGGTAGGTCTGAGATACCCAAACCGGTCTATAGTCAATATGCGCTATATCAGTAACGATTTGGCTTCGCTCTATGCTAATATTCTAGAGTGGTTTTCAAACAAATGACATAGGTTACCCAAGCGGACAAGCTAGGAGTGGTCTCTAAGGCTATAGGATGACCGCATACCCACTCGACCATAGAGACCTCAAAAGAATGTGCTAAAGCTTTTTTAGTGAAGGTATGACCGCAGGTCATCCCGCGTCGTCATCCTTTGGACAAAATATAAAATAAATGCTAGGAGTGGCGGAGTATGCATGTATGAATGACAGTTATATTTTGCAGAAATTTAAACACATAAACAATTTATATCATACAAACACACAAATTATTGGAACCCTTATGGTTAGAACCTTAAATTGTCCCCAGCAGAGTCTTCATCTATAGCGGGCATTGGGAATTCTAAGTTTAACCAGCTTGCACATACCTCATAAAAGGAGGGAGGTGTCCCGGAAAAGTACGGTTGTGAATCATACCGAGAAAGTCAAAAAAACCCGCCAACCTCTTAATAGTGCTCTAAAGGATACATTTTAGAGTCGCCACTTGATTTTTAGGAAAATAGGAAAACTAGTTCGAAAAGGGTTCATTTAAAAAAAAATATTTTAAAAGAAACCTAATCTACCAAAGTCTATGTAAGGGTTCTGTTTATCCCCCGGGGAAGGTGTTACGCACCGCGGTATTAAAGATCCGCTCAATCGCAATTTACCTATGTGTTCTAATAGTGTGTTTTATGATCATAAATCATTTTTTTGACAAAAATTGCTTAAATCTAGATTTCCGCAATAAAAGGGTGTCATTTACATGGAAGAAATACATTTTTTAAGAAACCATCGAAGTATAATTTTGTCCAAAATTGAGCGTGAGTGTCGGACTTGAACACCTAGGCTAATACCCGAAGGCTCTTAGCCTAGGTAGGACTCCACCTAAGTCCACCCAAAAAGGTTTTGAAAAAGAAGGATTTTAAGTTTATGAAAGTAGTTTTATGAAAAATAGTTTTAGGCATACTATTATACTGTCATATATATACAGTAATTGATTACACTAAGTTATTTATTTTTTTGTCTACCAATTATATTCTATACATAGCCAAATTTTAATCCATTTTTGTACAAGTTTTATAGGCATTTACACAAGTTTCAAAACATCTAGAATCGGTCCACAAGTTTTAAACAATCCAGAACGGTCCTAGGCAGTCTCAATATACAAAGTTTCAATAATGTCCATTTAGTCCAGCAGTTTTCCCAAATATAGTGTTTTAAGTCCAAAACAGTTTCAGTCCATTTTTATCCAATTTTTTACAGAAGTTCGAATTAGGTTTTTTTTTTTTAAAGAAAAAAAAAATCAATTTGGTAACTCTAAATTATGTGACAATCATATAAGGGTTCCAATATATCAAATTTAAAGGCACAAATATGAATTTAAATTGCATAAAGTAAAGAGTAAGGATTTTGGGCCGACCAAGCCCAAACGAAGATATTATGCAAGTTTGTTCTTAAGTCCATACGTATGCTCCATTTGGCTCTAGATTTGTTTAACTCGATCTAGATACGTTAGTGGGCCTCGTTAGGGCCCACCAACGGATTCGGGGTTTATAAATAAATGAGCATACATTGTATTAGTATTTGACTTAGAGACATAAATTAAGTTACGATTCCAAAAATTAAACTACAATAGAATTGGGCTAGGCCCATGATTTTAAACAAATAGGGAGGGGAAATTTATGCAGAAAAAAAGGGCATTCCATTAAAATACCGACTGAAACAGTAAACAGGCCCAACTGGCCCAGCAACAATTTTTATCCCAAAATTCTCTAAGTGTCAAGACTATAATATACTAGATATGCCACTGCTATACCCACATGTTTTCTCAAAAATCTCTAGTGTTGAAACTCCTATATATCTAGATATACGTAGTGAAATACCATACAAATGGGAGAGCAAAACCTCTCTAAAGGGGGCATACCCTCCACATTCAACTTTTATACACTAAGCTTCTCTATATTCACTCTACACAAACCTCCTTTAACTACCCAAAGAAACTCAAAATTCCCAAAACATTTCCTAGATTTTCCAGGTTCAAGAGTATCCAGATTTTATCAAGCAATCAAACATATAGGCAATTTAAGGTTATAGTCTAGAATAGCAGGTTTTAACCAAAGCTTATCAAATAGTATTCCAGCCACTAAACAGGAAAAAAATAAGCATTTTAAACCAAGGGAAATGCATAAGAGACTATGTCCAGACCTTAATGCAGGGAAAAAAACAATTTTTAAAGTCAATTTATCATTGAAAATTCATGATCAGTCTAGGCTAATAGTAAAGCAACATTTAGTCAAATAGCTTTTCAAAGTTCCAGTTTTAGGAGGTTGATACACAGTTTCCACAAACACAGTTCACAAACAAGATTTTCAATTCAAACTTAGCGTATTCTTTGGGATTCAAGGGCGATGACAAGTAAATATACTAGGGTCTACAAACTCAGTCCTTAACTAGGCAAGTTCATTCACAGATGTGGAATCAAGCATGGTTCTAAGAAAACATAAAGAATAATCAAGACAGACTTAACAACAGAGTTTTAAGCCATTTGAAACTATTTCTAAACTTAAAACAGTTTCAAATACTACATAAACAGGTCAGTAGGTTTAACAAGCATTCTAGGTTTCAATCAAGTTTTACTGTAATCAGCTTTAGCCTTTTTTATTTCTTCAAATTAACATCAGCATATGCCAAGTTTAACAGACTGACAGTAGAGTCTTCTAGGACACCATAAGTTTGTTCTATTTATAGAACTTGCACAAAAGAACCACATATATGAGTAGGAACCTGTGAAAATCATAATGAGTGCATGAATGCTATCCTAAGTTAGGAATGAAATGCCAAGTGTAACATGGTTTAACAGTTGGGAAGGAGGAAAAATGCATATGGGACAATTCAGAATTCACAAGCAAATGATAAGAGGGAGGGGTGTATCACAAAAGCAAGTATCACTCTTAATCTTTTAAGTAGCCTTAGTTCCTAGTTTAGATTCCCTACACCTAGTTTATTAGGTGATTATATCAGATAAAGAGAACCAAGTAGTCCATAGACAATACAAGTGCAAAATACAGGTTACAGGTGACCAAACAACATGAACATTGCAAATAAATAACCAACAATAGACAGGACAAATGGTCTGTAAGTCACAAGCAAATCAGAGGTGCAAAGGAACTTCAAGTAGGAAGAATGACAAGTTTCAGGAATTCTAAAAGAAAAACTGAGACAAAATGGTTCATGGAACTATCCTAGGTGCAGGAGATGGTTCAGTGAACAAGACTTGATTCAAACAAACAGTCAAGGCTAGGTAACTAAGCATTATAAGTAAATCAAGTATAAATAGGATCACCTAAGCATGGTTTCAGTTTTAAGATTCATTTTAATCAACTAAGTAGAACATGTCAAGCAAAAGGACTGAATAAAATATAAGCAATATCAGTGTAAGACACAAATGGCAACTAATATGGTCACTACAATCAAGTTGCAAACAGGACATAGGGTAGGAACAGGCTAAAACCACCAACAACACTAATCCTTTCTCTAGATTCATTAGTCTATTTTTTAGTCAATGAAATGAATCCTTCCCCTACAATCTTGAAATCAAATGACAAAAGTAACAAGTTAAAGAATATTTTAGAAGCTCTTAGCATCAATAGGCCCCATTTGGTTTCTGATTTTCAGACTTAGGATGAAACTATCAGAGCTACAAGTTCCAAGGTGTCTTATGGTCATAGTTCAATATCCTAGGGTCCAAAACATGTTCATTTCACAACTTAATCCTTAATCTCCACAAAACAAGTTATGTGGAGTGTCTAATTATAATTGAAGCAAATAATAACACTCAGAGGCAATTATCATCTAAAAATAGATCACAGTAGTCCTCAAACAACACCTAGATGAGCACAGTTTGGTCTAGATAGTTGATTTTCAAAGCAAGTTTCCATTTTTTAGTCACATGGTTAAGAAATTTTCCACAGACATACTAAACAGCAGAAAGTTTAAGGCAAAGACCTTAGATGGTGTATGATCTCTATCCTAGACCATGAAGATGCACTATAAGCAAACCCACCTAGCAGATTGTAAAGGAAGTCTAAACTATAAGCAAAAACACCTACCTAGTAGATACCAAGCAAAAACACCTACCAATAGATACCAAGTTCCATTTTTATTCCTATTAAACTACTCAAACAAGATAGCAAACACAGTCAAAGCTAATCAGTTTTCATTTGGGATAATATAAAAACTTAAGCAGTCTTTCAAGACTTCAAATTAACCAAAGCTAGATTACAGTGATGACTTAAGGTCATTTCCATAGAAAAAAGCTATGAGAATGTTAGCCCAAAGCAAACTATCAAGCACTAGACACTAGGGTGTACCATTTTTTAGTTTGACAACAGAAGAGGTAACAGACCACAAACTCAAACCAAAAAGAAGTAATTCGAGATGTTTATTTTTTTTTGGAAAGAACTTCATTCAAGTTTTAACAGATAGCTTCATAACCCATTTTACAGGAAGACTTACTAACTAAAGACAGTTTTCAACATATCAAGCAAGTATATTACTCTAAAATGAACTTAAGTAATTAGTAATGATCACATCTAACTAATTTAACAACCATGTATGGTTCAATGACCAAATAAGCCAAAGGGAGTCATTTTTAGACTTTGAAAAGTAATTTTCCAACAACTATATGTTTCGGTCTCAACAACCACATATTTTCACAGAACACAGAACTGAGAAGTAAAGATTACAACCTAAATACATATTTATCACCAACTATGACTGCTTATCATAACCATCTAACTTGCTATCCTTAAACCGAAACTTAAGAGCCTAAAACCCCCCATTTTAGATATTTCTTCTCATTTTATTAAACTAACAAGGCATTGTATCTACTTGACATAACATGATTTAAACTTAACTTATGTTTATCACCTCTCATAACAGAAACAAAACAGACTAGCAACATATAGGACTAAACTAATCATTTATAGCATTCTTGAATATCAAACAAGCTTCAATAATAAATAATCAGGACCAAAACATAATGAGATTTGAAATAAGAAATTACCTCTTATTGGGGCAACCTAAAGATCAAAATGGAGGGTATTGAATCAACTTCTACAAACACCAACAATTGACACCTTAATAATAAGCCCTTTCTTCTTCAAAATTTTATGTATTCTATATATATCAAGTGGATCGTAGTATATATATAGTATGGTTTTTAGTAAAGGGTTATACTTAGTATATTAGTGGTATGCTTCTATATATAACGTTTATGTATTGTATTTTGTAGGCTAGAACACTTAGTGCCCAAATGTACTATATTCTAATAGAATTTTTTACACCTAAGCATATACAAACAAGAAAACAGCCATATTGTACCAGAATTTATCCAAAAATCCCATAAAATTAGGAGATAGTACACTAGTCCTCAAAATATGTACAATCACAGGACAATGACATAAACAAACGTACTAATGGATAGAAACCCTCCTAAATTCATACCCAACCACAGAATCTTAAGGGAATTTCCCCTAAAACCCCTTCAAATTTGTATTGCGTAGCACAAGATGGCTAAGAGTTCACGACTCCGCCCATGGCATCCCCAACACTTGATGGTATTCGGGCAACATCCTTATTAGGGTTAATTTTAAGGAATAAAAATGTGAATTGAATCAAATTAAACGTGGTAATCGATAAAACACAGGATGGGGATGAAAACCCGAGAAAAATTATGCCTGAAACAACCATGGAAGTGGCTGAATCAAGCTCGCGATCAAACCCTAGAAAAATCGCCTCATATCGCCATTGAATCATCCGAGGACGGGAGAAGAAACAAGATGGGATCAAATGGGGACTGAAGTTGCTCATTTGTAACTTTGGTCCCCTATTATATATATATCCTCCCCCCAAAAAGTTATTTAACAAGTTTAAAATTGCCCATTTAGTTCAAAACATAATTTAAAAGACCCTTTGTACATAAATTAAATAAAAATACACAATTTCATGAAACTACGTATTGTATAAAACTAACACGTAAGTTCGTATTTTATAAAAATAAAGTTCATAATACGTCATTTTAAAATACGAGCTTTGATACGAACCCAATATTGACATAGTTCTGAGCAATAAAAAATGAGAAAAATGCGGTCAAGGGTACCATAATTCATACATTGTTTAAATTAACAATTTTTTTGAGCTAGACGGAACGAGATGTGTATCTATCACGACCCAATTCACGAGTCGTGGTGGCACCTACACTATCCCTCCGAGTAGGCGAACCACATTACTAATAACAAGTTAAATACGTGGAAAATTAAATAAGAAGAAGTTATCAAGTCTTAAATACTTATCATAACAAGAAATGTCACGACAACCCCAAAATCTGGTCAAAGGGTACAAGAGCGCTAAACATAGTCTGGAATAAAAGTCTGAAAATACTCGGAAGCTACATACTGTCTGTCAAATAAAAAAACATCATTAAATAAGAGGGTCCTTCAGGGGCCACGGATGATCAAGTAGCTCACCCCGAATGATCGAAAGATGTCACCCTTGCACATCAGCCACGGGGTGTAGAACTAGAGCCTGGATCGTACTCTGCACTCAACAAAGGTGCAGCAAGAGTAGTATCCGTACAACACTAGTACCGGTAAGCATCATACGCCGACAATGATTAGATAATGCATGAAGAAGTGGAAACTAACAAGTAGCACATAGAGCAAACAGGTATGGTCATGTATCACATACAAGTAATCTGTAAAGCAATCATGAAATCAACCAAGACAAATATAGTTCACCAAATGATCTGTCAAATATATGAGGGGATGAATGCAATGCAATGCAATAGTGACCTCTCTTACTCAACTCTCGTACCGATGGTCTCATTGAGATTTAATCTCATTCCTCCTCCAAATTATCATGTATAATAATTATCTCATCATCATTATCAACCCACCAACCTTTCCAATCATTACCCTATAATAACCCAATCATTAAGCTAACGAAAATATAAATGAAGCATACCTAATTTTGCCTTAACTTTCTTCCACGAAAACTGTTTCTTGTTGCCTCTTTCCCGTAGTACTATTCTCCCTTAGCCTAGCCGAATATATGCAACTTTTTTTTTTTGTAGACTAGGTATAAAGAAAGAAAAAAAGTTCAGTTATTTTCCAATACACCCGTAAGACCCATGACATAAAGGGAAGGGATGGTGGGCTTGACCTACTTCTTTTACCATTTAATAACCAAACAATTGCACTTTAGTCAACCAATCCATTTGCATATTAGCCAAAAATAAATAAATACTCTCACCTCCTGCCTTATATATATGTGCAAATAATATTCCCATTAATAAATATATGCACACACATAAAAAAAAGTATTTTCAAAATTACCCGTCAACTAAATCACCGTGCCACCAATTCCGCAAGTCAAGAATACCTTTTAAAACTATGGAAAGGGTGTTTTTGCGGAAATGAGTTCAAAAGTGCTAAACGACCAAACGGTTCGTTACATCAGATACCAATGAAACAATTGCTCGTCCTCGAGCGACAAGGGAAAAGATGGAGAAAAAGGGGGTACCTGAACTGTCGAACAACTGAGGATATCTACTCCGCATATCCGCCTCGGTCTCCCACATGGCCTCCTCAATCGGACGGTGCTTCCACTGCACCTTGACTGAAGCAATATCCTTGGACCTTATTCTCACTTGCCTATCTAGGATTGCTACCGGCTCTTCCTCGAAGGATTGATTCTGTTCTAATAGTACTGAATCCCACTGAATGATATAAGACCCGTCTGAATGGTACTTCATCAGCATGGAATACCGGATCAACACCTGCCAAACCTGGTGGCAAAGCCACCTCGCCAACACGACGAAGAATCTCAAAAGGGCCAATGAACCTCGAGCTCAACTTGCCATTCTTCCCAAATCGCATCACACCCTTCATGGGTGAAACTTTCAATAGGACCTGCCCACCAACCATGAACTCCATATCACGAACCTTCCGGTCCGCATAATCCCTCTCCTTGGTCTGAGCTGCTAGAAGCTTTTCCTGAATAAGCTTCACCTTGTCCAAAGACTCCCTCAGCAAATCTGTACCCCAAGGTCGAACATCAGAAGCATCAAACCACCCAATAGGAGAACGACACCTCCTACCATATAAAGCCTCGAATGGCGCCATATCAATATTGGAATGGCAGCTATTATTGTGCGCGAACTCTGCCAAGGGTAAGAATTTGTCCTAATGACTACCAAAATCAATAACACAAGCCCTCAACATATCCTCATGCACCTGAATAGTCCTCTCGGACTGACCATCTGTCTGCGGGTGGAACGCGGTGCTAAGATCTAACTGAGTTCCCAATTCCTTCTGCAAAGTCCTCTAGAAATGGGAAGCAAACTGAGTGCCTTTGTCGGAAATGATGGAAATAGGAACCTCGTGCAATCGCACTATCTCTCCGATGTAATTCCTGGCCAACTTCTCTGTATTATAAGTAATTTGAACCGGAATGAAGTGTATGGATTTAGTCAACCTATCCACAATAACCCAAATCGAATCAAACTTGCTCAAAGTCTTCGAAAGACTAACCACGAAATCTATAACAATCCTCTCCCACTTCTACTCGGGAATGGGCATCTTCTGAAGCACACCACTTGGTCTCTGGTGTTCATAATTAACCTGCTAGCAATTCGAACACTGGGCAACAAACTCCATAATGTCTCTCTTCATCCTACCCCACTGTAGTGTTGTCTCAAATCACGATACATTTTTGTTGCACCCGGATGAATGGAATACCTAACACTATGAGCCTCTTTCAAGATCAACGAAATCAAATCACTAACTCTAGGAACGCAAATACGCCCTTAATCCTCAAAACACCCTCATCATCAAGAATAGCCTCCTTGGCTTCTCCACTTAGCACCTTATCCCAAATCTTGCATAATTTCACATCCTCAAATAGCTGGGCCCTAATCTGCTCCAAAAGAGACGACCTCGCCTCCACACAAGCTAGAACCTTACCAAGTTCTGAAATTTCAAGTCTCACCATACTATTAGCCAAACACTGCACCTCCATGGCTAAAGGACGCTCTCCCACAATCAAACACGCCAAGCTACCCATACTCACTACCTTTCGGCTCAACGCATCAGCTATCACATTAGCCTTTCCCAGATGATAAAAAATGGTGATATCATAATCCTTAAGCAACTCCATCCATCTACGTTGCCTCGAGTGCAAATCCCTCAGACTAAACACATGCTGAAGACTATGATGATCCGTGAAGACCTCACAATGGACTCCATATAAATAATGCCTCTAAATCTTTAAAGCGAAGACTACTGCAGCCAACTCCAAGTCATGAATGGGGTTGTTCTTCTCGTGAACCTTCAACTGTCTCGAAGCATACGCGATGACCTTACCCTCTAGCATCAGCACACAACCCAAGCTAATTCGAGAAGCATCACAATAAATAGTAAAGTCCTTCCCCTTCACAGGTAAAGCGAAAATCAATGGTGAAGTCAATAAAGCCTTGAGCTTTTGAAAGCTCTCTTCACACTCATCGGACCACTGGAAAGGCACATTCTTCTGAGTCAACCTAGTCAAATGGGAAGCAATAGATGAAAACCCCTTCACAAATCGGCGATAATAACTCACAAGGCCTACGAAGCTCCGAATCTCAATAACCGAAGTAGGCCTAGCCCAATCTCTAACTGCCTCGATCTTCTTGGGATCAACCATAATCATGTCCTTGGACACAATATGTCCCAAAAATGCCAAGAAACTGAGCCAGAACTCACACTTGGAAAACTTGGCATACAATTTCTTCTCCTTCAACAGGCCAAGCACGATCCTCAAATGCTTATCATGATCTTCCTTGCTTCGAGAGTACACCAAGATGTCATCAATAAACACGATCATGAACGAATCCAAGTAAGGCTTGAAGATCCTATTCATCAAATCCATGAACACTGTGGGGGCATTAGTAAGCACGAAAGACATCACCAAGAACTAATAGTGACCATAGCTTGACCTCAAATAAATCTTAGAAAAGATCGATGCACCCTGAAGCTGGTCAATTAAGTCATCAATGCAGGGTATTGGATACTTATTTCTGATTGTAACCTTGTTCAATTGCCGGTAATCGATACACATCCGCATGGTACCATCTTTCTTCCTCACGAACACAATGGGAGCACCCCAAAGAGAAACGCTGGGTCTAATAAATCCTTTGCTCAACAAGTCTTATAATTGCTCCTTCAACTCTCTCAACTCTGTCAGAGCCATCCGATAGGGTGGAATAGAAATAGGTCGGGTGCCTGGCTCTAAGTCAATGCAAAAGTCAATATCTCAATCAGGTGGCAAACCAGGCAAATCTTTGGGGAAAACCTCTGAGAACTCATAAACAACTGGCACTGACTCAAGGGAAGAAGTATCTACACTAATATCCCGAATATGAGCTAAATATGCTAAACATCCCTTATCTACTAACTTCTTTGCCCGAAGAAATGATATGATCTTCTTAGGTGCTAGACTAGGAGTACCCTTCCACTCTAACCGCGGAATACTCGGCATGGCCAATGTGACTGTCTTGGCGTGACAGTCTAAAGTAGCATGATAGGGAGATAACCAGTCCATGCCCAAAATATCAAAGTCCACCATATCCAAAATAACCAAGTCAACCTAAGTGTCGTACCCCATAAATGTGACCACACAAGACCTATAGACCAAATCTACTATCATAGAATCTCCGACAGGAGTAGAGACACAAATAGGTACATCAAGCATATCACAAAGCATATCCAGACCCGTAGAGAAGTAAGTGGACACATAAGAGAAAGTAGAACCAGGATCAAATAAGACAGAAGCCGATCGGCGACAAACTGAAATAATACATGTGATAACCGCATCAGAAGCCTCAGCCTCTGGTCTACCCAGAAAAGCATAAAAATGGGCATGTCTACCCTCAGACTGTGTGCCTCCACGACCACCACAGCCTTCTTGAGATCCTCCTCTCACTGATTGAGCATTGCCCCTACCAGACTGATGACCACTTTTCTAGGCTGATGGCTACCCCTGCCAGACTGCAAACCCCCTCTACCAGAATATCTTCCTCCTCTAGCTGGCGGTGTTAGAGGCCTAGATATCTGAACTCTGGAACCCTGCCTGGATCTAGTACACGCACTCACGTAATGCCCTATCTCACCACACTTAAAACATGCCCCTCTGGCCATAGGCTGCTGAACTGTCATAGAAGAACCAGAATACCCTCCGCGGTCTGAAAGTCGAGAGTAAGAACCTCGGGAAGTCTGCAATCGACCTACCCCACTGCTCCAATGTCGAAAACTCATCCTTTCCTTTGTCTTTTAGAGTATAAGGGGCATACTTCTCCAGGAACACCTGGTAGAACTAGGTCCAGGTCAATGATGGCAACTCAGCTGGTTGACACTCCATGTATGATCTCTACCACTGCTTGGCATCCCTAACTAATTGGAAAGAAATATAATCGACCCCGTGAGACTCCACTACACCCAACTTATGAAGCATCTCATGGTAGCTAATAATAAACTCATACGCATCCTCCCTGGGAGTACCATAGAACTAAGGAGGGGACATTTTGGTGAACCCCTCAAATAATTTTCGCTCCTCACTGGTCAACACTAGCCCATCCATAGGCCTTAGAGAAATATCAGGTGGTGGAGTAGCATCAATACCGGGAGCCAGTGCCTTAGCAGCCCCAATCTCCTCCTCCAGAATGTCCTCAAGCTCCGGAGTCAACTCTCTATCAGGGTCCTGAGCAGGTGCTAGTGCTTGGTCCCTATCTGGAATAGCTGCACAACCTCTGCCCCTTCTATGTCCCCTGCCACGTCCCATACCTCGCCCACGGACAGCTGCTCGGGCAACATGTATGGATACGGGTGCAGGTGCAGGCTCCTGGACTCCAATAGCGGTCAATCGCGTCCTCACTATCTGTGAGAGAACATAGAAACGAGGTTAAGATACCAATCTGAACAATCTCACACGAAAAAAAAGATAGAAGTGAAGTGTTTTCTAAATGTCCTATAACCTCTCGAGGATGGGTACGGATGTCTACATACCAATCCTAAAGACTCTAATAGACATTGCTCTTGTACGCATTAGACCAATTAACCTAGAAGCTCTGATACCAATTTTTCACGACCCAATTCAAGAGTCGTGGTGGCACCTACACTATCCCTCCGAGTAGACGAACCACATTACTAATAACAAGTTAAATACGCGAAAAATTAAATAAGAAGTTATCAAGTTTTAAATACATATCATAACTAGAAATGTCACGATAACCCCAAAATCCGGTCAAAGGGTACAAGAGCGCTAAACATAGTCTAGAATAAAAGTCTAAAAATACCCGAAGGCTACATACTGTCTGTCAAATAAAAAAACAACATTGTCCTTCAGGGGCCATGAATGACCAAGTAGCTCACCCTCAATGACCGAAACATGTCACCCTCGCGTATCAGCCACGGGGTGCAGAACTGAAGCCTGGATCGTACTCTACACTTAACAAATGTGCAGCAGGAGTAGTATCAGTACAACACTAGTATTGGTAAGCATAATAGGCCGACAATGATTAGATAACGCATGAAGAAGTGGAAACTAAAAAGTAGCACGTAGAGCAAACAGGTATGGTCATGTATCGCATACAAGTATTGTGTAAAGGAATCATGAAATCAACCAAGATAGATATAGTTCACCAAATGATCCGTCAAATGTATGAGGGGATGACTGCAAGCAATGCAATGCAATAGTGACCTCTCTTACTCCACTCTCGTACACACATGCTAAGGGAAGTGCCTCAAAGCCATGAACCATGGGGGACCCGCGAAGTCCATGTACAACTCGTGCTCTCCGGCAGAAACCTCGGAGGATATCAATCACTCTCAATCTCCGGCAAAGACCTCGGAGTCTCTCTATCACTCTCAATCTCTGGCAAAGACCTCGGAGTCTCTCTGTCACTCTCAATCTTCGGCAAAGACCGCGGAGTCTCTCAAGCACTCACCTCACCATCACGGAAACATAAAAATAATATGAAAAGCATGCCATGTATGATATCAGTCTCAACAATATCACCAACATACAATCAACAAGTACAAGTCATGTTACAGTTCACGGTTCAATTATCAATATAATACTACCCTTCCATGTGATGAGTGAGCTAGAATGTGACAGAGATACAAATAGGTGATAATCACATAAAGCAACACATGTGACGATAAGCCCACATAACAGCTGACAGAACCAACCTAATTGGAATTCACCTCCACATCATGCCCGAAGGCCTATCATGCTATCCCCATCACTTTCTACAACTACATACGATTCTCTAATCAGAGTCTAACTAAAGTAGACCATAATCTACCTCAATGCCGAGCGGTGCCACGATCGATCAAACCAATGCCCTTCCTTTGCGTAGAGCCTCATAACGATTGAGATCTATCAAATGTGCGGTTTACGTTAGAATCCGAATTTAAGGACACCCATATTACTATATTTATGTTCGAAACCCAAAAACGCACCCCAAAAAAGTGACCTCGGGCCCACAAGGGAAAAACAGGTGCTTTCTTTAAAAAATATTTTACCCATAACTTAAGAGCCGTATATTCAGAAAATTAGTCAATTCAATCCACAAATGGACTCTCAACTCATAAATTCCCATTTGTTAAGACTAGGGCTCAAAACTTTCAATTACCTCAAAATCTTAACTTATGATTAAAATCTAGCTTTCCACATTTCAAATACCACAAATTTAAAGTTGTACATATGACCCAGCACACCTAAAGTACAATCACATAAATCCATTGTATACAAAAATTGAAATGGAAACACAACAAGCATAAAACAATTTCGAAAACCATAAGCAAAAATAAGAAAATAGTGACTTTACATAAAAAAATGGAAGCAACGTACAGGGAACATAACCTCAAATTAATTCTATCAATATTTCCTAGGATTATTTGTAATCATTACTCTATGATTCGTTCTAATCATCAGGTCATCATTATGCAATCCACTTCACCAATTTATAAAATTCATGCAAACTGTACCGATGGTCTCATTGAGATTTAATCTCATTCCTTCTCCAAATTATCATGTATAATAATTATCTCATCATCATTATCATCCCACCAACCTTTCCAATCATTACCCTATAATAACCCAATCATTAAGCTAACCAAAATATAAATGAAGCATACCTAATTTTGCCTTAACTTTCTTCCACGGAAACTGCTTCTTGTTGCCTCTTTCCCGTAGTACTATTCTCCCTTAGCCTAGCCAAATATATGCATCGTTTTTTTTTTTGTAGAGTAGGTATAAAGAAAGAAGAAAATTTCAGTTATTCCCAATACACCCGGAAGACCTGTGACGTAAAGAGAAGGGATAGTGGGTTTGACCCACTTCTTTTACCATTTAATAACCAAACAATTGCTCCTTAGTCAACAAATCCATTAGCATATTAGCCAAAAATAAATAAATACTCTCACCTCATGCCTTATATATATGTGCAAATAATATTCCCATTAATAAATATATGCACACACATAAAAAAAATATTTCCAAAATTACCCGTCAACTAAATCACCGTGCCACCAATTTCCACAAGTCAAGAATGCCTTTTAAAACTACGGAAAGGTGTTTTTGCGTAAATGAGTTCAAAAGTGCTAAACGACCAAACGGGCCGTTACTGTATCTTCTTTTCAAATCACATTTGTGAAAATAAATAACTCGTAATTTCTTGTAAATTGTTAATTATTATGAAAAATAATAATTAAACATCAATTTTTGCAATTTTCTCGGGATCTTTGGATTTTAATTTTTCAATGGCATCCTCACCCCGTCTTGGACTCGGAAAATATGGAAATTAAAAATATATGTTTTATGTGGTGAAAATTAGGTGTCGACAATGTATATGTATATCTATATATGTATGTGTATCTGCAAGCACAAATGCACTGATTAACAAATAGCTGACTTTAGATAATGTCCATTAATTGAACATTTAAATTGGGACCACATAAAAAAATGAATTTGCTAATTAGAAACTAATTTTGCAAAAGTGACCTTAATTGAATTAAGCCATGAGATTGGCTATTCAAATATGGCCATAACTGGCTAACAATTGATTATTTCAGAAGTAACCAACATTATACATATGGTAAAAAAATTTATGGAATTTAATCACAATTAAACAGTTGATTAATTATGACTTAATTCAAATAAATCGTACCAATGCAAAAATAAGAACTGAGAGGTAGAAATGATTAATTCATTTAATTAATCAGATTTCTTGAATTAAAACGGAGTAAAATGCTTATTAATTAATTGTCTGATAACTTTAACAATTAAATAAATAATTTTTGTAGATTATCTCTTTTTTAATTAATATTTGACCAATGGTCCATATTCATTACAAAAAAAAAGTAAATTGATGTCTAAATGATTTATAATATTATCCAAGTTATTTTTCCAAATGAAATGGCAAAATATTATCTAAATAATTGTATAAAATAATTTTAACTTGTAGAAAATACACATTTTACTCTGCTTGATATCCAACGACTCTGGGTAATTAAAATAAATTACGAGAGGTCAAAAATTAGGTGTCAAGAAGAGCTAAGCCAAATCCAAATATGAACTAGATTGGGTTTGGATATTTCAGACATATCTAAACCCGTTAGAAAGACTATCTTGTGTCAAGTACGATCTATGACCCGAAAAATATTGTATCTCATATTATGTGCTAATTGAAAACATTTAATGTGCCCATGTGTTAAACCATTGCCTATTGGTTGGCGGGGGTGGGGGGGTGGGGAGGGATTAACCTTAGCTTTGTTTTTGTAGATGTCTATTGACTTGGAATTCGACATGTTTCTTAACACCCCGGACTTGCTGCACATATGGTGCGGCCAAATGACTCAAGAGGAGAGAAAGGGTATTTCTTGCAATTTAGGGAACTTGACCTCTGTAATGATGATGAAGGGTTGTAAGGAATTGATAGAAATGATCACCGAATTTTGGGACCTAGATAGAATGGTTTTCCGCTTCAGGGATAATGTAGCACTTGGCCCGACTTTGGATAAATTAAGGGATGTCGTGACTAGTGTAGGGTCGGGCCTAATAAGGAGAAAGAAACTTGATAGAAATGCCCTAATCCCAGAAAAAACTACCTACTCCCAAATACTCAAAATACTTTCCCTATCCCATGCCAATTGGGCACATGGCCCGTCCATACTCTTTAGAGAGTTGTACAAATGGTTCGGTAATCCAAGCAGATTTGTGGAACACCTGAGTGAATTTGAAACCTATGCCACGTGGTTAGCCACCCGACCCTTAGCTTTTGCCATTAGTTTCTTCGGACTTATGGTCTTTCCCAAAGATTGGTATTTAGCCATGGATACCCGAGTCATCTCATTGACCCATGCCATCTTTATGGCATAACCTACCAAGAAGACCAAACATTTTGAACTAACCCCTACCATCCTAACTGATATGTGTTGAGCCCTAAGCCAATGCAACCTACTCCTACAATGGTGGATCCTCAAACACATGATCAAAGTCAAGGGTACCCAATACCTAAGCAAGCCATTAGAAAAGGACAGTCTCTTTAACTAAGGAAAACGTTAGTATTAGGAAGTCGCTCAAATGATTCCCAATTCGGCTAATTCTTAAATACAAGCATGAAATTGGTATCTATTTTTTCAAAATGTTTTCCTTATGTTTAAAATCAATTTTTGACAAGTATGGACTAAGATTGATTTGAAACTAAGTTATAAAGTTTTGGGATTCTCCCCTTTGTAAAATCTGGAAACAAACGGATAAGAAAGGAAAATCAATTTGGCCTATTTATGGATTGTCTTCAAAATTGCATAAATGGTTTTTCCCTTTAGGCTTTAGTATTAAATTGGACTGAAAATTGGACAACAAAGATGATTTGGGCCTAGGACTTATTTATTAGGGAATAATTTGGAGTGTGATTTAGAAACTATGTTTCAGATTTTAGCCAACTTAAAGGAATCTTGTAACAATGTTTGTTTGGAATTAAAGAATAACTTTTAAAAAAAAGAATTAAAAAAAAAAGGCTGTTGGGGCCAAAAGCCCACCATAAGGGATGAAAATAAGAGGAATTATACTTTCACCAAATTTTGAGTAAGATGGCTTTGGCACAAATGTGACTTGACCTATTTGGTATTCAATAAAATAAAAATGGACTTAATAAACTTTATACTTTCCTATTACATACTTATACTAAAAAGTAGGAGATATACTCCATATTTTCTTATATATGTATAATTAAAACCTATAAGAACTAAACTCATTTTATTAGGACCAAATAGTAGTGACTTTACTTGGGAAAAATCTCGAGAGAGTCTTGGTCCGGTAATAAAGTGAGTTGAACACTTATACGGATTTTGAAACCAAAAAGCCCATTTTGTAAAGGGACATTTTGCTTTGCTAGAATTTTGAATTTGTGATAAAAAATGAAAATTTTGCGATAAAGTAAACACCCTTAAGCAAATAATTACACTAATCACACATTGAAGCTCATAAATCAACCGTATTCTACGAATCCTTAATACTAGGGTGCTTAAAACCTTCCCTAGGGGATTACCAGAACCCTTATCTCGAACTTTGGTCTAAAAAGGATTTTTCTCTTGTTTGTATAAACCCTTTTAACTCGGTTTTCCTAATTTTCCTCAAATAAATTAGGTGGCGACTCTAAAATACTAAAATCCAATTACAACACCAACAAGCTCTTAGAAACTTTTATGCACCCGCGTAAAAGTGAACCATAACAATTACGAATGTATTTATGATTTTCGTATTGATAAGGAAATCAAAAGAAATAGATTTAGTTTTTCGTGTTCTCACTCTATAAAATATTTTTGCAATACGAACAATTTCTGAGCCAGCAAGACATCTCTCTTCATACATTTCATATATGCAACAACACCCACGGATCACTAGGATATTACAACTCCGAAAATATGGTTCAAAATTCTAATTAGAATCCTGAATTTTCAAGCACTTCAAGAAAATATTTAATTCTTTCAAATTCAAATTGTCCTAGTAAATTTGTAACCAAATTTGGCCCAAATTATCTAGATTTACTAAAAATCATTACCATATCGTATAAAGAAGTCTCATTATGCATCTATATATACATTTGAATACTCCTCTTCTATCTTCACAATTTGGTGTTCATTCATATAGTTTCCTCCCAAAGAAAGTGTTCTCCCTTTTTATTCTTCATTTTTTCTGTGTTACCAAACATGACTAGGAATTCAAATGAAAGCCAAAGAAAAACAAGAAGAATAACTATTTTTCCAAACAAGCAAATGACTTGTCTACCTTATGTGACATACCTATTTTTCTAATAATTTTTAGTCCCACAGAAACCAGCCCTACTATTTGGCAAAATGAGGATGAGGCTAAGGTTATAGTAATCAGATATTTGAGTCACACAGAGAATGAAGGTTAGAAAGTTAGTTAAACTTGAAACCCACCTTTCTTCTAAATTGGAGGAGAAGGAAAATAATATTAGGAAAACCGAGCAAAGAAACAAGGAGAAGAAAACAGAAATCATGTTCAATCGATTATACAAGGGAAAGGTTGATATATTTTACCTTGATGCTATAGAAATTAAAGAATTGTTAAAGTTGTCTGTTCTTACACAGGATAAACTTGAAGAAAGGAAAAAGCGACTCGAGCAACAATATCAAACTTCTCAACCTTCATCACTTTGATCTAATTTCGAGTTGATAACGGAGAATGATGTAGGCCAAAGTAGCGGTCTCCATGTTGGGGGCACATCGAAAAGTTTGGTCACGGGTGGAAGCGGTGCTTGGACCAATAGAAGATCATGATGACTGAGCATACTAGTATTTATATTGTCGCAAATTGTTTTTTTAGCTCATATTGTTTTAATGGTATGATAAAGCTATGTTATGTTATGTTATGTTAGTAGGAAGAAATGTACTAGAGTCATTCGACCATCCTAGATATATGTGTAATGTTTAGGGATCTATTACATTTCAATCATTGTCTACTTCTATTCAATGAGTACTTTATTTTATGTTTAAATCTGAGTCAACAAAATTTATTGAATTAATATTAAGCTTTTTGTTATTTAATTAATATCGAAGAATAGTACAAAGAAAAAGGTACAATTGCTAGTTCCATTTGCGGATTTTAAAATCAAAATTTAATATCTATGAATTTTTGTGTCTAAAATGACTAACATTTATTTTAGTTTTAAGTTCATATCACGTCAGCATTCATCAATATAACATATAACTCTTTTTCTTCCTCATCTTATATTTCTAGGTGCGCTACTTTTGCCTTTTTTTTCATCACGATAATTTTCACCCTTTTATAATAGCAACTTACATTTTAAAAAAATTATTATAGCTACCCGTCTGATCGTTATTATCTTTTCATAGCACACGCCCAAAAATCAGGTTGATTTGTTGTACGATTAGTCCACGAGGAAGTTTTACATTTGATTTTAACTATAGTTGAGTCAGTAAGCGCTAAAAATGTGTGGAGTCCCAAGTAGAGTATGTCCGCTGCAGCGGTACCGTTACTTCGGATTAGTAGACCGCTGCAGCGGTCGATGCGTACCATACCCCGTGTTGACCACTTTTTCAAAAAAGCCTTCTTTTAGGCCGTCACTATGGATATTTTCAGAGGAAAACACTCAGAGACTCGAGAAAGGTAACCCGTCAAACAACTTTCATGCTATCTTTCTTAAAGTTAATCCTTTCCTTGATAAGCTTTACCTCATTAGGTTAATAAAAATGGAGTCTTTATCATTGTTTCCACCCTAGGAAAGTGTGATGGGTAATCTTGATCATAAATCTTTTATTTTTGAAAGTTCCATATAGATTCTTATTCTATGATGATAAACTAAGCCCCGAATAATGATTCTTTTTATATTTAGAGAATGGGATGAGACTTGACTTCTTCACTTGGTAACTCAAAGGGAGGGTTATAATATATGACTTATAAGGAATAGTCAATTATGTAGCTTAGACTACCACATTTTCATTAATTTGACTCTTTTTTTTGGATTCGTGATATCCCTAGACTCTCCTATCTTGGCTTCTGGGTCGGAAACAGAAGGGTGACGATTCCATGGACGTTCGTGACAGCTGCTAGCATCAAGGTAGGTTATGATTTATTTGAGTTAGACTTTGATTAGTGAGTTGTATATATGTTATAGAATTGACGGGAGAGAGCATGATTAGGTCTTCGGACATGAAGTTCAGTTGGATATTATCTAGGTTAGTATGAATGTTGTTTCTATGGGCTAGTCGCTATTAAATGAGAAATTGAACCAAGGCGTGTAGTCGTTATGTTTTAAGATAATGAAGTGGTGTGTATACATTGTTGAAGCGGATTTAGTTAAGGTGTGGGAGTCGTTATATTACTGAACTGGCCACAATAGGGTCTTGTTAAACCACATTGTCATGACCCTAATTACTGATCGTGCGGGCACCTACCTTATTATTACTAGTATGCGAACCCTTATCCATTAACCCATTAATAATTAGCCAATTATAACTTCTTTGATCATTTACTAATAGTCAATAGATAAGTGAACGAATAAATAATTAAAACAATTCATAATTAATAGATTATATAAGTGCGGAAGTCTTAACCGTTACACCCCCAAGATCTGAAAGTCATCGTACAAGGACTCTAACTAACAATGAAGTATATCTCAAATATAATAACAAGAATGTCTATAATAAAATAGACATATGGACAGAGAGATCATCAGGTGGCATGGAATGAATAGAAGCTCACCCTCAGATCCGATCGAGCAAACTAGCTTCAAGCTAGAGATGTAATCTGGATGAAATCTCTGGAACACAATCTGCACTCAAAAAGGGTGCAGCAAGGTAATATCAGTACAAACACTATTTACCGGTAAACATCATAAGCCGACTAAGATTTTTTTTTTTTTAATAAATGTCCACTAGGCTTTTGGCCTAGGGCTAATTTTATAAATTTTATCAAAAAATCCAGAAGTTTGTACAACTCTAGCCAAAAGGCTAATGAAAATACAAAATTTAAACTAATGATCAAATTAAGACTTATAACTTGTCTTAATTTGATATTACAAATTGTTAAAAAAGTACTAATAGAATGAAATTTGAAATAATTGCTCCATAAAAAACTTCTGTTTCTATATCTCACATACTCTATATTTGGCCCTCTATATGCACCAAGGCAGTACATTTTCTAACTAATGACCAGTTCTCAGTAGGATGAGCATCCCGGGGTGCTAATACCACCAACTAAGAAACAACCACTAAATAGAAACTGTATGCCCATGTGTACTCAAGAGGTCTGTTGTGTTCCATGTGCTCAATCATTTGGAGCAGCAATTCCACTTCATGTCATTTGTCAAAAGTGCCTCCAACCAGTTGCAATTTATGCTGGTAAAACTTCTCAACATCCTGATTACACTGTGTTTCGCTGCTTGTTGGTATTCCTTCAGTGTGGTTGTTCTGTGGTACCTGTTGAATTAAAATCCTCCATTTTTGTTAGTTTGTGTACCTGCAACCATTAGCAAACAGTTAGTGTAAACCAAATCCTTCACATTCTCCTCCCAAAGGATTTGAGTGTGAGGACCTCCTTTTGTCCCACCTTCCCCCTATATTCAGTCTCCTTAACATGATCTAATTCTTAGACAGGGCAGCTGTAATTTGTCACTGTTCACAATTCTTTTACAGTGGCTCTCTATGTCATGAAAGGAACTGAATTGTATGTCCCCTGTGTCCAAAGCTAAATTAGCCAAGTGATCTGCTAATTTGTTTCCTTCCCTATAAATATGCTCTATCACCACCACTTTTTCCTCACTTATTCTCCAAATTTCTTCCACCATAGTAATGATTTGTCAAGGAATTTCCCATGTCCTTTGAATAGAGTTCTTCAGCAAAAGTGAATCTGTCTCTATCCTTATTTGATCCCATTGACTGTCTTTTAAATACCTGAGAGCCTGTAAAATGGCTAGGGCCTCTGCCTCGGTGTTGGTGCTTTGAAGATCCTCTATTTCTCTGGCCTGTGCTTGTATCACATCTCCCCTTTCATCCCTTACACAAAAGGCCCATGAACTCCTACCCGGGTTTCCTCTTGAGGCTCCATCAGTATTGACTTTTATCCATCCAATATCTGGAGTTCTCCAAGTCACTGGTGTTACTCTTATCTTTGGAGAATATCTCTGTAATGCCTCAACAATCACACTCCAATTATATGGTGCATACCTAAAATTTCTCCTTCTCACCTTCATGAATTGAATCAAAGTATGCATCACCTGGTAAATGAGTTTTGTGATTGACACCTTCCCTTCATGTCTCATAGTGTTTCTCCTCTTCCAGAGTTCCCAAATAATAATAGCAAGGACAGCTTGGTTGATGCATTTGGCATGTAGTCTACTAGGCATATCCCACCATCTGTTAATTATTTGGGTAACTTGCAAATTCTCAGTATTTATTCCCACTGGTCCACAAAAATACTTCCAGATGGCTTGAGCTGTTGGTGAGTGTAAAAAGACATGGGAGGTATCTTCCACTTTTGGATGTTGACAACAATAGCATCTGGAAGGGAATTGGTGTCCCCATTTCTTCAACTTATCATCCAATGGTAGCTTGAACTTCCAAAATCTCCACATAAAAAAAGATATCTTTATTGGTAGCCCTTTGATCCACATCTGCTTATACAAATTACTGGGGTCTTTTCTTTGTCTGAGCAATTGAAATGCAGACCCAACTGTAAATTTCCCCCTCGAATCTAATTTCCAGAAAGCCTTATCTGCTTGGCCATTTTCATTTGGTGGATTAATGTGTTGCACAATATGGTCTGCTAGATCCTCAGGAAGGATTCTTCTTAGCAACTGTTCATCCCATTGCCCCACTTCTGCAGTTTCTTTTACAAGGATGATTGTGGGATCACACTCAAAATCTGGTGGAGTAATATGGTATAGGGCTCCCAGTCCTGTCCAATTATCAAACCAAAAATAAGAATTACCTTGTTGAAGCTTCCACCATATCTCATGTTCCATCTCATCTCGGTATTTAATCATCTTCTTCCACACATAAGTACCTGATCCGCTAGGGGCTATCACAGCATGAAACTTCTTTAAGTACTTATTACTCATGAAAGTTCTCCATAAGGATTGTTTGGTTCTCATGTTCCACCACAGTTTAGCAAAGAGGGCTTTAGATATATCTTGTAGGCTTCTAAACCCAGTGCCACCTTCTTCTTGTGGGTGACATAAGGTTGTCCAAGTTGCCCAGTGCTTACTTGAATTTCCCACAGAGTTGCTCCAAAAGAACTTAGCAAACAATCTATGAATCTGAGCAAGTATAGCACTAGGAGGGTCACAAGCGGATAGTAGGTGTATAGGCATGCTCTGTAAAACATGTTTAATCAGTGTTGTCCTTCCTCCAATAGATAACAGCTTACCAGTCCATGAGCTCAGTCTATTCTGAATCTTTTCTATTATCTCCTTGTAGTGAATGTTCCTTCTTCTCCCATAGTAGATTGGTACACCCAAATATGTGAATGGAAAATCTTTTTTAGGAATCTGGGTGACAGAAAATACCAGCTCCTTAATGTTATGAGATGTCAAATGATGCATATAAACAACACTTTTTTGCTTGTTGATCTTCTGACCACTCACCTTCTCATAATTACTCAAAGTCTTCATCACTAATCTCATAGACTGTTCATTAGCAGAGGTGAAAATGATAGTATCATCTGCATATGCCAAATGATTGACATATGGACTCCATTTTGGCATCCCATATTCCTTGTACTCATCCTCAGTATGCAGTGTATTGAGAGCCCTAGACAAACATTCTGCAGCCAAAATGAATAAAGTAGGGGATAGTGGATCTCCTTGCTTTACTCCTCTAGATGATTTGAAGAATCCATGAGGTTGCCCATTAATCAGAATGGAATACCAATTATTTGAGATAATTCTAAACACCAGATCAATAGTAAATTCACCGAACCCCATTATCCTCAGGACTTTAGTTAGAAATAACCATGATACTCTGTCATAAGCCTTTTCCATGTCAAGCTTAATGACAACATTTACAGGCTTTCCTCTAATCCTAATATCATGTACAATTTCCTGAGCCAATAGAATGTTTTCTACAATACTCCTGCCTTTAACAAATCCTGATTGCTGAGGTGAAATGATCTCAGGTAGCAGATATATCAGTCTTTCATGAATGATTCTTGAAATAACTTTGCTAGTGATGTTACTCAAGCTGATTGGCCTCATATCAGAAAATGTATTAATTTCTTTCTTCTTTGGTATCAAAACCAAATTGGTACAAGTTACATACCTTGGGAGTTCATGCCCACAGAAGAATGATCTCACCATGGTCACCAAGTCATTTGCAATAATTTCCCAACAAGCTTGGAAAAATCTTCCTGTGAAACCATCAGGACCCCCTGCACTGTCTCCATTTAAACCAAAAACTGCTCTTTTCACCTCTGCTTCATCTGGCATTTCATAGAGTTGTTGATTTTGTTCTTCTGTAACCATTTTATGAATCTTATCAAGCATAGAGAAATCTGTAGGGATATTTTCCTCATTGAATTGGTCTGAGAAAAATCTGATTGCTTCCTGTGCAATCTCCTCTTCAGTGTCCAGCCATGTACCTGTATGATCTTGAATTCTCTGTAATTGTAGCTTTCTTCTCTTTCCATTGACATGAGCATGAAAGAATTTTGTGTTCCTATCTCCATCCTGAAACCACAGCATCCCTGCTTTTTGTCTCCAAAATTTTTCTTCAATAGCATAAAACCTGATCAGATCAGCTTGTACCCTTTGTAGCCTTTCCCTGTTAAGCCCTGTAGGATTCTGTTCAAATTCTTGCTCATGCACCTGCACCACTTCCTCCAGAGTTGCAATTTGCTTGAAGATATCACCATAAGTGTCCCTACTCCACTTAGAGAGAGCTCTTCCCACCTTTTTTAACTTATTATGAAAGTTAAAGAAGGGGTCTGAGCCATAAGATTCCACCCAATTTTCTTTGATTACATCTAGAAAAGATTCATGCTCCACCCAAAAATTAAGAAACCTGAAAGATTTCCTAATTGGTCTACTATCTGCTCTCATATTTACCAGCAAGGGGGAGTGGTCAGAACCTTGTTTAATGAGATGCTCTACCTCCAAATTAGGAAAACAATTCTGCAGAGCCTGATTTCCCAAACATCTGTCCAGTCTTTTAAATATACAAGCCTCATCCGATCTCCCATTCCACCATGTGAACATACTTCCAGTAAAACCAAGATCCATCAGTTGGAAAATGTCTATACATTGTCTAAAATCCTCTGTTTCTGCAAACTGTACAGGAAGACCCCCAAATTTCTCAATGTCATCTGTAATGACATTAAAATCCCCACCCACAAGCCATGGGATGGTGATGTGTGAAGACATGTCATATAGATCCTCCCATAGAGCTATTCTCCCACTTCTATCAGTACTCGCATAAACAACTGTAAGCACCAACTCTTGCCCATCACCCAAATGAGTGAATCTACAGGATAACAGTTGTTCTGTATCGCTGATTATTTCTACTTGAATTTCTGCATCCACAAAAATCCAAATCTTCCCATTCACATTATGCCATGATGTCCCCATATTTAACCACAATTTGTACATGTCAATATGTCTAACATGCTGGAAAGGCTCTAGTAAGGCAACATAATTAAAATGTTTCTGTCTATGCAATAGTACTACCCTCTCAAAGGCCTGTTGAGTGTTTACAGACCTTATATTCCATATTAATGAGCTATTCATTGAGAAACTCCTTTAGAACATGCCATCCTTGTTTGTACTCCTCCCACTGTCTTGGGAGGAACACTTTTATCTCTTGGCTTGTGACCTTTTTTAGTTTTTGTCAAGTGTTTAGGGGAAATATCTCCTTTATTGTTGCCCTCCATTAAATCAGAACTAATAGTTTCACCTGCTTCCTCCTCTCCAATATCTATTTTATTCTGATTCACTTCTTCTTGTGTTGTGTTTTCATGATCTTTGGCTACCAGTTGATACTTATGATTTCCTGAAATTGCCTGCATTTCTATGGCTGTATCTCTGTTGTTTTGATCTCTCTGATCCCTTGCTTGTGTTTCCCTTTCATTATTTTGTTCCTTATTTGCAGATGATGTTGTATCTCCTTCACCCATATTGTTTGTATGAGGAGGCTCTTCCGGTAAGTCATTCATTTGATCCACTTGTTGTCTAGCTGATTCCACTTGCTGATATGAGCTTGAATTAACACTGTCATGTACTTCTATGGGTTGAAGTACGTCTTGGCCTTCAGTAATCTGTTTGTTATCATCTTCTTTTTTGTTATCATTTTCCACGATATCTGTAATTTTTCTTTCTGAATCTTGTATGGCTATCTCCTCTGACTGATTATCCCCTACCCCTTTCTCATTCTTATTATCTTGCTCTTGTTTGCTACCTATCTTTCCCTGCTCTTTCATAACTTTGTTATTTTCTGTTTGTTTCCCAAAGGCAGCATCCACCCATGGCCTAGCTGTCTCTTTAACAGGATTACTACTATGTGTGCTTCCTTCTTGTGTTTCATTTTGTTTTTCTTGTTCCTCCTCCAAGTCCACCAAAGTGTTAAATTTGTTGCATGTAGCAGTGACTGTTGTCTCTTTCTGTTTGCTATGATTTGCACTTCCCTTCTCAGCATTGATGTTTCTGTTGTCTTTGATGGGATTCCAATTTCCCGAATTTCCTAACACTCTTCCACCTGCCAACACTCTAGCAGAATAATTGTATAAATTATTGTATCCTCTATAATTGTATTTTCCATAATTCTTTTTCCCTTCATATCCTTGTTGGTTTCCATCCTCTTGCTTTTGTTTGCCTTTGTCATTAGTCTGCTTTTTATTATGTTGTTCCTCTGCTTGTAATCTCTTGGCCTTTTTTGCTTCAATTTCTTTATCCTCTTGGAGATCTTTATTGCTTTCCTTACTATTGTGCACTTCATCAGAGCTTTTATGAGGTTTTGTCTTGCCATTCTCCTTTGGCATTTCCTCCCTTTCATTGTCATACTGAACACCCTCTGGATTTATAATTCTACAATAATATTCATCATGTCCCTGTAATTTACATTCCTTGCAATACTTAGGGAGGTAATCATAATGAATCTGAACATTAACAGTCCTTATTGCTCCTGTTTTTTCATTTTCAATATCCATTCTCACCGTTTTGGGTAAATCCGCTACCAGATCTACTAAAACCTTGACCCTAGCACAACTAGGTCTAGTCTTGTTAATCGTAGCCATATCCAATTGTATAGGAATACCCACTGCAGATGCAATTGAAAAAAGAGTTTCCTTCACAAAGTATGTAGGCAATAACTTTGGGAAGGAAATCCATGCCATTGTCTTTGATGTTTCTTCATCAACCTTGAAATTCGAATCATAGATCAGTGTTCTCATTTGGTACGAGTATCCCTCTCTGTCTTGAATGTAGTATACAGGCTTTGATGTGAAATTCACAAAGTCTTCAAAAAGACTTAATCTGATAAGCACATGGCGGTTTCTTAGAAAACCTGTTCTACACTCACCTTTTATTCCACATTGTGTAGGGATTATGAGACGAAGTTGTTCAATATCTGGTTGGCCATATGAGAACTTTCCTGCCACAGCATACTGAAGATTTTCAATGATATTCATCTGATCAACTTCTACTTCAGTGTATTTAATGTATGTCACCCCATGTAGGTAAGTTACTGGTTTCATTGGAATTTGGGGCAGTGATTGGATCTGACTATGTAATGTATCATTCAAGGTTTTTGGTTTGAACAGATCTTAATATTGTAATGGATTAGGATTGGTTTTTGGAATAGTCGTATTTAGTGAGGGTTGGCCAGCCTCCATTGTGGACTGGCCACCAGCCATCACTTATTCCACAATGACGGAAAAGTGATGCAAAGTACCAATCTTTAAGGGTAAAATTGATTCAGATCTTGAGTAAATTTAAAAATAAAAATTGATTGCACAAGAGAAGTAGCTAAAGAATTGTGCCACTAAATAGAGAAAGAGTCAGATCTGATAAATTTGCAAATAATCTAAAAGAAAGAAGGTAGGTGTACCTTCAGATCTGCTTTTTCGGACAGTTTGAATTTTTAGTAATCCATTTTGCTTTGAATTTTCAACTTCATGAACAGACTTCTTTTCCAAGACCTTAAGGATCTGAATTCCAGCTTTCCAAATCTGGGTTTGAACTTCAAGCTAGAAAATACGGTGGTAATGAGTTCAACAACCAATTAGCAGCTCCATCCACTAGTAAACCTCACAATTTACTTAGATTCGGGATTTTGAAGTCGAAATTTCCAATCAGTTCGTTGTGCGTTCTTAATGGATGCTCAAATCCTTTTTGAATATCTCAACAGCAAGAAAAGATTCAAATAGACTTACACAACCAGTTACTCAATCACATAGACACACTTTTAGATTCAGTATTGACGTAAAGAAGACAACGAGATTTTGGATCTTTTCGGTAAAGAGCACCAAAACAGATTTTCGATAAAATACTAAGAACAACACGGAAGAAAAGAACAATTTTTCAATTTCAGATTATTTTTTCTTTGAAGCTACTTGCAGCGTTGTTGATGGATTCCCGCTCTGGTCTCTGTTTGCTGCCAGACATATGCCGTGTAGATCAGAAAATATTCAGGAAAAAGATACTCATCCCTATCTGTCTGTTAATCCTGCCTTTTAATCTGATTCTACTTGCAGCGTTGTTGATGGATACGAGTCTCTTTCCTCTATTGGATCACCCCAAATAAACTAAACTTCCTTGAGAATTATTATGGACAAGATAATACGAGAGTCCAACATCAAATAAAATAAGAATAAGGTGACGTATATAAGCATAAAATCAACAAGGTAAACAAATAGGCACTTAATACTCAAATCCAAGTCACAACCTAAGATGAAGCTTCTTAACCACAAGTCTGTCAAATTTCAATAACCTCACTTGATAATCACAAGTCCAAGTTCCTTTCCTAGGTAGAGTCACTAATCCACAATTTAACTCAGTCAATAATCATATCAATACCACAACAGCCGTTTCAGCAAACATACCAAAATCAGAAACAACGAGCCATATAATAATGTAGAATAAAACATAATGATGTGCAATGCAAAATATGATGATGTGCAATGCAATGCCCTGGCCAAATACACACTGTACACACATGCTACTGATGTCATAGCTCAGTAGTCATGACCTGCAGGGGACCCATGGTGTCCATGTACCACTCATTCTGAAACACTCCTCGGACTCGAGCCATGAATCCTCTGCCCCGGAAAGAACCTCGGTCACGGATCCACATCATGTATCACTCGTTCCAGAACACTCCTCGGACCTGAGTCACTTATTTCCCTCCGCCCGAAATTTACCTCGGACTCGAGCTTATATACCCTCCGTTTTGAAAAGAGCCTCAGACCCTGAGCCACTCGATTATACAAGAAACACTATTACATCCGTCTTAATGGGCAATTATCAAGTGATATATAATTTTCATCGAGAAGATCATATTAGCTTCTCACCACAATTGTCATCAATTTGTATCACAAGTTCATCAAGAAGATTATATCAACTTTTGCACAATTTCACATCACAATGTATGTCTCAATGTATTTTAGTTCATTTGTATGTATGGACTATGAACAATCAACAATATCAATGTTAAACACAAGGCATCATGCCACAAGTCTTCCAAACCATTTTCATCATACATAAGTGTATGAATGGATAAATGAGTGTAAACGTGGTAAATCAATACAAGCCAATAAAGCAACAGTGAAGGTGCCCGTCACAAAGCCACAAGTCATATCAAGACTTGGATAAACTCAACCATTTAGCTGAATCATACAATAATCTCAACCAACATAATAGTCTATGTCCCTCTTTACTTCCACATGTAGCAAGTACGCCTCACAACTAATTCTTGTATCACCAACAAGCTCCACTTTTCTATATATTATCATCAACAGAGATCATACATCAAGTTTTCATCTACATACTGTCATAAGTTTATATCGCAATTCAAGCGTGAACTCATTGTCCTTCCTTTCTCTGATAATACATGTCATAATAAGAGAGAACTGGGTATAACACGACAATTTAGGCAATAAGTCTAATCACAATAATAGGGCAACAATCCACCATCAATAACAATCAACTGAATAGAAATCCATCCCGAATCGCCACAGTATGAATACAACCACACTTCATGTTTCAGTACATAAAGTAACGGCGACGAGCCCACAAAATCGGAAGTCATACCAATATAGCTAATATCCAACCAAAACACCATGTCCGAAGACCTAATCATGCTTTGTCCTGTCAATTCTATACAATACATACGGTTCGCTAATCAAAGTCTAACTAAAGTAAGCCATAACCTACCTCGAATGCAGAACAGGATCCACAAACTACTCCACACGAGCCTTCTATTTCTGAAGCGCCTCATAACGGTCAAAGTCTAACAAAATGATGCTAAGTAAGAAAAACATCATGTATTTAAACAAGAACAACAATTTGGGGAAGAAGACCCACTTACTTTTACTCTTTTCAATTGGATGAAGCCATCCTTCAATGGTGAATTGATCACAACTTCTATCTCTACAATCATTAAACTTCAATTCATGGGTTTCTAATCAATTTTACCCTTAAAATAGATTTCAGGACAAAGCTTCCATTTTTATTAGAACCTTAAGTCTCTACATGAAATTTCAACCATAAGAAATCAAATTCCTTTCCTAGAAAGTGATAATATATACTCCTAGATGATTAGTCAACAATATAAAATAAACAACCCACCATTTATTTAAGGGTTTACTAATTCTAGGATTTTTACCCACCATTGATGGACCTCTTAAAATAATCATGGAACTTGAAGAAGAAAGGAAAAGGAACAAATATAGATGGGAACTTACCCTCCATGATGTTTCCACCAAAGAATGGAACGAACTTTGCCTCTTTCTCTCTTGAAAACTGACTTTAGGGTCTTAGGAATAAGGGTTCGAAGTTGGGGAATTAAAATAAGAGACTCTGGTCCCGTTGGCTGTTGTGGCGGTCTCCAAACCGCTGCAGCGGTCCCGCTATAGCGGACTCTTTGTCGCTATAGGGGCCCTGCTGGACAGGTCCGCACTAAAATGGTCATAACTCCCTCATTCAGAGGCCAAACGCGTCGAATATTTTTCCTATATCTTCGTAATTTCGATACACATCTAATGTTTTAGACCTCACTCAAAAAAAAGGCCAGATGCTGAATCTGGAGCCATTTCTATCCACAAACCTCCGGCGAAAACACCGAATACAAGCGCGAAAAAACCCAAACCCATCTAACACTATTTGGAACCTTACAAAAACTTTTGGACAAGTTCTAAATCATCATAATAACATGTTGGAACTTCCAAAACATTGACACACGGTCATCCTAACTCAGCATTAACCGTGGTCAACTCTAACTCGTCAACTTAACTAGTTTCTCCATTAATGACTCAATTACACTCGAACCTTGCAACAACCAACCCAATGACTTCATTAAGTCATAGATCATACTAACGGGACTTGGGGAAAGGGTCAATAAGGTTAAATGGGTCAAAACACTATAACGACCAAACGGGTCGTTACATACATGCAGGGGTGACTCACACTTTGAATGTATTTGACTTCATTGTGTATTCATGTTACTGTTGTTGATTTGATTTCCTTGAGTCTACTATGAACTATGGAATGGGGTCATGTATTCATTGAAATTGGTCCTAGTTATTACAAATGGGGTCCTGTATTCATTGGCATTGGTATTATTTACGTATTATATTTCATATTAACTGTTGAACTGGAAATGTGTTGAGATTCATATTGTGATTCGATACAGAGATATATATGTATACAAGGCACATTTGACAGGGGGTGAGGATGTGGCCTATTTATGGGCTCGTGATTTGCGGTTAGTTTCACGACCTAATTTGCCTAAGCCGCGGGCACTTACCTTTCCCACCTCGATAAGTGAACCCCCAATCCAACGACAAATAGATACATGAATAACTAGATCAAGCAATAGAAATAGACTAAATACGTAAGTCTCACGATATTATATAATAGAAATAGTGCGGAATAATGAAATGCCCCCAAGGTCTAGTCTAAGTCACATAAGAGCATCTAAGAGAAAATAATGCAAGTCTGGAATGAAATAGATAAAAGTGTCTATGTCGCTGAATAAGAATAAGACATAAATAATAGAGAAGTCTTCAAGGCAGCGAACAGACATACTCACCCTGGAGACTCGGAACAATGCTGAAGAAGACGATCAGACAAGGGAGATGGAAACAGCACCAACCTGATACTCTGCATTCATAAAGGAATGCAGCAAGTGCAGGTCAGTACAATACAACGGTACTAGTAGGCATCATCGGCCGACTAAGCAAAGCTAACACAATTCAAATAATAAAGCAGATAAGCAGATAAACCAAAAGTATAAATCAAACATAATAGAAGCCAAGTATACGTCGTCACCTAAGTAGAACATTTAATCCCAAGTGGGCTGAATCTCAATATATCAAGTCCAAATCCAACATCACAAGTAAAACATTAAATCATCTCCAAATCAAGCTATAATGCCATGCCATGCAAATGCTTTGTACACATGTGCTCCGGACTAAAATATCGACATCTCAGTAGCACAAGACAAGGTGACTCGCGAAGTCTAAGTGTCACCCGTCCCGGATATTTGTCCAACAGACAGACGGGACCACGAATCTTTGCCCACAGAGGTTCTAATCGGCACCACCCTGGGGGACCCACGGAGCCCGTGCACTCCCTCAATCCAAAATTTCGAGACTAACATCGGATATCAGACTCTCACTGTACTCAAGTAAAATCGAGCCCAGCTCATCAAAGTATTTCATCAAGTATCATAACATCTAAACAGTATATCATGAAGAATGAGAGTGCGTGCAATGCATGTATCATCATCAATAATCATGCTCAATATCACAAGTACCAACAATGGGTACGCCAACAAGATATCCGAATCACAGATACCAACAGTGGGCACGCCAACAACATCGTAATCAAGATAGTAAAATAGAATCCAATATCTATCCACAAGTCATGGCATCAAGCCAACAAAATAGAACAATCAAATCACAACACAACGGGGTGAGTAGCCCCAACACACAACAGGGCCCAACCTAAGTCAATATCCAACCCAACTTCGCTATACGAAGTCTTACCAAAGGTAAGCCATAACCTACCTGGATGGCTGAACCACAAACACCAACAACTCACTCTTTTTCCTTGCCTTTGCGCTAAGCCTCAGAACTAAAGTAGTCTAGGCATATTCGAAATCTAGATTAGAAATCACGAAAATGATACTAATATTGCTACTATTTAATTTAGGTCAATTCTAACCCTAGAAATTAGGGAAATGGGGCCCACAAGGGATAAACGGGAAATTCGAAAGCTAAATATCAATTAAGCACTAGGTGATCATAACCCAATCGCTAATTGCTGTTATAACTCAAAGATAGGCCTAATTTCTGATTTCAAGCAAAACCCCTAAAATTTGGGTATAAACCCTAATTCTTTGATTCAAGAATTTACCTCAAATAATGGAAGATACATGATTAATAAACTTAGATTCATCAAAATCTAGCATAGACCCCATCAATTTCATCATTAATAAGCCAAGAGAAATGTTCATCAAAACCCATTTCCATCTTCCATTACTAAGGGATTATTAAAGGAAAGGGGGAATCTATGATGATTAGGATTAATGTAATAGTAAACAAAGGTGAATCTAGGATTTCTTGAGCATGGGTTCACCACTTAAAAAAAATGTATTAAGCGGGAATTGATCCCTAGTCCCTTAGGTACATAACTCAACTTTCAACCAAGTGCACAATTTGGTCTTTTTAGTATGTGTTCCAGTAGGTAGTATTATACTAATTTTAGAAAATATATACATAAAATACCTAGTTTAACGGCGCGACCATATGTTCACGTGCTCCAAAAATAGGGCCTAAAATTGCCCCTGATCGTAAAGGGATTATCAAGATTTACCGCCAAGAATTTTCTCCAAATATCTCCAAGAACAGTCCCCAAAACTCTAATTTTGAAATGGCAATAAATGATAGACTAAGGGCATATATAAAACACACTTAATAAAATAACAGGCCCGTTACCGCCACGACGGTAATAGGGCCGCATCGGCGGTGCCGCTACAGTGCCCAACAGACCGCCATGGCGGTCTGGGCCAATTCCCCTTGGCCGCCCCAGCGGTAAACCTGCCACAACAGCGGTGCCGCTGGGATGGCATTGGTGTCGCCAATGCGGACACTAGGTACCAGAAATCCCCCAATTTTCTAAGTCTCAGTCGAAATCCCAAACCATCCCCGAAGCCATCAGCTCACAAACCACATATATAGACCCACACAAAAATACGCTACAAATGCGCTCGTGGCCTCGAAATTCCCAATGGAGGTCTCGCTGACCGAGTCAACCCCCGATACCTCATTTCCATTTTTCCAACCCAAGTCCCAAAATGCATCTGAGTGCACTGGGAACCGAACGAGATATACAAAAAAGTCATAAACGACCATCTAGACCTTTCGGAATAGATGAATTTTCAAAAAGTTTCATTCACCCAAAAGTCAACTTTGGGTCCACTATTTTTCACTTTAAGCCCATATTTCACAAAAGTTGCCCGAATCCAATCTAGACACCCCAAGAAGCATATCAATGGTCCTCTTGGGTAAAAAGTGAGCTAATCAATGCTCGGAAAAGCGCAAAAATTCCAAAAGGATGATAGGGACCAAACGGGTCATTACAGTCATTTCCGGAGAGAATGGTACATGGACACCATAGGTCCTTTGCAGGTCATGCCTATTGGGTGAACAATACCATTAGCAAGTGTGTACGGTTATAATTCTATCATTGGTTACATTGCATTTTACTTATTTATACTCTTGCGACTGGAGGGTGTTTATTTTGCTGATGTTCATTTTGGGTCGCTGACTGTTATGGGATGGGTTGACATGAAGGTTTGTGTAACAACCTACTTAGTCCTTATAATCTTTTCGGCACTTCTTTGCCTTTTTCCAGAACTTGTTAGCTCATTTTGACCAGAGGAGACCGTTGACATGCTTCCCGAGGTGTTCAAAATTGATTTGGGTGACTTTTAGCAAAATTGGACTTTGAGCGAAAAAAGGTTAACTCAAAGTTGACTTTGGGGTAAACAGACCTTTTTCAAAATTCGTCGATTCCGAAAGGTCCGGATGGTCATTTAGAACTTATGTGCATATTTTGTTGGGTTCCCAATGCACTTGTATCACGACCCGACTAGGGGCCGCGATGGGTACCCGGGGCTAACCACTGAGCACCCGTCGCGGCCCCTAGTTGGGTCGTGACAAAAGTGGTATCAGAGCAGTTCAGTCCTAGGAAGTGTCTACGAGCCGTGTCTAGTAGAGTCTTGTTTGTGGTGTGTTGCGCGCCACACTAATAAATAAGGGGCTACAGGGCATTTAGGAAAAATTACTATCTTTCATCTTAAGAGATCGTGTGATAGAGCTGTATTATAAGATTTTCCCCTCTTAATAGTATGTTATGATTTCAGAAATGCCGCCAAAAGGAAAAGCTACCGCTGCCCAGAAGGGCAAGACTATAACAAAAAGGCGGGTGGAAAGAGAGCCGCTAATGAATGTAGAAGAGGGCGAGTCACATAATGAGGCCCTATCTAATACTTCCTCCACCCCGCCCAATGTAGAAGAACAAAGGGGAGCTTCAGCTCCAGTTCCTCCACCGGCTGCTTCGGGTCAACAAGTGACCTAGGCCATTCATCTATTGACACAGTTGGTTGCCGCCTAGGCACAGCAGCAGAATGTGAGTTCAAGTGATCCGGCAACTAATACTAGAGCCCGTGACTTTATGAGTTTGAATCCTCCGGAGTTTTTCGGGTCAAAGCCGAATGAAGACCCGCAAGGCTTTATTGATGAGATGTTGAGAACATTAAGGATTATCCATGGCTCCGAGACCGAATCTGTGGAGTTGGTATCTTATAGACTCCGAGATGTGGCAGTATTGTGGTACAATAATTGGCTAGCATCAAGACAAGAAAATGCGCCCCCTCCCGTGTGGCAAGAATTTGTGGATGCTTTTAGCCATCACTATTTACCACCCGAGGTCCGTCGAGCTAGAGCAGATAGGTTCTTAAATCTAAGGCAAGGAAACATGAGTGCCCGGGAGTATAGTATTCAATTTAATTCATTGGCTAGGTATGCTCCAACTATGGTGGCCGATATGGGGGATCGAGTGCATCGCTTTGTGAGTGGCTTAGGGCCACATTTATTTAAAGATTGCTTAACGGCTACATTGCAAGATGGGATGGATATTTCCCGAATACAAGCCCATGCAGAAAATTTAGAAAGACAACAACCTTCGCAAAAGGGTGATCGTGACGTTGATAGAAGGCAAAACAAGAGGGCCAGATCTATAGGAGCAGGAAGTGATTATAGAGGGGGATCAAGACAGACACATTCTAGACACTCAGGCCAGTCGGTGACTAGTGCACCTCTCCGATTTACAGGTAGGAGATTTGATCGCTCCTTTCGTCCGGGACAGGGTCAGAGTTCGAGGGCCCCAGATTCTCAGTTTGGGGGAGATTATAGCCAGAGGAGACCCCCAGTACCGCAGTGTAGCTAGTGCAGTAGGTTACATTCCAGCCGGTGTCGCCAGGGATCGGATGCTTGCTATGCCTGCGACCGGATTGGGCACATGATGCGAGATTGCCCGTCGATGAGTGGTAGAGTTGGGGTTCGGCCCACAGGATCAGCAGCGGGTTCATCTTCAGTGCGCATGGTAGGGCAGACTCCCCAGATGTCAGCAGGTCGAGGTAGAGGCAGAGGGGTAGCATCTACTTCAGGTGCCACTCAGTCCCGCATATATGCTTTAGCCGGACGACCGGATCTTGAGTCCTCCCCAGATGTTATTACAAGTACATTATGCATATTTTCCCATGATGTGTATGCCTTGACAGATCCGGGTTCTACTTTCTCTTATATTACTCCGTATGTTGCTGGTCATGTTGGGGTGAAACCCGAGCCAATTAAACCTTTTGAGGTATCTACTCTGGTTGGTGATCCCGTGATAGCTAGACAAGTGTATAAGAATTGCGTACTTGTGATATGCAATCGCCAGACCAAAGCGGACTTAATTGAGCTAGAAATGTTAGATTTCGATGTGATTACGGGTATGGATTAGTTGGCTTCATGTTATGCCAATGTTGATTGTCGAATGAAAATAGTTCAATTTCAATTTTCGGGAGAGCCCGTGCTTGAATGGAAGGGTAACACAGCATCTCCAAAAGGTAGGTTTGTTTCCTACCTTAAGGCAAGAAAGATGATAGCTAAAGGCTATATTTATCATCTAGTCCGAGTACATGACACCGAAGCAACGTCGCCAACTTTCCAATCCGTTTCGGTAGTGAATGAATTCCGGATGTATTTCCAGATGAACTTCCAGGCCTTCGTCCAAAAAGAGAGATTGACCTCGCTATCGATGTGTTGCCGGACACCAAGCCCATTTCTATTCCTCCTTATCGAATGGCTCCGGCAGAATTGAAAGAGTTAAAAGCACAGTTGAAAGATTTGCTTGAGAAAGGGTTTATTAGACCCAGTTCATCACCGTGGGGAGCACCAGTCTTGTTCGTGAGAAAGAAAGATGGTTCCCTACGAATGTGCATCGATTATAGGCAGCTGAACAAGGTGACAATAAAGAATAAATATCCTCTCCCAAGGATTGATGATTTGTTTGATCAGCTGCAGGGTGCCAAGTGGTTTTCTAAAATAGACTTGAGGTCAGGCAATCATCAAGTGAGAGTTAGAGAAGAAGATATTCCCAAAACATCTTTCAGAACGAGATATGGCCATTATGAATTCCGGGTGATGTCGTTTGGGTTAACCAATGCTCTGGCTGTTTTCATGAATTTGATGAATAGTGTATTCAGGCCACTTTTGGACCTATTCGTGAGAGTATTCATTGATGATATTCTGGTGTATTCTCGCACAGAATCAGAACATGCAGATCACTTACGTATTGTTCTTGGGATTCTTCGAGCCCGAGAATTATATGCAAAGTTTTCAAAGTGCAAGTTTTGGTTGAATTCTGTAACATTTTTGGGCCATGTTATTTCAGATGATGGTATTCGAGTCAACACTCAGAAAATTGAAGCTGTGAAGACTTGGCTAAGGCCTACGACGCCTACAGAAGTTCGTAGTTTTCTGGGATTGGCAGGCTACTATAGAAGATTCGTAGAGCGCTTCTCGTCGATTTCCTCCCCATTGACGAAGCTAACCCAGAAGTCAGCTAAATTTCAGTGGAATGATGCTTGCGAGCGTAGTTTCCAAGAGCTGAAGGACAGATTAACCTCAGCTCCAGTCCTGATACTTCCAGAAGGGCCGGATGGTTATGTAGTGTAATGTGATGCTTCCGGTGTTGGGTTAGGATGCGTGTTAATGCAGCATGGTAGAGTAATTGCATATGCTTCGAGACAGCTACGGAAACATGAAAAGAACTATCCAACTCATGACCTCGAATTAGCTGCAGTTATTCATGCATTAAAAATGTGGAGACTTTACTTGTATGGGGTGCATGTCGATATTTATACAGATCACAAGAGCCTTCAATACATTTTCAAGCAGAAGGAGTTAAATCTGCGGCAGAGGCGGTGGTTAGAATTATTAAAAGATTACGATGTGAATATTTTGTACCACCCCGGAAAAGCAAATGTGGTAGCTGATGCGCTTAGCTGCCGATCAATGGGTAGCCTATGTGAAGTCCCTCCGGAAAAGAGAGAGATGATTCATGAACTCCACCAATTAGCTAATCTTGGAATGCGTGTAATTGATTCAGGTAGTGCAGGGATTGGTGTTAATGATCCCACAGTTTCATCTCTGAATATAGAAGTGAAAGAGCATCAGTATGAAGATCCTCAGTTGAGCCATTATAGAGATGTATCTCACGAAAATGAGAGGTCCCCGTTTGATGTTTCCATGGATGGAATTCTTAGATACCGAGGCAGGCTATGTGTGTCGAATGTTGCAGAATTGCACCGACGAATTCTAGAAGAAGCCCATTACTCTCGGTATTCTCTTCACCTAGGTGCAAATAAGATGTATCATGATCTTAAATTTATATATTGGTGGGACGGCATGAAGAGAGACATAGCGGAATTTGTAGCCCATTGTCCAAATTGCCAACAAGTAAAGATTGAACATCAAAAGCCAGGAGGATTATTGCAAGCAATGGAAATCCCTACGCGGAAATGGGAAGTGATCAACATGGATTTTATTGTGGGATTACCTCGTTCCCGAGGCAAGTATGATTCTATATGGGTAATCGTGGACAGACTCACGAAATCAGCTCATTTTCTTCTAGTCAGAACCACATACTCAGCAGAAGACTATGCAAGGTTGTATCATAAAGAAATTGTGCAAATCTATGGTATTCTACTATCCATTATTACAGATAGAGGAGCACAGTTTACAGCCAAGTTCTGGAAGTCTGTTCAAGAAGGTCTAGGTACCCGAGTAAAGCTTAGCACGGCGTTTCATCCGCAGCCCCGATGGACAAGCCGAACGTACTATTCAGACTTTGGAAGATATGCTACGGGCATGTGTATTAGATTTTGGTGGTAGCTGGGATGATCACTTACCTCTGATTGAGTTCGCATATAATAATAGCTATCATTCTGGTATCCAAATGGCTCTGTATGAAGTTCTATATGGGAGAAAGTGTAGATCGCCGATTGGATGGTCTGAAATTTGAGAAGTACAACTAATAGGCCCTGAATTGATTCAGCAAGCGGTAGAAAAAGTCTAAGTGATCCGAGATCAATTGTTGACAGCCCAAAGTCACCAAAAGTCTTATGCGGACAACCGCCGGCGAGACTTGGAATTTCAGGTTGATGATTGGGTATTTCTGAAGGTGTCGCCAATGAAAGAGGTGATGAGATTTGGCAAGAAAGGGAAGTTAAGTCCTCGATACATTGGACCCTATATAATTACCCGCAATGTGGGTCATATGGCCTACGAGTTGGACTTGCCTACAGAGCTTGAATCAGTTCATCAGTCTTCCATGTCTCAATGCTTCGCAAGTGTGTCAGAGATCCCAAAAAATTGTTTCAATAAATGATGTGCAAGTGACAGAAAAGCTAGCATATGAAGAAGTGCCTATTGCCATCTTAGACAGGCAAGTAGGAAGACTTCGAAATAAGGAAGTAGCTTCAGTCAACGTCTTGTGGCAAAACAATAATCGGGAAGAAATGACCTGGGAAGCAGAAGAGGGTATGAAGTCTAAGTTCGCGTACTTCTTCCAACCCCCAGAAGAGATTCAAGATGAAACACTAACATTATGAGGTATGTATGCTTACTTTTCATACTTTTGGTCGTGTGTGGCCATAAATATATTGTTATTGTGTTGTGCCCCTGTGAGGCGATATTATTATGGGTTATTGTGACAGGACGGTATTTCCATATTACAGGGGACACTCTGGCAAAATTTTCATAGAATTCCCGAGTATTTAACATTCGAGGACGAATGTTCCAAAAGGGAGGGACAAAGTTACACCTTGGGAATTTCATGACGTCGCATAGTGAATGAACCAATGCGAGCTTGAGAGTAACAGGAAGTTATCAAGACTATAAGATGAATATTTGGTAGTTTTAGAATGCGTACGTTAAGATATTGAAGTTACATGAATAGATAGAATGAGGATTGATAATAATAAGTGGAGTATAAGTGAGGTTTAGGAAAGGTTTCATAAGATTATTGCATTAAGAATTATTTGGGAAGGCCTTGAGGGCGAGTTATATGGATTTTTAGATCATTAATGAAGTATTAAACAAGTGTTAAGAAGGTTGTATAAGGATTGGAGATCAAACGAAACGACGCGGACAACTTTGGAAAAAGCTGTGAGTTCCACGACCGGTTCCACGAACCGTGAAACCTTCCACGGACCGTGTACTGGTCCGTGGAATACCCTGCAGAGATGATGGTCTTCTGGTGGTGATCCACAACCAGTTTCACGAGCCGTAAAATATTCCACGGACCGTGGAAGTGTCCGTGAAAGTCCCGACGAGCTGAATAAGTTCTGATTATATAAGTGTGTTCCCACTTCATTTATTTCATTTTCACACACTTCTTCATCTCTAAATACCTCTAGAAGGTTCCACAAACATCATATACAAGAAATAAAGGGAAATCCATGATCAACTACATCAAAACCACGAAATCAAGTGTATGAAACCTAGTGAAAGCTCATCTACACCAAGAAATTTCAAAGGAAGTGAGTTAGGATTTTTGGTGCAAGAAGAGTGTTGCTACTCAGGGATTGTTCCTAAAATATCTAAGGTAAGTTTTATGATATTTTCATGATGTTTAAGATGTTGAGAAGTTGAAACACTTTGATTGTTGAAGAATATAGAAAATGGGTCATAAAAGTGTGAATAGTGACATTGTTGAGTAAAGGTTGGGATTGAGTCATGATTAATGATGTATTGTGATTGTAAATATGTTATGAATGACATTTAGAACATGGAATAAGTATTATACGTGACAAAATGTGATAGTGAATTATAACCACAATTATGGAGAAATTGAAGGGAAAAGGTGAATTGCGGATAATGTAAATGAATGATGATTGTTGTCTATTATATTATGAATGTTGTTATGAACTTTTGGGAGTTGATATAGAATATGGGAAAATTAGTATAAAAAAAGGAAACACTGCTCAATTTTCCCTAAGAAATAGTGACACGTTCTTATAGTTGATTAGCTAATGTACATGCGACTTCTCTAGAAGGTAGAAACGTGGGCATTGAATAAGAACAAGGAAGCGATAGAATATTTAAATGGAAAAGGTATGTGAGGCTAGTCCTTTCTTTCTATGGCATGAATCCGATGGTACGATTCTCCTTCCTCTCCATGAATTCTCTATATCCCGGAAAGTCGAAAGTCCATGATCATGAATAGCTATATGAGATAAGAGATATGTTATGAGTTCAATAATGATGATGATGAGTTAAGTATAAAGATTCTATAGTTCATGATATGACGTTCCTATGATTCTAATGATGTCGTATATTGTATACACTAACCTCATACACATATGTCCTTCAAGGTGAGGCAGAATACCATTAAGTTAAGCATGTCCTTCATTGTATCCACCCCCTTATATAATATTTCCTTCAAGGTGAGGCAGAGTACCATAAAGTCGATGATGTTAGGCATTGTACACACTCACCTTATATAATACTTCCTTCAAGGTGAGGCAGAATGCTTGTGAATGTTCCATAATGAAATCAGGGGATCAAGACCTTACGTCACCTCGATAAAGTATAGTTGTCCTTGAGTCTTTATACAGGTATTATGATAAGCATACTATGATGCGCATATGATGATGAGCATATTATGATGATGATATTACACCATACCTACAAGGACGGGCAGACATACACACCACTATAGTGGGCAGCTTATACCCCGGACGCGGGAGGCCTGGACGCAGGGTATACATTATTACACCGTACCTATATGGACGGGCAGCCTATACTTATACTTATACACATATGCATATATGACATGATGATTATTATGAGTAAGCCAGCATGCATTGTTTCTCTTATGATTGACAGTCAGATACAGATGCTCCTTATTGATACTTCTTTATTTCATTGACGTATCATTATTGTTTATGCCTTACATACTCAGTATAATGTTCGTACTGATGTCCATTTTCTTTGGACGTTGTGTTCATGCCTACAGGTAGACAGGGAGGTGATCCTGATCCAGACTCATAGGAGCTAGCAACTGATTTGAGAGCGAAAGGCCAATGTATATAAAAGTATTTATGCTCCCAAATGAAATATGATTTTCTTATTATTTGAGTATAAATTTGATAAAAGAGCGTTAACTGAGTATGATGAATAACAGAACGAGCGGTGCTCGGTGGTTCGCCCCGGGTACCCGTCGCGGCCCCTAGTCGGGTCATGACAACTCGGGTGCATTTCGGGACTTTGGTTGGGAATTTAGATTTGAGGTATCGGTGGTTGACTCGGTCAGCGAGACCTTCATTGGGAATTTCGAGGCCACGAGTGCGTTCTTAGCGTGTTTTTTTATTTGTTTGTATATTCAATATGCGAGTAGATAGCCTCGGGAGACGGTCAAAAATTCGGGTTGAAAGTGTAAAACTTGAGACTTTTCTGGTGTCTGGTGCCCATTTTGGCGGCACCAGTACCGCGGTAACGGTATCGCTATAGCGGTCACCCTGCCGCTGTAGCGGCCAATGCCATTTGGGAATGACTACTGTAGCAGTCATGGCACCGCTTTGCTGGTCGCGGAAGCTGGTGTCAGGCAGTTAGTTCATTAAATGAAGTGTTAAAAGCCCTAAGTCCCATATTTATTACTATTCCAAAATCTGAGCTATTGGGAGTAGTTCTAGATGATTCTTGGAGGAAATTATTGGTGGTAAGTTCTTCTAATTCCTTTACTATACCATTGTCCTTAATTGCCTTAGAATCCCTATATCATGATAGCTCATTAAGTGATTGAAGATTAAAAGAGAGTTCCATGAGTTCTTCTTCCTAGGCTTCTAAATCATGAATTATTAGTTGGGTTAGCTTCTTTAAGCATTGAATCGATGATTAGAAGTTCATGAATTCTTCCTAATTAGTGGCTAAATTATGGGATTAGAGATTAGGGTTTATACCTAAATTTGGGGGATTTGTCTAGAATTCAAATTTGAGTAAATTTCGTGTTGGAGCCTTTAGACTCCTAATTTCACCCTTCTAGCTTATAAAACCCATTCCATAGGTTGAGAATTTGGGTCTTGAATAAAAGTAGGGTTTGTTTTGATGTTCTTCTTGATTATAATTTCTTGATTTGAATGTGCCTATACTTTATTATCTCGAGGCTCAAGGGAAAGGGAAGTCTAAGGAGTGATTGTTGGTGATATTGTTGTTCGGCCTTCCAGGTAGGTTATAGTTTAACCTTTGGTGAGACTTCATTTAGTGAAGCATATATTTAGACTATATTGTCGGAGAAATCATGTAAACCTTCGGGTATGAAGTTGGGTTGGATTTTGTCTTAGGTTGGGTCCTGTGGTGTGCTTTGGGTTAGCCACCCCATTGTGTTGTGACTTATCTTGCTCTGTTATTGCTGGCTCGATGCCACGTGGAGATACTAGATATTGGAGACTGTTGATATATCCTGATCATGATATTGTTGTATCTTACTTGTTATTATTTGATACGAGCATAGTGTTTTATTATGGCTCATTGTATAGACTTTTCATGATATTGTTGGTGTGCCCACGCGTGGTGCTTTTGATATTGATTTGCTTGTTGACATTGAACTCATACATCGCACACAGTTTCATCCTTCATGATATACTGTTGATACATTGATGATACTTGAGGAAATACTGTATTAGCTGGGCTCAGTTGGATGAGAGTGACGTGAGGACCGATGTCTGATGTTTGTCCCTAAATCGAGGATGAGTGGTAGCGGTTGCCGAGGTTGCTGCTAGAACCGTCATGTAACGATTGCTGAGGTTATTGTCGGAATCGTGAAGTACATGGACTTCGTGGGTCCCCCATGGGCTGTGCTACCGAGATGTGATGTTCCATCATCGAATTACATATGTACGATGCATATGCATTGCATTCACATTTCATACATTATTGCATTGCATTGTACTATGGCTTCTACTGTGATATTCTTGAGATGTACTTGTGATATACAGATTCAGATTGAGTATATTGAGACTTGGCACATTTGGATATAGATACTAAACATAGGTGATGACGTGTACTTGGATTCTGGCTCATGTTTGACTTATACCTTGTTTATTTACCTGTTTATCTTACTATATTGCCTTGACATATGTAAGTTAAACTTAGTCAGCCTATGATACCTACCAGTACATGTTGTTTGTACTGACGAGTACTTACTGCATTCTTTTATAAACGCAGAGTTTCAGGTGGGATCAACCTTGGCTTCTCGTAGCTGATAGTGGTTCGAGAGTTGCTGTTAGAGTCTTACAAGGTGAGCACGAGGCCGTCAACAGCCTTGAAGATTCTTCTTTTATTTATGTCTTACTTGATATTTCGAGACATATTCAGACTATCTATGTATTATTGTTATTTACAGACTTGTAAATTCTAGTTAGATGCTCTTGTATGGCTAGACAGATTTCTGGGGTGGTTTTGATGTAATTCTGCATTATCTGTCTATTATTATGTCAGATTTGTATTATTATCTCTTCCGCTTATTTATTTATTTATTATTTCATATTTTGAGATTGTTGGGATAAGGGTTCACCTGCCGAGGTGGGAAAGGTACGCGCCCACGCTACCTAAGAAAATTGGGTTGCGACAAGTTGGTATCAGAGCCCTAGGTTACCCGGTCTATAATACAAAAAAGAGTGTCGTGGATCGGTACGATGAGCTCTGTTCTTATATACGAGAGGCTATAGGACATTTAGGAAACTTCACTTTCTTTCCTTTTTTCGTGCTACTTTATTCTAATTGGTATTTGGAACAATCGAATTGGTATCTAACTCTTATCTCTTCTCTCTTAGATGGTGAGGACTCGAGGTACGATAGCCTGAGACCAGGTGCCAAAGCCCGCAGCTACGGCTGGCACCAAAGGGTGAGCGATAGCTAGAAGACGAGGAGCTACCCTAGCCAGGGGCAGGGCCTCTGTTGTAGAGTAGCGTCGTGAGAGATCTCCGTCTTCATAGCCTGAGGTTCAGCAGCTTTGAGGCCAGGCTGCTGAGGATAATGTGGCTCTAGCACGAGCACACCCCGAGGCTATTTCAGAGCAGATGATACAGGACACTATGGCTCGTGTTCTACTCCACTTAGATGCCCAGCAGGCTTCCACTGGTTTTACTTCTCCGGGCGGAGAATCGTAGACTAGGGTTGGGGCGCAAACCCTTGTGAAGAGACCGACTCGTGCAGTGCACCCTGCTTTGGCTATGGATCTACAATTAGATGTCGTTCCAACCTTGGGAAATGATCTTAAACCCATAGTGGCACTGTTATGACCTTGACTGATCGGGAGTTAGTTTGTAGGTTTAGGAAATGGGAGCCGCCGAGATTCTCAGGTACTTTTGGAGAGGATGCGTATGAGTTCATCTTGGACATGCATGAGTTGTTACATAGGACGAGGATTGTTGAGTCCCATAGTGTTGACTATGTGCCCTACCAGTTTCGCGGAGATGCGAAGACTTGGTGGAGGTATTTATTGTTTGCAGACCTAGGGGTTCTCCTTCACTGACGTGGACACAGATCTATCTGTTCTTCCTTGAGAAATATGAGCTCTGGGATTTGAGAGAGGTGCGTTGTGATGAATTTCTACATCTACAGCAAAGGGGATTGTCTGTGGAGGCCTATGTTACTTGCTACTTGCACTTGGCTTGTTATTCAGCTTCTTTGATTCCTACTGGCCCTGATAGGATTTGGCACTTTGTTTGTGGGTTTATTGGTTCTCCTCCGATTCCTTGCCTTCAGCTTGAGGCTATTGGAGACTCCTTCCAGTCCATCGTTGAGCATGCTTCTTTAGTCGAGCCCGCTAAGGCCCGTACATTTGGAGGGGTAGTGAGAAGAAGCCGCGACAGTTTGGGAGTTTGGATGGTTCTAGCTCGAGGGGCATTGGTCAGTCTTCTAGGACGCATCAGTCCAATTCTGGTCACTCGGTACATTCAGCTTTACAGGCTTCCTCCAGTGGGCCACCCAGACAGAGATCTCTTGAGAGCTCGTTTTCTCGACCAATAGATAAGGTTGTTCCAGGCGGGTCCTCACCTTCAGTTTATCGGTCCCCGCCCTCTAAGGGCTACTTTATGTGTAGAGAGTTCGGTCATTATTCTAGCGGGTGTCCCCGATCCAGGAAGGGTCATCAGTCCAGAGGACTCCAGCATCGTCACGGAGTCGAGGAGGTACTTCTCAGAGGGGCGATGCTAAGTCAGGCCGCGGCGGTTCTCAAGTTTCTAGGGGTGGATCCCAGGTTGGTAGAGGTGGATCATAGAGTTTGAGAGGTGATCTCAGTCTAGACGTGGTGGGGCCTATGTTGCTCGTTCCTAGGTAGACCTGAGGCAGAAGCCTCAGATTCTGTTATTTCAGGTACCGTTTCGGTCCGACGTAGAGCAACATTTGTGTTATTTAACCGGAGTAGACACATGAATAGATGCATTTATTCGTATGTGTCTGCATATCATGCCGTTGATTCAGATTTGCCTTGTGATAGCATAGTTGTACCTATTCATGTGTCTACTCCGGTTAAAGATTCTGTTGTGGTTGATCGAGTTTATCGGTTGTGTTTGGTTACGTTTATGGATTATAACGCTTGGGTAGATTTGATGATTCTTGATAGGGTGGACTTTGATATTATTTAGGGTATGACCTGACTTTCTCCTTATCGTGTGATCTTGGACTGTCATGCCAAGACAGTCACTTTCGCCATGCCAGGCATTCCTAGACTTGAGTGGAGGGGTACTCCTAGCCTCGCTTTGAAGAAGATTATTTCCTTTCTTTAAAAGAAGAATTTAGTCAACAAGGGGTGTTTATCTTATTCAGCTCATGTGCGTGACACGACTGCTGCATCTCCAGCCCTTGAGTCAATTCCTATTGTGAGCGAGTTGACGGAGGTATTCCCGACCGATCTGTCGGGTATGCCACCCGATCGCGACATTAACTTTTGTATTGATTTGGATTCTAGCACTTGCCCTATTTCTATTCTGCCATATCGGATGGCACTTGCTGAGTTGAGAGTGCTTAAGGAGCAGTTACAGGATTTACTGAGCAAGGGATTCATTATACCAAGTGTCTCCCCTTGTGGTGCTCATGTGTTGTTTGTGAAGAAGAAAGATGGATCTATGAGGATGTGCATTGATTATCGCCAGCTGAACAAGGTTACTATTTGGAACAAGTGTCCTGTGCCTCGTATTGATGATTTATTTGCCCAGTTTCAAGGTGCTTTAGTGTTCTCGAAGATTGACTTACGTTCAAGCTACCACTAGTTGAGGATCAGGGCAGAGGATATTCCAAAGATAGCCTTTCGAACGAGATATGGACATTATGAGTTTTTGGTGATGTCTTTTGGGCTTACTAATGGCTCGGTGGCATTCATGACTTTGATGAATGGCATATGTATACCATTCCTTGTTTCTTTTGTGATTGTGTTTATTGATGATATCTTGGTGTATTCCAAGAGTAAGCAGGAGCATGAGAGCCATCTTCACACGGTACTTGGGTTGTTCAAGGAGAATAGCTTGTTTGTTATGTTTTTGAAGTGCGAGTTTTGGTTGGAGTTGTAACGGTTCGCTTTTTTGCTCAGGCTTAGGGCAAGAAAAGGCTACTACGAAATCGTTGATGCTCTTTTAGACTTCTTTTGAAAAAGAGTCGCCACTTAATTTTTAGGAAATTAGGAAAATTGGTTTTGAAGGGTTTATTCAAATGCAGTGAAAAAACCTTCGTAATCCAGAGTTCTAAGTATGAGTTTTGATGATCCCCTGGGAAAGGTGTTAGGCACCCCAGTATTAAGGAACCGTACTATACGGTTGACCTTCGAATTTAAGTGTATGAGTATTTGTTTAAACTGCTTATTTCGTGTTTATTTTCCCTTACAAAGAACTATTATGCATATCATGTATTTTGAAAGAATATATCCCCGTAATTTTGGATTTATTATCCGAGTATAAATAGCTTCCTTTTATGTATAAGGAAATAAGTATAAGTTGTGAAGTAAATGTTGTTTATAAGTTATTTGGTATTCATACACCGAGGTTCGCGTTGACTCGTATTGGTACGTTTCAGTATTTATCCGGAACTTTATATTATGTGTAGGTTCTTTAATCGTTTATAAAGGAATTCTATATTTGAACGAGTGTTATCCCTTTATCTGTTTTAAAAAACGTTTTAAGGATAAGTGTCATAACTTGAAAAAATCTGCCTTTTGTCGAAATCTGTTTTGTGCCTACTTTGTAAATAAAGGAGAGCATTACCATTTTTGTATAAAGGAAAATTTGTAAAGGTTAGAGGTCATTTTCTTGTGCGAGCCCATTTTGTCCAAAAATTTTATTTAAAAGGAAAGCCCGTTTATATTTGACTGAGTTAACAAAAACTTGCTCCTTGAAATTCTTTTGTCAAAAAGCTGATATCCTTGTTCTCGGTTTAGAGAAAAACTTTGTCCTTAATTTGTATATAAAAAGAAACCAGTTTTTGAGTTATCCCATTTACATCCTTAGTTGTTATAAAACCATTATTCAAGTCTGTGGTTTTTGAAAATGCGTATGGGGACCTAAAGTCTACTAAACGGCATAAAAACTGTTGTCCTAAGATGTCTAATTCCGATCATAAGGATTTTCCACTATAATATGAGTTTGAATACACCTCTTTATAAGTACATCAAGTTGGAAATAGATTAACCAAATGTAAAGAGACTATGTTAGACTAGGGGCGTACCAAGCCCCTAGTTGGTCATTTTCACCCATGACTGGACCTTTTGTGCGCCTCGCTATCTTTCGTTTGTCTTCCCAGACTCTATTTTGAAGTATTATTTCTACTTGGGCCTTAGGCCCAAGAGGGTGGTTTTATGCATTTGTGACCGGAGTGGTCGCATGATAGGAGGAGAAGGGGGAAAAGAAAGAAAACACCGGTTAGTTTATAATCGTTGAACTTATCACTAAGGTAAGTAACTAAAATTATAAATGCACACAAATGTATGATATAAAATATGCACACATATATATATGTACATAAGGCAGCCCACACTTGATCCATACTTACCTCTGTGCTTACTCCAACAAAGCTCTAGTTATCCTAAGACTTAGGCATGGCATGGGGACTAGGTCTGGATCCCGTATATCCGATGTCGCACAAGTTTCAAGGGGTTTCGAGGAACCCTAGGAATAGGTAACACCGGGAGATTAAGACAACCTCGAATTACCACACTTTGCCTTAGATTCATTTGGGCCTTATTGAGAGTGGACAAAGAGAGCACAGAACCAAAATGCTATGGACATAAAAGTAATGTGCTGGTAGCTTCAATGAAAAGTCATGGACACTATACAAGTATATACACTAAAACAATCTTCCTAGAGAAACTGGATATCACAAAATGGCAATTGACAAAATCAAATACAACTTCTTTTGAAAGGGGAAAGGCAAGCAGCACCAGCAGTTGTGAACAGAATTACAGGGGAAGGAAACAAACAATTGCCAAAGGGCAAATACAACAAACCAAAATACTTGTATAGGCCTAAACAACCTAGCCAGATGACAACCAACCTTAAAATATACTTATGTAATATCATGTCCAGCAAGGGACTACTAACCTCAGCCAACTAAACCTCAACAAGATTAAACTTCGGCTGGCATGTCTAGTAGGCATATTAAAATAGAGGGAGGTGTATATGATCAAATATAGGCAACAATGTTGGGAAAAATGGAATACCTTGGAGGTTATGTGATCACATATAAGCAAGCATACAAGGTTGTTTCAACAAACAAAAAAAGCAGAAAAGGAGAGAAGCACACAAAGAAGAAACAAGTCAAGAGTAAACAGGAATGTCTTGCAAAACACACATGGAAAACAATGGCACAGAGTGGTATGGGAGACAGCTCATGACACTAGAGATGAAAGAGGACAGGAGCAAGGCCACAAGAGAAGCGAACAAGCAGAAAATAGATGTAGGTCCTGGGGCAGTAATCCCACACACAAATGCAACAGCCAAGACAAAATCAAAACATGATTGTAAAGAAAAGGTTTCACTCCACAGATGTAAAATAGGAAAGTTTGAATGGCAATGTCACATAGGTATAGGGTGTGTAAGACACAAAGCTAGGGACATTCAAATAACTCATGAAAGCTTGGTTCTAATTCTATGCCATGGGAGAGGCCAAGACAAGATACCAGCAAAGAAGCAACACACACAACCAAGGACAAGTGGAGATTTAAACAATACTTTAGGCCAATTCCGAACAAAACAAAGCTTAGGAGCCCATAGACCCTGCAGACCAACGGACTTTAAGGCAGAAAAGAACAAGGTAAGGACCACATAGCACTCAACCTGGATAAACATTTGCAATAGCTGATTTAGTTCTAGGTGATATGCTCAAATTACACCTATTAATGGTATAACGCGGATGTTGTCAAATATAGTAATCCAACAAGGTTGGGGTCGAATCCCACGGGAAATATGGTGTGAAAAGGTTACTAAAGTCGTAGAATGCTAAATTTAGGTCTAATGTCTTAATTCGACGATTTTGGTAAAAGTTGGTTTTCTATGACTAATTGCTAACTAATTGCTTTGGGTGGTAATTTATGGTAAAAGAAACTAAGGTTGTGTCCCCTTTAGATGAGGTGTGTGATCATGGGTATTGATCTCGATATACTTCTAATGGATTGCTATATGAATGCACTTAACCTCTATGTGAATCTCTACTATTTTTCGATAAATAAAGATTATTTCTTTCTATGATTTTCCCAAATATAAGAAAGTGATATGAAGAACGGTTAATTATGCCAAGTAAATTCGTCTTATTCCTAAGTGAATCTATTAAACAAAGTTTATAGCTTTGAGTCCTTGTTATTTATTCATACCAACCCTAATTATTTTCCCAAATAAATCAAGGTATACGACGTTAATCAATGTTTGCAACCATTAACTATGAATGAAGAATAGATAAACCCTAACAATCCATTATATATATATATATATATATATATATATATATATATATATATATATATATATATATCAATCACAAAACACACATCAATGGATTCACAACCCTAGTAAGGAAATTTAGCTACTCATAGAAAAAAAAGGAGCAATTGGAAATAATTGAAATCGTAATGCTTACGAATTGATTGTTTGGTATTGAGGGGAAAGTAATTGCAATTGTTTGTAATCCAAAAGACTTCCAAAACTATGAGTATTTATGGCTAAGAAGAATAAAAACTGAAATCTGATGTAATGTCGTACAAGAATCCTATATTAGGTATTTATAAGACCCTAAGTCGTGAGAAGTGAAAAGACACAATTTCCCGTCGGGTCCATTCTGCGATTCGCAAAACCGTTATGCGGACCATCAAATTTCTTCCTTTCAACCGTCAAAGAGTCTCCATTGTTTTTTTACGATACATTTTGACGGACCGTCAAATATTATACGGTCCATATAATTGTTCCGTAGGAATGGATCATCGATACACTGCTCATTGTGACCATTATACGGTCAATTTGACGATCCGCAGAACCTTTTGCAGCCCGTGTAATTGCTCCGTCAAACTGCCTCTTTAGTGATCTGTTTTTTCTCCACTTCTTTCTGCGTTTTCACCTAATTCTCCAACCTTTTCCATCAAAACACTTAATACCTGAAATCGAATAAAAAACAAGTAAAATCACATAGACTTGCTTAAAAACAAGTAAAACTTATAGCCAAAAAGCATCGATTGTGGCGTAAAATCACACCGCATCAACACCCCCAACTTGAAGTATTTGCTTGTCCTCAAGTAAGCCATACAACACAACGACTCAATCTAACACCTAGATATCGCAGAGTAAGAATGTCTACATTGGTTTTGACTCTCAACTACCGGCATGCATGTTTTTTCTTCTTTTTGTTTTCGTGCAAGAACCACCCCATTCTTCGTTTTTCAAACCATAACACAAGCCAAGAACGCTATGTCTAACAACGAAGCTTCAATGCATGACATTACATTATCGAACATATTATGATGCACACAAATGCTACCTTAGGCGGTCATTTTATTTTGCTCAATTCTCATCGGTATGCCCTCACATAGACCAAAGAATGTCCCGACACACATAAATACAACAAGAATGGGACGAAGACGAATGAGAAAAGAAAAACACTCACACTCACAAAGAAATTCATATCTACACATGCAAATACCATAGGCTTGCCCATATATTCTATGTTTTCATCCTAGGCTTGTTCGGTTGTGATCACATTAGGACTTGTTTTGGCTTGTAATTTAGGCTTAGGGATGGGTAGGATACCTTTTGGATATTAGTGATTCACCCTCCTTGAACACTACCACAACTCTTTACCTTAATTCACCTCTTTTCTTTCCAACCCCTTTTATTTTCTATCAAGTTTTCAACCTCGTTATGGTTTTATTCCTAAACAACTTACAAATCTTTTTGTGTTACAATTTTTCTGATTTTTCTCTTTATTTCTTTTCTTTTTATTTTATTTTTATTTTCTTTTTATTTTTTATATACGCAACTACCACATCGAATCTCCACTAGCAGACTCCACCACCCCCAACTTATGTTTTGAACATCTACTCCACATTTAATTCACCCCCAACTTAGGCATTTTGCCTCATCTATCTAGTAGCATCAAGGAGGGAAAGGTGCAAAGATGGATTAATTGCACAAAGGGTAAGGTTTCATAATTAGCTAGCCAAGAAAAAAGGTCAAAAGGCTCAAAAAGGGAAATTAGGGATATTTGCAATTTGGTAAGACTTATTTAGGCAAAGTGACTATTTATACAAAGAAAGCCTAAGATCATCTCTCAACCAAGCTAACTTTCGGAATTCAAACAAGACCAACCGGAGCAAGTTCTGGATTATACATGCATAAACCAATACTAGCAACTCACACACATTGGCATAAGGACAATTATTTTAACACTTGTGATCACCTAAGTAGTCATTTATCTCACACAATACCCCATCAATCATAATGTCATATAAAGAATCAATCATGTCAACCAATGACTGTTCTAAGTATGCATTTTTCAAATTTTCGAGGGGTCCAACATTTCCACCGAATGATAAAAACAAGCCATCAGTTATAGAACAATACCAAATAAGTCAAAACTACTCTATTCAAGCTAAGCAATATCCTAAAAATGCCAGTTTCAACAAAATGACGCCCTTCAGGAAAAGAACTCTGGCAAAGAAAAGCCCAGGGGCTCCTAAACATATATATACAATATTCACCATACACATATAGCCCACCCCCAACTAAAGGGCATGTATTGTCCCCAAGGCATGAAAATAAGCAAAACAAAGGGATAGGACTACCTGAGAGGCTCTAGGCGTTCTGCACATCCTGAGGTATTGTCACCTCAGTAGTGGTATCCAGTGCCTGCTCTGCTGCTGGAACTGTGGTGCCAACAGCTGGCTCTATTTGACTCTGAGAGCACGGTTCCTCCTCAGGACCCGTGGTACTATCCTCTACCGGAATCACAAAACTAGGCACTGTCATCTCAACAGGAGGAGCATGGCTGGATGACGCCCCCGTAAAATGGGTCTCCTCAAGAGAGCGTCGCTGAACCATTCGAAACTGCTCGTCCTCCTCATTTTCCCCCTCCTCGTCATCATTCTCTCCTTCCTTCCTAGGCCTTTTGCTAGTAGCTCGAGGTGGGGAATCATCTCCTAGAAAATTAACGACTGGCAACAGAGAGGCCAAGTCTAAAGTCTGTGCTTGTGGCGGGTTTGCAGACGCAAGTCCCTCTTTAACCTTCAATGCTAGCACATCTGTCTTCAACTTCATCAACTTTGTTTGCATTATCCCCATATCAACTGTGGGGATTACCTTCTCAAGCCCAAGAATCCTCCGCTCATATCTGTCAATCCGAGAATGGATAAGGCTATGGGAAGTGCGGGCTGCAAGGTTACTGCCACCCTTTTATCTATATAACCCTGTAGTTGTCCCATCAACTTAGCAACCTGGCAGTCTGCCCTGCCTGCTTTCACAAATGCATCATGGATGTTCTGAGCATTAAACAGTATCATAAACACCACCAGGAAAGGCTGTAAATGCTGGGGCCACATGGCTATTCTGAGAGGTCGGAGTGTTGTGAACAACCTGAGCAGCCTGGGTAAAAGGCCCTGTAGATGTAACCGGGGTGTCTGAAATGGACTGAGCTGTTGTGCCTGTGTCAGTCGGCCGTTCCTGCGATGTTTCGGGGGCTGCTTGCTCATGTACCTAGGATGCTGGAGCAGGAAGCCTAGCTGTGAGCTCTATAGGAATATCTGTAGCAGGGTGAATGTCCCCATCTCTGCTCTTCCATAGATCATACACACTCTTGGCTAGTAACCGATGATCTCGGTGTGCATAATGATCCAGATTTTCCCGTAAGCATAACGCTGCAATGAAGAAAGGATATGCGAGTGAAAACTCCTTGGTCAATGCTCTTTGATGAATTTGTTGAACCACCAACTCCCCCAAATTTATGTTGTACCTCGACATGATGGCAGCTACGAGTATGGCCCGCTCAACTGGCAACGTGTTATCTGACTAAGTGGGGAACAACTTGTGGATCAACACACACCACCAAAATTTTCCTTCCACTGACAAATCCGCTTTCTTCACCGGTAATGAGGTGTTTCTACTCCATTCAGGGAAACCCCTTGCTATCACTGAAGCAACCCACGGCAACTCAGACAGTTTGTCTTTTCGATCACCACCCAACCTGTATTTAAGCTCATCTGTGTTTGGCGGTGGTATATAGTCGGGGTCAAAATAGAAACGATTGATAGTCTCTCTAGAGATATTAATTTTTCGGCCTCGGACTGTCACTTCTTCTAATGGGAGTGGCTTCTTCTTCTTAAGCTGAACCGGCTTGAAGGTATTTTTGACTTCCGCAGCATAATTAGCATAGAATTCCTGCACTAGAGACGAGATGTACTCCCCTGGAGGGTGGCTAATGAAGTTCCAGTTATGGTGGTCAAGAGTAGCAAGAATTCGTGAAAAACCCTCCAGTCTGTCTAGGTTGATTCTTTTTTCCTCATGAATACCATTCTTCGGACCACCCCCATCTTTCTCTTCAAGCCCCTGACCATATATTTCTTTGGAGTCTGGCATAGAAAATCTGACGCTGTGCTATGATCTTTCTTTCATTCGGATTTCCCACAGCCTGGCAGTTTCCACTTCATCTTCCGAGCTACTAGAGGATGTAGAAGTGCCCCTCTCTTCAGACTGGGAGGACACTTGTACCTGAGTATCACCCCTAGCTCGGGTGACTCTTGCTGTCAATGTCTCATCATCCCCTGCGCTAGTTGCCCCTTGGTCGGACTCATCATGGATCCCCCTGCGACCTTGCGCTCTGTCTCTACCTCTACCTCGTGAAGTAGTTGGGCCACCTCCTCAATCCTTGGGAGGCATACATGTGGAAAGCATGTCAATATCACCTTCAACTTATGTATTAAATGCAATTTTTTTTTGTATGCGTAGAATTAAGGCGTCAAATGGTTTGACGATCCGCAGAATTTTCTGCGGTCCGTCAAACCTACCGTCAAATGGTATAAATGAATAGCTTTTTGTTGGACCATTTGACGATGAAGTTTGACACTCCGCAGAATTTTCTGCGGTTCGTCAAACCTACCTTCAACTAATTTTACGGACCGCAGAAAGTTCTATGGACCTTTCTACGATCCAGGTACTTACCTAGGATAGTGAACTGGCAACCTTCCAACTATGAAACTTTTACGCTTCTTTGAATGCAAATGTCCTATAAGGACAAGTAAAAGTAGTCTTCTCTTGATCTTTCAAAGCAATATTGATCTGATTGTAGCCCGAATAACCATCAAAGAAGTAATAGCAGGAACGCCCCGCTAGCCTATCAAGCATTTTATCAATAAAAGGCATAGGGAAATGGTCCTTGTATGTGGTAGTGTTGAGCTTGCGATAGTCCATGCAAACTCTCCATCCGGTGACAGTTCTTATTGGGATCAGCTCATTCTTTGCATTCGACACAACTATGATGCCGCTCTTCTTAGGAACATATTGGACTGGGCTCACCCATTTACTATTAGTGATCGGGTAAACCACTCCCGTATCTAACCATTTAATGATCTCTTTCTTGACGACCTCTTGCATATTCTTGTTCAGTCTCCTTTGATGCTATACACTCGGCTTGCTCTCCTCCTCCAGTTGGATTTTATGCTCACAGATCCCAGATGGAATACCCTGAATGTTTGCTATGGTCCAACCAATAGCACACCTATATTCCCGCATTACTTCCAACAGTTGCATAATCTGTTCCTCAGTTAGTAGGGCTGAAACAATCACTGGCAAAGTATTGTTCGGACCAAGGAACTCATACTTCAGATGTGATGGGAGATGCTTAAGCTCCATCTTAGGTGGCTCAATGATTGAAGGATTTGCTGGAGGAGTTGTTCTATTTTCCAGATCAAGATTTAGCTTTTTTGGGTGGTAAGAATATGATCCTAACCCAACAAGTGAATTAATTATCTCCATATAACCTTCCATATCCTCAACATCAAAGTTCACAAGAATACCAGCTAGAGCTTCACCAAAACTTTCTTCTTCCATCTTGAACTCCACCGCTTCATGAACAACATCAAATGAATGAATTACCGAAATACTCTCATGAGCACTTGGTAACTTCATCCCCTTGCTAGCCTGAAAAGTAACTTCTTCATCGTTAACTCGGAACTTGATTTCATTGTTCTCCGAATCCATCAAAGCTCTCCCTGTAGCAAGGAAGGGTCTCCCCAGAATAATAGGAATGTCTCGATCAACAGTACAATCAAGAATCATAAAACCAACGGGCAATATAAAGTCACCAACCTACACAAGTACATCATCAACCACCCCAATAGGTCTTTTGATAGACCTATCAACTATTTGTAACCTCATAGTAGTCGGCCTTGGTATCCCCAAACCTGATTGTTTGTATATAGCAAGTGGCATCAGATTAATACTTGCCCCATTATCACACAAAACTCGAGCAAAATCATGGTGCCCAACAGAACAAGGAATGGTGAACGCTCCAAGATCTCCCTTTTTCTGAACAGTAGTAGTTGAGATGATGGAACTCACAGTGTGAGTCAAACTCATAGTTTCATGTTGAACCATGTTCTTCTTGGTCAGCAGGTCCTTCAAATATTTAGCAAAACAGAGCATCTCCTTGACAGCTTCCAAGAAGTGAAAATTTAGAGATAACTGCTTCAACTGATCATAAAACTTCTCGAACTTAGGATCCTCCCTCTTCTTTACCAACCTCTGAGGAAATGGAGGTTTAGACTTGAAAAGCTGAGTCAAAGGGTGGAGAGCCCCTTTTACAATCTACTTGCTCATGTTATCAGCTTTCTTCACTATCTCTGGAATATTAGTAACCTTCTTGTCAGCAGGATTCTCATCAACAATAATGGGTGCTTCAAACTGCACCTCATCCTCTTCATCTATCGGCTCAAGATAAACAACTTTCTTATCAGCCCCTTGGAGTATTTTACAACTCCTAGTAGTGATGGAAAACACACGGTCTACACCGCCTCCCCCATTCTTCAGATTCGGAATAGTGTCACTCGAAAGTCCTCATTTTTTAGTAAGGTGATGCTCTCTAGAAATATCCCTCATCTATGACTCAAGCTTTTTAATAGCCGCTGTATAGGAACCAACTGTCTCTGTCAGCCCAGATAACGTCCTCTCAGACTTAGACTGATTGGCAGAATATTCTCAAGCATTGCTTTAACCTTCGAACTACCTTGCTTTGTTGACTGCCCTTTCGGTGATATATAAGGATTGAAACTCTTGTTCCCAAAATTGTTACTGTTGTTGTAGCTCCTTTGGTTCGCACCACCATAATTATTGGTGTAGTTCCCTGAGTTGTTATAAGCACCTTGACTTTGATGAGGTCTCCATTAATTCTGATTCTGGTAACCACCTTGATAGTTCTGTGTTTGATAACCCCCTTGAGAGTTATTTTCATAGTTAGCATCTTCAACTTGCATAGGGGGCCCATCATGAAATGGACTATCTTGAGTATGGTACATCCCTTTTGGCATAACTGTATCATCCTTACAAACATTTACCTTCTTAATCTAGGTTTCATCAAACTTCTTCGTTAGCAAGGAAATATTTGTTGCAAGTTCTGCCAATGTTTGTTGGGTATCTTGATTCTCCTTTACCATGTTCTGGATCATAGCACTACCATACGGTACAACATCAGCATTGTTTGAGTGCCAAGCCTGATTATGAGTAGTCAGCTTGTTAAGTATAGTGGTCACTCATCGATATGATTTGTTCATGAAACAACCATCAGCTGCATTATTAGCAACTGACTGCGTCACTGGGTCTAGCCCTCGGTAGAGCTTCTCTATTAATATGTGCTCCGGAAAACCATGATTCAGACTCTTCTGCAAATACTCCTTGAATCTCTCCCAGGCTTCATATAGTTGTTCTCCCGGTCGCTGCTTAAATTCACAGATCTTGTCCCAAATTTCAGCCTTTCTGCTAGGAGGGTACCATTTTTTGAGAAAAGCAGTCACCATCTCTGCCCCTGTAGTAATCGAATTTCGGGGCAGCTTCTCAAACCATGTTCTTGCATCTCCAACTAAGGAATATTTGAATAACCTCAGCCAAATAGCATCTTGTGAAACGTTATTTTGGATGTGATTAGCACACACATCCATAAAATTATGCAAATGACGTTGAGGGTCATTCTCGGTAGAGTTCCGAAAGTATCCCTCAAGCTTCAACAACTGGTATAGAGAGGAGTCAATTTTCACGCTAGCTGCTACAACTCGAGGATGAACAATAGTAGATGCATAGTCCTCCTCTGGAACAAGATCAACAAAAACATTCTCATCATCTGATTCATTCGCCTGAGTATTCAACCGATTCCCTGGTTACCAGCACGTTGATTTTGTTGATTCTGATTCATGTTCACCTGGTTTACATAGAGTAGCAAACAAGGTGTGATAGAATAAGCAAAAGACTTCAATCAAAGTAAACACTATTTTATAGCAATTTCAAAACCGTATTCCTCGGCAGTGGCGCCAAAATTTGATACGCTCAAATTACACCTATTAATGGTATAACGTAGACGTTGTCAAATATAGTTACCCAACAAGGTTGGGGTCGAATCCCACAGGGAATATGGTGTGAAAAGGTTACTAAAGTCATAGAATGCTAAATTTAGGTCTAATGTCTTAATCCGATAATTTTGGTAAAAGTTGGCTTTTTATGACTAATTGCTAACTAATTGCTTTGGGTGGTAATTTATGGTAAAAGAAACTAAGGTTGTGTCCCCTTTAGATGAGGTGTGTGATCATGGATATTGATCTCGATATACTTCTAATGGATTGTTATATGAATGCACTTAACCTCTATGTGAATCTCTACTATTTTCCCATAAATACAGATTATTTCTTTCTATGATTTTCCCAAATATAAGAAAGTGATATGAAGAACGGTTAATTATGCCAAGTAAATTCGTCTTATTCCTAAGTGAATCTATTAAACAAAGTTTATAGCTTTGAGTCCTTGTTATTTATTCTTACCAACCCTAATTATTTTCCCAAATAAATCAAGGTATACGACGTTAATCAATGTTTGCAACCATTAACTATGAATGCAGAATAGATAAACCCTAACAATCCATTATATATATATATATATATATATATATATATATATATCAATCACAAACCCAATCACAAAACACCCATCAATGGATTCACAACCCTAGTAAGGAAATTTAGCTACTCATAGAAAAAGAAGAACAATTGGACATAATTGAAATCATAATGCTTACGAATTGATTTGTTATACCCCGCATTTTCAGAGTATGAGCATGAAACGTGCTTCCTCAAAAAAAAAAATTGATTGACAATTATATTGTTGCTACATAATTTAAACTCATGTTGATAGTGTTGTATCCCATATTTTAGTACGTCGGATTATTTGTAAGCTGAGGTGGGGCCCACACGTCGAGATTTTTTTTGGACATGTGACAAATTATATGAAGCACATATGCGAAGTTAAACACAAATCAAGAAGGACCCTTGAGCCAAGACGAAGTGGAAGTCCTCGAAACAAATATTTTTAAATAACGTTTTCGGGTGATCTGACTTCGAGGGGAAAACATGGTATTATAAGTTTGGAATTCGGAAAAATACCAAGAAATAGAACTTGTAGATAATTGAAGTCGCTTTCCAACCATAGGTCGTGGATCCACAGGTGACGTCGGGACAAGGAGATATGGACGTTTTAAGGCAGAAAGGTCAGTGGGCTAGGCCCAATCCGAGCCCAACCGGGTTAGGCCCATGACCCATGTTTATTTAAGTGAAACTTCAGCCCTTTACTCCTCAATTTTCATACCAAAACACCAGAAAATTCTGGAAAAAGAGAAAGAGGAGCCTTGGAGAGAAGAAAAACTAATTTTGACCAAAATCTGAGCCCCGAATCCCGAAGCCCATGAAGGGAAAAGTGTTGTACGCTGTGTTGTCTTCAATATGAGCTAAAAATCAATCAAGAAAAAGAGGATGGACGTGATGGCTGCACACTTGGGGTAAGATTACGATCCCATTTCATTGTTAACAAGGTTATTTAAAGTTTTAACGGATTAGAACGGAGAAAATAGCGATATAAATTCGTTTGTTGATGTTGTTGAATTATGGTTTGAGTTTGAGGAGAACTTTGGATAATATATATATATATTTCTTGTAGGATGTTGTTATTAATGTTATTGGTATTGATTTCAGCTTCTCTACGGAAATGAAATTACTAAATAGTTATACCACAAATTGGTTGGTTGAGAAATTTAGAAAACAGTGTGTGGGCTGCTCTATGGCATATGTTGGTATTGGAAATGATGTAATACTATTGGTATTGTTGTTGATAATTTGGCCGAGTTGATTTCTCGGATTGTTGTTGATAAATTGGCCGAGTTAGATTCTCGGGGATGGTGTATTTACAGGGGAGATGCTGCCGAAATTTCGGCGGATTATAAATGAACTCATTTGAAGGATTGAGACAAGTAAATGATGATGAGTCTAATGATTGCGTCAATCTTATTTAATGTAGATTAGCGATAGCGAGCTTGGACAATTATGCGTAGCTAATAGGACGTGGAGCAGGTATGTAAGGCTTACCCTTTCTTTCTTTTGGCATGATCTTTGTGAAACAAACAGACAAAGTATATGTATGATTTCAAAGAACCTCCTATTCTTAGAGCCACTAGGATGGCTAATGCTCTTGACTTCCGAAGAACTATTTTGCTATGTCTTGATACAAGTGTGTGGTTCCAAAAGTTCTACGTTGATTTGATCCATAGCGATATTCGAAAGGTACTTGATATGATTATTGCTTTGATTTCCAAAAATAGCTTCTGAAACGTTCATAGAAGGTTCTGTACTAAAACGTCCATAACTTTTTCATACTAACTCGGATTGACTTAAAACGTGTTTATGACTCTCAAGTGTTGATTTAGGTACGTACCCATCGAGTTTTAAAAAAATTGTTCTATGTGCATATGTATATGAAGCAACGCCTTATGAGATTTATGATCTTGTTCTATGTTCTCTTAACGCTGTTATCCGTTGCTAGTCCCACCTTATAATAATTGTTCGTTCAAGGTGAGACAAAGCCATGATGATTATTCCATAATATATTCGGAGGTTACCGACCTTACGTCACTCCGATAGAGACATAACATTCTTTGGGCTCTCCTGCATGCTGCTTACATGATATATGTATATGATATATGTATATGATACATGAACATGATATATGTATATGTATATGGGGTAAGGGGAAAGGTGAGGCGCTATAGACGCATAGCCACCTGATCAGTTGGTATAATATGATATCGTCCCGGACGCGGGATATATGGATAAATGGATCGGGCTGCACGTTCCGCAGCAGTATAATATATAAATGGATCGGGCTGCACGTTCCGCAGCACTAAGCATGCATGGTACCGCCAAAAAGGCATTCATATGTACAGGTTACTCTTTTATCTTACGGTATGCCCTATATGTCCATTCTGTTATTATTTATACATTACATCCCTTACTATGTTACTATTCGTGCTTTACATACTCAGTACATTGCTCGTACTGACCCCCTTTCTTCGGGGGCTGCATTTCATGCCGCGCAAGTACACCCAGATGAGTAGAAGCTATTATAGAAGATGTTCCAGCGAAGTTGGCAAGCTCCATTTGGCCCTGGAGTGTTGCCGGGTAAGAGTATTATGCTATGATGTCTTGGTTGAAGTTAGAGACTTTGCAGACAGAGTCGTGGGTATAAAATGTCAGTCTTGTAAGTGGCTCCACCAGCCGATGTGTTATTATGCTACATGTTACAAATTTTATATGATTACAGATTTGACATGATTCGGGAACGATGAAAAGGATAATTCTGCAAATCCTTATTATGTATTTTATCTTTATTTGATTTAAGGAGTCCAAAGTGATTATTTGTGTAATAAGAGTCAGCGGGTTCCCTCGGCTCCGAATATGGGGTCGGGTGCCCATCACACCCTAGTAAGATCAGGGTGTGACAAAGTGGTATCAGAACAGGTCGTCCTAGGGGTTGTCTGCAAATTCGTGTCCAGTAGAGTCCTGTTTATGGGTGTGAAGCCGGCCACATTTATAAACAGGAGGCTGTAGGGCATCTAGGGATTGTTGACCTTCTTTCTGTCTTAGATCGTGCGATAGAGCTAAGTCTTAGGAAATGAGATTCCCTATATAAGCCTTATATACGACGGAAGAAGGTAAGTGATGATATGGAAAGTCATAGAGGTAAGTTTTGATATATTTGTTCTATTACCTGAAATTGGGAGCCCTGGGTGGCTGGAATATGTCGTACACATATGTATGCCCTGTGAGGCATTATTGGTAATTGGCGCGTGCAGATTTTGGATTGTGAGAATTGTAAAGGAGACTTTGCCAAAATTTGTCAAAATCAGGTCATTTAACTTGGTACACCTAACAGGAAGAAGCGTGGAAAGGAAATATCGTAAATAGACAATAAGTGGGATGTGTTGTTTTAGAGGAGTTATGTATTTGGCATGGCATGAAGAACGATTGCAAGAAAGACGATTAGCAGTCCGAAGGATTAGAATGGGTTACATTCGAGGTTTAGTAGGAGTAAGGTTTATTGGGCGATTCAAGGAAAGTCGACAATCAGTTTTGCCGTAGGTTATTATATAAGAGTGGCGAGCGGAAGTCCAAAGTGGTGGATAATCGAGTATTTATAAGTAATGGCGACGAAGGTGTGCTCCCTACTATCAGGAATCTGGAACTCTAGGATGAAAAGTAGTTATACACATAAGTGAAAAGTGAATATTGAGGATTGAAAAGGGTAAAATAGTAATTGTAAAGGGAAGGACGTGTTACGAAAATGTCTCGGAATTTGTAAGACTTCGACTTGCTCCAGATCGTGTAATGAAGGCCATGCGGTGAGGTGGATGCCATTATATCAGCACTAATGCACCGGATTTCATCGGAGTTTCAAGGTTAAGCGTGCTAAGGTGAGAGAAATTTTAGGATGGGTGACCCTTTGGGAAGTGTACTAAAAGTTATATAGATTTAGACATAAGAGGCAAAAGGGAAATTAGAGTATACGGGATGGTGGGGAACCTTAAGAGGTCGCGTAGGACGAGGCGGACTAGATCGGTGAAGAGAAGGAAGGTGCATCACGGCTCTAGAACTAGGATGAGGGTGGATAGCATTTGGAGATATTTTGTAAGCGAGATGGTAGTAAATATATATATATATATATATATACGTATGGTATCCTAATTATGATTGTATCGGTGGACATGTGTGTCCCAGCGACCGGTGCTACGGTATGGAAGGCATCAATTGAGTAAGGGTATCGAAATTCAAGTGACAACAAAAATAAACGGTACAAGTGTTACAAGGTAAGCTGATGTTATATCCACTACCGGTTAAGATTGGAAAGTCCTAATACAGCGACATTTGGAAAAGAAGGAAAGTGAGTAGATGGAAGGTAAGGAGATCAAAATGTTGGAAAAAGGTGAAAGGTAAGAAACCTCAGTAAGTAAAGTACAACGAGGAAACGACTAAAGAGGTTTTGCAATGGCAGGACCGATAGCAAGCATGATGAAGAGGGAAGTCAACTCGAAAAAAAAAAAAAAACGTGAAATTGGACTAAATTTAGGTATATTATGAAACAAACATGGGAAAGGAGGCATGACAAAATAATAAAGGAACTAAGCCAACGAAAGGTGAAATCGTGGAAGTAGGTGACGACAAGGTCGCGGGAAAAGGATTCAAGGATGTAACTAAAAGGGATGGACATTTAAGGATTTAAAAGATCCGCTTGATAGATAAACCAAAATGACAGATAAGTACGTCAGACTATGGGAGGACTTATTAATTGAAAATCAGACAAAGGTTAAAAGTAGAAGGGAAAACCCAAAGAAAAGTATTGAAGGGTATCATGTTTGATTGGAGCAAGCGGGTGCTAATTAGACCGCGTGGAGCTGGCAACATGAAGGATCTTATTGGAAACAGAGACGAATGAGGGTTACAGACAAAGGAAAGAATGAAAGGATTCGAATTCACTGCATGACTGGAGATCTGGTTATTTCCGACAGACTTCTGAATTCACTCCTAATTTGTTAGCCGAACGAAGGATCAGAAACTATAAGAGTAAACTGAAGGAAATGAAGCATTAAAGGAAAGGTTTGAGATATTTTTGAACACATGTACAAGAATTGCCGTTAGATAGCCAAGGCCCAGAAATCCAATTGGAGGAAAGAGAAATCAAACGAGATGTGTCGGTGTTAAACTAGTCGAAAGACAAAGTACCGCAAAGATTGATTCGACTGCTACAGAAAGCAAATGAGGCTAAATGTGATTAGCCTTGAGGTTATCCTTAAGGAAGTAAGAATAAGAATAATTCAACTTTAAGAAAATAAAGGCTTAGGTCATCTAGGAAACGTAAGGAAGACACGTGGAGATTGAAGGGAACAAAAAGAAGATGAAACAAAAGGATTGGATAAAAGTATGTGGTAAATACGGCATGAAAGGGCATGCAAGAATGTAAACAACGAAAGTTGAAGAGGCAATGAGAACGATAAAGTATAAACAGATAGTAGACAGACATATAATGCAAAAAGGGACGATTTTGAGTACAGGCATAGATTTTGGCCACAAAAGAAGAAAAAATAGACTGCATAATTTGGATAAATTCGGTTTCAATGAGAAAGTAAGTAAAGTAATTACTAACAAGTATAAGTAAGAACATTGACGTCTACCTCAACATTCGAGGACAAATGTTTTTAAAGGGGGGAGGATGTTATACCCCGCATTTTCAGAGCATGAGCATGACACGTGCTTCCTCAAAAAAAAAAATTGATTGACAATTATGTTGTTGCTACATAATTTAAACTAATGTTGATAGTGTTGTATCCCGTATTTTAGTACGTCGGATTATTTGTAAGCTGAGGTGGGGTCCACATGTCGAGATTTTTTTTGGACATGTGACAAATTATATGAAGCACATATCCGAAGTTAAACACAACTAAAGAAGGACCCTTGAGCCAAATCGAAGTGGAAGTCCTCCAAACAAATATTTTTAAGTAACGTTTTCGGGTGATCTGACTTCGAGGGGAAAACACGGTATTATAAGTTTGGAATTCGGAAACATACCAAGAAATAGAAGTTGTAGATAGTTGAATTAGCTTTCCAACCATAGGTCGTGGGTCCACAGGTGACATCAGGACAAGGAGATATGGAAGTTTTAAGGCAGAAAGGTCAGTGGGCTAGGCCCAATCCGAGCCCAACCGGGTTAGGCCCATGACCCATGTTTATTTAAGTGAAACTTCATCCCTTTTCTCCTCAATTTTCATACCAAAACACCAGAAAATTCTGGAAAAATAGAAAGGGGAGCCTTGGAGAGAAGAAAAACTAATTTTGACCAAAATCTGAGCCCCGAATCCCGAAGCCCATGAAGGGAAAAGTGTTATACGCTGTGTTATCTTCAATATGAGCTAAAACTCAATCAAGAAAAAGAGGATGGACGTGATGGCTGCACACTTGGGGTAAGATTACGATCCCTTTTCATTGTTAACAAGTTTATTTAAAGTTTTAACGGATTAGAATGGAGAAAATAGCGATATAAATTCGTTTGTTGATGTTGTTGAATTATGGTTTGAGTTTGAGGAGAAATTTGGATAAAATATATATATTTCTTGTAGGATGTTGTTATTAATGCTATTGGTATTGATTTCAGCTTTTCTACGGAAATAAAATTACTAAATTGTTATACCGCAAATTGGTTGGTTGAGAAATTTAGAAAACAGTGTGTGGGCTGCTCTATGGCATACGTTGGTATTGGAAATGATGTAATACTGTTGGTATTGTTGTTGATAATTTGGCCGAGTTGATTTCTCGGATTGTTGTTGATAAATTGGCCGAGTTAGATTCTCGGGGATGGTTTATTTACAGGGGAGATGCTGCCGAAATTTCGGCGGATTATAAATGAACTCATTTGAAGGATTGAGACAAGTAAATGATGATGAGTCTAATGATTGCGTCAATCTTCTTTAATGTAGATTAGCGATAGCGAGCTTGGACAATTATGCGTAGCTAATAGGACGTGGAGCAGGTATGTAAGGCTTACCCTTTCTTTCTTTTGGCATGATCTTTGTGAAACAAACAGACAAAGTATATGTATGATTTCAAAGAACCTCCTATTCTTAGAGCCACTAGGATGGCTAATGCTCTTGACTTCCGAAGAACTATTTTGCTATGTCTTGATACAAGTGTGTGGTTCCAAAAGTTCTATGTTGATTTGATCCATAGAGATATTCGAAAGGTACTTGATATGATTATTGCTTTGATTTTCCAAAAAATAGCTTCTGAAACGTTCATAGAAGGTTCTGTACTAAAACGTCCATAACTTTTTCATACTAACTCGGATTGACTTGAAATGTGTTTATGAATCTCAAGTGTCGATTTATGTACGTACCCATCGAGTTTTATATTTTTTTTTGTATGTGCATATGTATATGAAGCGACGCCTTATGAGATTTATGATCTTATTCTATGTTCTCTTAACGCTGTTATTCGTTGCTAGTCCCACCTTATAATTATTGTTCCTTCAAGGTGAGACAAAGCCATGATGATTATTTCATAATATATTCGGAGGTTACCGACCTTACGTCACTCCGATAGAGACATAACATTCTTTGGGCTCTCCTGCATGCTGCTTACATGATATATGTATATGATACATGAACATGATATATGTATATGTATATGGGGTAAGGGGAAAGGTGAGGCGCTATAGACGCATAGCCACCTGATTAGTTGGTATAATATGATATCGTCCCGGACGCGGGATATATGGATAAATGGATCGGGCTACACGTTCCGCAGCAATATAATATATAAATGGATCGGGCTGCACGTTCCGCAGCAATATAATATATAAATGGATCGGGCTGCACGTTCCGCAGCACTAAGCATGCATGGTACCGCCAAAAAGACATTCATATGTACAGGTTACTCTTTTATCTTACGGTATTCCCTATATGTCCATTCTGTTATTATTCATACTTTACATCCCTTACTATGTTACTATTCATGCCTTACATACTAAGTACATTGCTCGTACTGACCCCCTTTCTTCGGGGTTGTGTTTCATGCCGCGTAGGTACACCCAGATGAGTAGAAGCCATTATAGAAGATGTTCCAGCGAAGTTGGCAAGCACCATTTGGCCCTGGAGTGTTGTCGGGTCAGAGTATTATGCTATGATGCCTTGGTTGAAGTTAGAGACTTTGCAGACAGAGTCGTGGGTATAGAATGTCAGTCTTGTAAGCGGCTCCACCAGCCGATGTTTTATTATGCTACATGTTACAAATTTTATATGATTACAGATTTGACTTGATTCGGGAACGATGAAAAGGATAATTCTGCAAATCCTTATTATGTATTTTATCTTTATTTTATTTAAGGAGTCCAAAGTGATTATGTGTGTAATAAGAGTCAGCGGGTTCGCTCGGCTCCGAATATGGGGTCGGGTGCCCATCACACCCTAGTAAGATCAGGGTGTGACATGATTGCTTGGTATTGAGGGGAAAGTAATTGCAATTGCTTGTAATCCAAAAGACTTCCAAAGCTATGAGTATTTAGTACTAAGAAGAATAAAAACTGAAATCTGATGTAATGTCGGACAAGAAACCTATATCAGGTATTTATAAGACCCTAAGTTGTGAGAAGTGAAAAGACACAATTGCCCATCGGGTCCATTCTACGGTCCGCAAAACCGTTATGCGGACCGTCAAATTTCTGCCTTTCAACCATCAAAGAGTCTCCAGAGTTTTTTCACGATACATTTTGACAGACCGTCAAATATTATGCGATCCGTATAACTGTTCCATAGGAATGGATCTTCGATACACTGCTCACTGTGACCATTATACGGTCAATTTGACGGTCCGCAGAATGTTTTGCGGCCCGTCTAATTGCTCCGTCAAACTGCCTCTTCAGTGATCTGTTATTTTCTCCATTTCTTTCTGCATTTTCACCTAATTCTCCAACTTTTGCAATCAAAACACTTAATACCTGAAATCCAATAAAAAACAGGTAAAATCACGTAGACTTGCTTAAAAACTAGTAAAACTTATAGCCGAAAAGCATCGATTGTGGAGTAAAATCACGCCGCATCACTAGGCACACCTTTCCTTCACTTTTAGGCATAGTTAGACTACTCTCCCCTACCTGATGCCTTTGTGAGTCCCAAGATCATGAGTGGAAGGTCCAAGAAAATGAGAGTAAGAGTTTTAGACCCTTGAAAGAGAAACAGGATGGATAGGGTCATCACCTCCCCATCTCCTTTTCCTGAGTCTCCATTCAGCAAAAAGGGACCCTAGGCTCCACTGGTCACTACCTCCAGTTCATGCCCAGGCTCACCTTTTCCTCTTCTAAAACCATTTCCCTCATCTTAATGTCCTCACCCTAATCATCCAGTGAAAACACCAGAGGCCTTAGGCAGACTTACATACATTCAATCCTATCACACCTTTCTACTTAAACAGACTCAGTAGTCCAGGTCTAAAGGCTCCTGATAGTTGAAGTTAGTGCTAAATGCTGGGAACAAGTCTCTCAGAAGCACACAACAGGTGGGAACAAACTAAATCATCCATAACATCTCTAAACTGAACCAAGAAAAAGAAACATGGTGAGAGACTCTTGTTTTTAATCACACCAGAATTCAAAAGCAAGGGCACACCTTTTGTTCATCAGAATCAAACCACACAAGGAAGACAAAATTCAACATCAAGTCAGCATGGAGGCCACAAGACAATTTGAAGGGGATTTTGAAAGCAAAGAAGTTAAACAAGAAAAAGAACTCCCAGTTTGAAGAATGTAAATCCATGTAACACAAGGGAAGTCTCAGATTGAAAAAAAAAACAAGCAAAGTAGGAGAAATCACAGGTCAAAACACATAGTGACATTCCCAGGAAATGTAAAGACAAATGCACCCTTTCATGAGGCCAAATGGCTTCCATGTCTAAAATGCACACACAAACACATCCATGGGACTTCATCAAATTCCAAACAAGATAAATCATTAGGAGACCTCAGCTTAATTAGCTAGTTGATCACACAGTAAGGTCGAAAAAGTATAAAGAAAGAACACTAGACTTTCATGACACAATACCAACTTGAACCAAATCATAAACTATAAGGCTTGCAGATTTTCAGAGAAAAGGAGAACTCATGGTCTATGTTAAGCCTAAGACACTGAGGACTTTTAAAAAAAAAAAAAACTTATCAGGAAAGAGAGGTTTGAAGTAGAATAGTTTTGTAACTTAAGGTCAACCCACATGTAGGTTCAATGAACACATACATCACAAGAGGGTCTGTCAACCAAACATAAGTTTAAAGAGACAAATTCTTTTGGAAGTTCAGTAACAAAGCAGGTATTTAGGACTGGTTCTTGTAATTTTCCAAACTTGATCAAAACATTTGGCTCAAAATATGATTATGTTATGCGTACAAACTTAAATGGGAGGACACAAAGGGGAGGACAAGAATAGACAGTGAAACAGTCAAGGCACAAAACCAATTCTCTTGATTCCTAGCATTAGCTAGATGATCACAACAAAAGAAAACCACACAAAGTGAAATAGGACCTCACTTAATTCTGAGTTACTTACAGATTTTCAGTATACTAGGTGGTTGTATCCAAATGAGAGACTTTATGAAATTCAAACAAACTGGGGGGAGGGGGGGTATAAGCAAGACACCATTACAGCAATAGCCCAGGTCGTACACTTAACTTGATCCTTTTAAGAAAATATGCTTGCCTTAAGTGATCATGACACACATGAGCAGAGATCTTCCTCTTTTAAAGTCAACTACCACTTTACACTACTGGTTTGGTCAAATGAAAAAGACTAAGAGCCTGTTTGGATGGGCTTAAAAAAAACAGCTTATAAGTTGAAAACAGCTTATAAGCCAAAAAAAAAAAACTTGGGGCAGCCCAACTTTTTTTTTTTGGCTTATAAGCTGCTTTTTTTAAGCTAGGACAAATGGGCCAACTTATTTTTTTGGGCTTATTTTAAGCACAAAATGGCTTATAAGCTGTTTTCAGCAACTTATAAGCTAAGCCTAACGGGCTCTAAGTACCAAACTGTGCCAGCTTTTGTTAAAACTCCTCAAAACTTAGTAAAGAAGATGATTCAAGAACAGTTTTTGACTCTTCACCCTTTGGCCAAGAAGAGTAGTTCAATGAAATGAGTAAAAACAAAAACCAACTAAAGTTCAGTCTACATTCAAGGGACTGATCCCGTACCGTGCTACTGCCTTGACCTAGGATTATTTTCCTCACATCGGATTCTGAACTGAAAAATGGAAGCTTTCAAGGAAGGAGATTCTAAGACATCACATTACATCTTCTTAACCCGAAATGGCTGGGGAGAGAAAAGGTTCCCTTTTTTATGGGTACTCTCGGGAACAGATCCAGTGGAGACGGGGTGGGACCTGTAGCTCAGAGGATTAGAGCACGTGGCGAGTGAAGGCATATATGTCAAACAGATTCACAATAAACAAAGGCGATTTAAAAACCTAATAAAGAAAAAAAAAGGGGGCTTACTTGTGACGAAATCCTTTTTCTCAGTTTTATCTTGTCCTGTGTCTAGGTGGGGTAAGTTTATATGTAAAACAGTCTTTTATAAGTAAACATTCAAGGCCACTTAGAAGAATCCAAACAAGTCAGGAATGAATCACATACACTTAAGTGAATTCTAAGTAAGTTATTTTAGGAAAAAGTAGTAGTTATCAGGCAACAAAGAAAACAAGGAAGTATTTGTTAATTAGAAGTACACCTAACCATTTCAAATTACAGGTATACCTTAAGTAAATCCCCAAGATCCACTCATTATGATCAAACAGGTTCAAGGAAACAGATAAGTGTAAACACAGTTTGAAAGAAAGAAAAAAGAGACAACCCCTATATCAGAAAAAACCAATCTCAACTTAGCCAAAACCAACCTCACATAGATCAAGTGATACCAAACTGAGCAAGAAACTTAGTATCATCACAAATGACTAATCAAATTGACTAAAGCTTGATACACATGAATTCAGACTAGGTTAATTAACAAAGTATCAATTCTCAAGGATTAATCACTTAGACAGACAAAATTGTAACAACAACTACTCCAGTCATTAACCATTTAGTTTAAAGGCAAAAGTAAAAAAAAAAAAAAAAACCTTAGTGGATACTTCAAGATAAAACATGAACCTACTTCAAATCTAAACCTCAGTGAAGTAAGAACAAACAAGACTAAACAAATGTCAATAGAAAACCTCCATTAAACTATTGTCTTAGCTAAGCTCAACACAAGTCCCATGTGTATTAATTCAAAAAGGAAAATGTGCTTAAGCTGATGAAGAAGAAAGATGATTCACATCTTCATCAACAATCCATTTTATCTATAAAAGAAAACAACGACAAATCTAGGGAACATAATGGTCCAGATTCAAATAGGTTCTACCAGTGCCTATACCAAATTAGACTAGACTAAACTGCAAGGATACAAAACAGAAATCAATTAACAATGTCACCAAATGATTAAACACAAAACTCCAAACCTAAATAATCCACCATTATAATCACAGTTAACTAGCAAAGACCACAATAACTTTAAGACATAACTTAAAACAAGTATTAAAAGACTGAAATTAAAGTAAAGGAAGTAGCAAGAATGAGTATTACCTTTTGTTGGCACGGCCTAGACCAAAATGGGATTTGGATGTTGCCTCCTCAAAAATCAAGCCCAGAAATGCCAAGAATAACAAAGAACAACAAAATTTAGAGACTAGGTGGTTGAGCAAATCGAAGAAACCTTATAACTTTCTAGTAAAATTTAACTTTTAAGGACTAATATCTCAAATCCCTAATATTTCTTAATAATCCAATCTTTTTCTTTCGTGAATGGGGGTTTCTATAAATAGAAACCCCAAAAATGCTTGAAACTACCATAAGTCGATGTGGGACTTGCAAGTTTTGTGCACGTCTTACTCACAAGCCTAAATTAACGGCTAAGATTTGAAGCAAAAACGAAATCAAAGGTTCAAAACACCTCAATCCTAACATATATATATAATATGGGGGGTGGGTACACCTTTAAGGCCTGTTTGGCCCGATTTTGGGGGAGAGAAGGACAAAGCATTCATCCTTCTCTCTGCTTCACCCGCTCCAAATTGATGGGACACGATGAGAAATAGTGGTTGATAGGTGGTGGTGTACAGGGGAGCGGTGCTAGGGTTGCCCCTAGCCGCTTCCCTTTTCCCTCCTTTGCACCGAGGCCTCTAGGGCAAGAAAATAAAATGAGCGGGGAGGAGTATAAGACTCCCCCCTCCTTTTAGCTGTTAAGTGGATCGGGTCATGGTTCTTTTGGACTGGGCCTGGTTGTTGACACCTAATTTTCACCTCATAAAACGTGTATTTTTATTTTTAAATTTTTTGAGTCCAAGACGAAGTAACGATGCCTTTAAAAAATTAAAAATTTAAAAATCTCAAGAAAATTGCAAAAATTGACGTTTAATTATTATTTTCATAAAAATTAACAATTACAAGAAATTACGAGTTATTTACTTTCACAAACATGATTTGAAAAGAAGATACCGTCTAACTCGGGAAAATTGTTAATTAAAAATGACGTATGAATTACGGCTCATTTTGAGCGCATTTTTTCATATTTTTAAATATTGCTCTGAAGTATAACAATATTGGGCTCGTTTTGAAGCTCGTATTTTAAAACGACGTATTATAACTTTTATTTCGTCAAAATATTATTTTACGAGGGGCGTACTAGATTAATTAACCTAAAACTATATAGAAACTATGCTACATTTTTATAAAAAATAAGAAGGGGATTTTATCCATTTGTACCTTTGTTGGTACTATTTAGATAAGTTCTTTTTTGAGGGAAAAGTACGGCCAAGTGGCCTATTTTTGTCCAGAGAATTCTAAATATTTAGTTGGATGATTTTGAAAATTTGAATAAGGATTTTGGGGGGCAAAGTACGGTCAAGTGGCCTATTTTTGTCCATAGAATTCTAAATACTTAGTTGGATGATTTTAAGAATTTAAATAAGGATTTTGGGGGGAAACGTACGACCAAGTGGCCTATTTTTGTCCATAGAATTCTAAATGCGTAGTTGGATAATTTTGGAAATTTAAATAAGGATTTTCAGGGGAAATGTATGGCCAAGTGGCCTATTTTTGTCCATAGAATTCTAATTGCTTAGTTAGATGATTTTTGAAAATTTGTATAAAAATTTTGGGGGGGAAAGCTATGGCTACATATCCCATTTGTCCATGAAATTCTAAATTGACTTGCCTACATAAGGGATGGACATTAAGAAAAAGGAAGATTTTTTTTTGGGGGGGGGGACGTTTTTGAGAGAAAAAAAGGGGGAATCTTCTTCTCTTTTTCTTTTTTTTTTTTTTTGGGAAAAAGAGAAAAAAAAAAGATAAATTAGAAGTTTTATTTAGACAATGTTAAGTGATTTTAGGTTAGTGAAATTGATTAAAAAAAAATTCATCCTTTATTTCATTTTAAGTTATGATTATATATTGTTTATGATGCCTGTGTAGTTGAAAAGGATTAGATCCTAGCCTAACTTTGTTTACATGAATAAGTGAGGATCCTATGGATTTATTAATATTTGCAAAAATGAAAATAAATTAGAAGTTTGATTTAGACAATGTTAAGTGATTTTAGGTTAGTTAAATCGATAAAAATAAGAAAAAGAGATTCCATCCCTTATTTCATTTTAAGTTATGATTATATGTTATTTATGATGCTTGTGTAGTTGAAAAGGACTATGTGCTAGCCTAACTTTGTTTACATGATTAAGTGAGTATCCTATGGATTTATTACTATTTTTGATAATGCTAAGTGATTCTAGGTTAATTAAAATTGATAAAAATAAGAAAAATAGTATCTTAAGTTAGAATTTTGACATTGTGTTGATAGGTTTAGTATGATTTATTCATTCTTGTTACCTTTTGATATATATATATATATATATATATATATATATATATAACCTTAGTTCTTGTGAGTTTGTTACTACATAGCAACTATTGGGCCTTTTGCATAAATTGCCCTTTTATTTATAAGTATGACAATTATGGGCTTGGTTTAAAAGTATTGTAATTCATTTTTGGCTTTGTAAATTAAATAATTGACCTCGGCCTATTACTAATGTTTTGTACCACTATCTTTTGTGACCTCCCCAATTTGTTGATGGATCTTTCGAGGCCCACTAACATTTCTAGATCGAGTTAACCCCTATCGTGGAAGGACTAAGGCATTGGAGTATAATTTGGAGCGGAAATATTTATTTATGCATTTTTCTATTTGGCTTGGTCGGCGCAATTCCCTACTCTTGCTTGTATATAAATTGGAACCTTGAATGAGATTATCACGCCTAAGAGTTGCTAAAATTGATTTTTAAAATTCAAAAAAAAAAAAAACGTTTAGGAAAATTTAGGATTGGGGATGGTTTTGAGGATTTTGGATACCTTTGATATGATTTTGAACTTATAGGCAAACTTTAGGATTACTATGATTGATTTGAAACTTGAGTTGGAAAGGCCGTTTTGTAAACTTGGATTATCATTTTGGGTGAACTGTTTTGACTATTAAAAAGGCTAATGAGTTAACTTTGAGACTTTTCGTAAAGATTAAGACCAAGAATTGGATAAAAGTTCTAACATATGGCTAACCTATAGAGTATATTAGTATGCCTATAAAAACTATTTTCTATACTAAAAAACATTATTCTAAAAAAAGTTTTTTCCAAAACTCGGGTGGGATTACATAGTGTTCTACTTGGGTTAACGCCTTTGGGTTTGAACCTAGGTGTTCTAATCCGAAAATCCAAAAAACGCCCAGTTTTGGGCAAAACTCTACCATTTTTCGTTTCTTGAAAAAGAGTGTTTTTGGCATGAATGACTAATTTCTATTTGTAGAAATATGAAACAAAAACTGTTTTTATCACAAACAATTTATATCTACAAAGGCATACTATTAGAACTCATAGGTCAACCATATTTTACAGATCCTTAATATCGGGGTGCCTGCCACCTTCCTCGGGGGATCACCAGAACCCTTAGCCATACTTTGGTTAGATTAGGATTCTTTAAAAATTTAATCATTTTAAATGAACCCTTTTCGAATTGATTTTCCTAATTTCCTAAAAATTAGGTGGCGCCTCTAAAACATTATCCATTTAGAGTACCATTATGTAGAGGTATATTTTTCCTTTTTCCCGGTACGATTGACAACCGTACTTCCCCAAGACACTTTCCTTTTTAAATGAGGCAAGTGCAAATGTTAATCGGGAAAAATATCGAACCGCTATAGATGGCGACTCTGCTGGGGACAATTTAAGGTTCTAACCATAAGATTTCCAATAATCTGTGTGTCTTGTATGATATAAATTATCTAAGTGATATAAATTGTTTATGTGTCTAAATTTCCGCAAAATATAGCTTTCATTCATGCATGCATGCTTCGCCACTCTTGGAATTTATTTTACATTGTTTCTAAGGGTGACGATGCGAGAAGAGCTGCAGCCATACCTTCACTAAAAAAACCTTTTAGCTATATTCTTTGGAGGTCTCTAAGGTCGAATCAGCATACGGTCATCCCACAGCCTTAGAGAGCCCACCCCCAGCTTGTCCGCTTGGGTAACTTATGTCTTTTGCTTGAACAATCACTCTAGAATAATTAGCGTAGAGCAAAGCCAAATCCTTACTGATATAGCGCATACTGACCAGAGATCGGTTTGGGTATCTCAGACCTACCTAAATCGGACAGGATGACCGCCCGCATCCAACTCTATGAAAAATTGAAGGATGTACAGGCTGTTATATGAACCGTTTGCATTTGGGTTTGGGTTTTTAATTTTTAGTTTAGGAGTTGTACCCCTGCGTGAGACTGATATTCTATATAACTCGTTCTCCTATTATGTATCCCCATTCGATATTTACCAATGTTGTATATATTGGGGCAAACAGAACGTCTTAACGGTACCTGCATCCTTCAAACGATAGTATACTTTTATTGATATATTGTTTACATGCTACGTGCTATATACTCTGCCTTGCCATGCCTATTTTTGATTTACGCATATAAAGACATCTATTTTGATTCAAACACGAATAGTCCATAGTTCGGTTCCCAAAATCATAGAATGCCATCAAAATGCACCCCAAAGTAAAATCTCGAAGCACCACGTCAAAAGTCAAATTTTCTAAAACTTCTAAAACGTCATTCGATCATCATCCAATCCACGTGAACCACGTTATTCCCAAAAGCACATTTTTTACACTCAATATTGCTAAGAGCCTTGCCCCTCGGTCCTCGCAACCTCTAAAGTTTTAAGACAAATAGCCCAGCCGTTGCAAATTGCCGACAACTACTTCATTCCTAAAAAATCATTCTTATCAGACCTAAAAGATCGTTAAGGTCATACTTAGCCCTTTTAAAGTCCAAACACTTCAAGTCCAAAATGCTCGAGTCATCATCCAATACTCGTAGACCTTATCATCCTCAAAGATCACTGTCACATACAAAGATTACTAAGGTCGCAAAAAAACCAGTCGAATGGGTAAAATCCTGTCCATCCGGGTCATCTCCAAAAGTATCTATGTGAGCCAAAGTTTGGACAATATGTTTCAAGTAAAATAGATGTTACATGTCTTATTATGATTAACGAACTAACACGTTTACCTCTTGGGTTTTTCTTCTCTTTTGATTGATTCGTGGGGACCATCGAGAGGTTTCAGTAACAAATCATAAGTCGTGATCCGTCTTAGCCCATCCATGTGCTATGCTATCGTGATCCCAAAATATTCAAATCACAACTTCTTTTTAGCTCATCCATGCGCTACACTATCATGATATTACAAAATCCAAATCACAACTCCTTACAAAAATCGATATTACGACCTTTTTTAGACCACCCATGCGCTACACTAAAATGTCCGACATCCAAAAATGACAAGCCTGCGCTTATTCATAGAGACAAGCCAAATACGTTAGTTTCGAATTTCGAACTACGTCAGACCTGATTCTTGTTACAGCAAGATACGTAGGCAATCCTATATAAGGGTGCGGTCTCCCTACTATTTCCAACCACAAACCACGATAAGGAATGGAGGTACGTCTTTGATCCAGTCTTCAAAAACTCCATTCTTCCACTGTTTCAAAATATGGACTCTCCGAGCAGATCTGGGGTATGTATTTGAATCAGTCAAGCTATTCAAATTTTAAAGCGCAAACATCTTGAACTAAGTTCCCTAGGACTAGAAGCCGGGGCGACTGGTTCAAAATTTTGATATCTTCATTCATTAGAGTTGCCCAATCAAACGAACAACTCTTTCCCTTATGAGAATCCAAAATAAGAACGTAAGTGGCTTCTTTCGAATGAATGTTTCATCCTTTTATAGAAATAAAAAAAAATGCAATGTGCCTTACGTGACGTCCTATATCGGTTATTTAGCCTTCGACTCACTCAATACTTATCCCGGGGATCACATTCCCGTTTCCTTTAGTCTGTCATGACACGCTTGGTGAGGTCAACACGAGTCAATCACTTTTACTCTAAAGAAATTTTCTTTGAACACAGGGGCAAGGAAGCTACAAAACAACTAGTCTCAAGTCGACGTCAAGGCCAACCAAAGTCATTATTGAGCCTACCATCGCCTCAACTATATAAGCCAAAACCGGCTTCATTTCTAACTCAACTTTCAAATTGGATTCCTTTCACTTCGTTATGTCCACTGATGCTTGCTCTAAGAATATTGCAGGTTAACATTATGCAAAGTTGAAATCGGGAATCAAGATTATGAGACACTGGCTGGATGCTAACCAATCCACATAAGCCAAGACGGCTTCGTCACTAATCTTTTTCGTTATCCTTATCAAAAAAATACTATGATTCTACTGACAATAAAGTCGAATCTCGCAGGGATCATGCACCAACACTGCCAAAGACTGGCACATCAAGACTAAGGGATCAACAACGTCACTTTCCCTAGCGTAATCATCACAAAACAAGCAAAACAAACATCAAGCCTTCAAAGACGGTCGAAAATCTCAAAAGCCTATTCAATGGCCCAGGCCGAACGACAGCATCTCTAACTCTTCTCCCAATTTTTAAAGGCAGCTTTTAACGACTTTGCTTTAAAATTTTGCAGAGCCAACCTTATGTCATCAATGACTCCTATCGACCACAAAACGGGACAACTTGCTTTGGAGGAATGCCGAATCTTCCCGAAAAATAGGAGACCCACATCAAGCTACAAAGTACGGTCGAAGATGTCACAACCTATTTCAGGATCGCGTGGGGACTTACCTTTCCCACCTCGGTAGGCGAACCCTCTCATTGAAGACACATCAATTAAATAAAGATGATTCATTTAAACCAATAGATATTTAGAAATACCAGCGGAACATCATAATATATATTTAATAAACTCAAGTATTCATATGATTGCAACAAATACACGATTACAGAGTCAATCCGTTTTCCCATGACCTGGTCTAGACTAGTACAAGAGCGACTAAATGAACTTCGATTTCCACTATATTCTAAGACTTAACCTCCGTCTCAGAATAAAATGGGAGGAGGCCTTCCAGATAGGCACCACACATTCCCGCTTTGTATCACAATCAACAACCTGAAACAGCCTACACCCCAAAAAGGGTGTAGCAAGTGCAATATCAGTACAATCCACCCGTACTAAGCAAGTATCATAGGCCGACAACGGTTAGTAACGCATATCAGTAAAATAATTCAAAGATAAACATGATAACAACCCAATCAAGTCATACGTCTATCTACCACACACCGTATATCAATACCTTTAAGCATTAATTTCACTCTAATAATTACCAGTCAATCTCACAACGATCTCAAACCTCACATATCATTACATCGTTCGTTTCAGTCAAATAGTCAACTCATCATCGAGACAACTGTTACCCTACATCATATAGAGACCAAACATATAACTAATCTTACAGACGGTCTATGAGATACTTCAATAAGTTCAATCAATAAATTCAAATCCAAGCACACGTCATTGCCTAAGTAAAGAATCTAATCCTGTCACGAACCAACCCACGGGTCGTGCGGGCACCTACTATATGACAAGCTAGTAGGCGAACCCTTATCAATAAAACCCAACACTTAAAAGCATGTGACAATCATCCTTAAAAATAATAGAATTTAACATAGACATTTATTACAGACTCATTTCAATATAAATAAATCCACAATAAAACCCCTGAGAGCTACTCTGGACGGGTACAAGAGCTCCAAAAATACAAGAGGACAAATAAACGACACAGCCTCCGCCAGGAGTGAGATAGGCGAAGCTGTAGGAGAATATCCGATAGACCCTTGCGGCGACACTTCAGCTAAAACCTGCAACACATCTACACCATAAAAAGGACGTAGCAAGAGTAGTATCAGTACACCACATGTACTGGTAAGCATCATAGGTCGACCAAGATTAGTTCATGCAATACAACATAAAGTTAATAAGATAAGCAGATAAGTCAATGAACCTTATGATTCTGGATAATGACCATTACCACACCGCCCTCTTACCTCATAACTCTTGAAGCTCGCTTATTTTATTCCCCAACCTTAAGGTAATTTATCAAATCACAACCTGGTAACTCTCGCATTCACATTCGCCGTATGCTGCACCTTTACCCTTATTGTTTTAAGAGTTCACCTACTCCCCTTACTATTGTGGTACATTATATCTGGAGAAATAAACCACTATTTGATGACCACACTACACTTACCTCGTGTAAAACCCCTCCCCCACTAGGCTCTCAACAACACACACAGTTTAATGGACAATGTTAACAACAGTACATACACATGTATAACAATAAATCATGAGAATGCAGTGCAATGCAAATGTGATAAAAGACCCGACACGCTGTACATACATGCTATCTCATGTCTTTGCTAAGTAGCCACGACCTGCAAGGGACCCATGGTGTCCATGTAACACTCATTCTGAAATACTCCTCGGACACGAGCACAAACATCTGCTCCGGAACGAACCTCGGACGCGAGATATATCAATCGGCATACATTTATGTAATCCCAGTACTCGATCCCACAGCTACAAGGTCGGATCACATAATGCAATACTCAGCCTTGCCTATTACCTGTATTTCCACATGAACAAGGCAGTTGCAATGCAGTAAACCATATGACAAATCAATCATGATTCCAACCCTTGATGGGCGTAAGGTAAAACCAACTCCATATAATTCAATTAATACGACCTCCTCATTTCAAGGAAATATCCGTATGAATGTTAAAAAATAAGATATACCTACGAAATTCACCCCCTCCCCCCCTCTTAGGGTAGCATTAAGTAAATACAAGGTATCTCCGTAGCAACAACATCACCTTCTATTAAGCTAAATCATTATTATCACAGCTCTAATTATACTTTATTTTAATCATATTACAAGTACGTCCCTTTAAACTCCATGTCTGAAGACCTAAGCATGCATTCTCCCGTCAACTTTAAGCGTATATACGATTAGCTAACCAAATTTTAACTAAAGTAAACCATAACCTTCCTCTTTGGCAAGCAGATATTTGATTATCCACGAATTGCTCATCTTCTTAACCTCCATCCAAATCCATGAGAGGATATCTGTCATAGGGAAAAGTGGAAAAAAGGGGATTAGAAGGGCTTTCTTTTTCTTGGGGGCTATGGTTTTTCTTTCATGAGGAACCCTAGGAGCAGCCCTTGAAAGTCTTATGTTGTAAAAATAGATAAAATAGACTGAGTATCAAATTTCGGACACTATTTTTGTGTGGACCGCTGCGGCGGTCATCAGGCCGCTATAGCGGTACCGTTACGGCGGTAGCTGTCCGCCTTAAATTCTGGCCCGACATTTTCCAACCCTTCAGGAATTGATTTTTCCCACTCTTAACTCTTACAACATATCATGAAGCTTACTTTTTACAAACCTTGAACTAAATTGGGCATGATTTCGCGAAATATTAAATAATGACCGGACGGGTCGTTATACCAGATACCAATTAAACTATTGTTCGCCCCCGAATAGGGTGAGATGCAATGGGGGTTAACGCCCTGGGTCTTATGCCATGCGAAATAGGGTCTCAGCCCATTGTTAAGGGCAAAAAAAGAACGACAACACAAAACGAAACAAAAATGGAAAATGTCTTGCTGCCACCCCTATATCGGCCATAGTACCGCTATAGCGGTACCGTTGCAGCGGTCATCGGGCAGATTCAAAAAAATATAAAGAGGGGTGGTCTGAGTTCACCCCTCCGACTTCCCTCACCCCCATAACTGCAAAACCTCCCCCCCTCCCCAAAAAAATTCCTTCCCCCTTAAACACTTTTCAACCCCTCATCTCCCTATCCACTTCCTTATAACCACCCTACCCCTTACCATAACCTAATCCCTCACAAAATTCGAAAAAAAAAAGTTCCCTTCCACAACAAAAAATATGCTTTTCTCTTGCCAGGATTACAGATCTACCCCTATTTCAAGGTAAATGCTCTCCTTTACTATGCTATAACTTGTATATGGATTTTTATTTCGAAAATCCTGTGCTTAACCTGCTAGTTTAGGAAGGAAAAAATGGGTTTCCAAGGAAGGAGGGTTTGGTTCTGGGGCGGATCGTTCCTTGGATCATGGAGGGATAATTCACATTCATAATGCCTTATTAACACTTTATACTGCAGATTTATTGATCAGGGGGCTAGTTTTTGTGTTGGGGTGAGGGTCTTGCTAGGGTGCATTTGTTGGTGTTCGTGTTCAAAATTTTGGTAACTGTGTTAGTTGAAATAGGGTAGAACACATTGTAAAAATCATGCATGCTATCTTACTACTTGATCCTTTACTAAAACGAAAAAAATCATGGTGAAAATTTTGAGTTTGGAACAAGGTTGGGGCAAGGATTTTTACGGACTGGAGAGATGGACTGCTACGACGGTCTTTCCACTACTCCAGCGTGCCGCTGGAAGCGACCCAACAGGGCTTGGAGGTGGCCGCTGTAGCGATGACCTGCTCACTATAGCCAACCCGCTACAGTGACAAAGGCACCGCTATGGCGATGCCTTGGCCGTTGTAGCAGCCCTCTTACCACTATAGCGGCTTCGCTGCAGCGGCCACGCCACCGCCGCACCGGAGCTGCTTCAGGCAGAAATGATTTTTTTGGGCTTTTATCCTATTTGATGCATGGCCTATCCCCGCTAATTCTTTACGCCGTCCTATTCTAACTCCGCTTTTCACCTTTGCAGGTTAACTCTTTTACTCGAATGTGGCAGAGCAACAACAACAACCACAAGGAGGACAACAACCCCCGACTCCTCTCGAATATATCATGTTCCCCAACAACACTTGCAAGTGGCATTTTATGGAGCAGCAGACCAATGGCCTGCTTCATGAGAGGGCTTTTGTCATGGACTGGGTCAAAAAAATGGCCTTGGAGTTTTACCAGACACTACACCCTATTGGTTGCACCCAGCTAGCTGAGGAGCCCGGTGACGTCAACTACAACTGGGTCAGGGAGTTTTATGCTATGCTCCCCACTGTGGATTGGACTGCCCTGCAGCTGCAGATTACTATTCGGGGAGTTGCAGTGACGGTGAGTGCCAAGGCTATCAACGCTGTTCACGGGCTGCCCAACCCAAAGCAGGATGAGTTTCAAGCCAAGGATGTTGACGGAAATGGACCGTGGCTAGTACGGATGATGGTACGAGAATCAAAAAGGAAGAAGGTTATTTGGGCTGTCTCGCGATTGGCTATAAAGAGCCGGAACTTTATTGCTGAGGCCGGGAGATGGCTAAACCTCGTTGCCCACGGGTTCGCCTTCGAGCAATACTACTGATGTCACTTCCCACGAGCCTTTGTGGTGGCTTGCATTCTGGATGATGTACCCGTGAACGTGGGTATGCAGGTGATTGAGGAGTGGCGGGGTTTTATGGCCAAGGCTGGCCCGATCTTGATGTTTCCCTCCCTGATTACCCATCTCTGCCATAATGCCAGGGTGCCTACGAAGCCTGGGGACCATATTGTGGAGTGCGATGTTGCTTTTGACCCACTGAAGGTTAAAGGGTCACAGGGGGGGGGGGGGGGGGGGGGGCGCAAAAGGAAGAGGACGGGCTCGTATAATAACAAGGACAGTGGTGGTCCACCAGATAGGAGGGGTTTGTCACAGACCCCAGGTACTTTAGAGCACATGGAGGATGATATGGCTGTAGTGAGGGCGGCCATTATGGGATGGCCTTCCATGGAGGCCGGATCATCTAGCAGCACCGCGAGTACTTGCTATTTTACGATTGAGCAGATGAAAGCTTACATGGAGACCCATACTAAGATGGGAGAGGCTGTTAATGCCTTACAGGGCGCCTATGGATCTCTGGCTCAAGCTCATGTGGATCTTCGTGAAGATTTGGATAAGGAGAAAACGAAGAGCTGGGCTAGAGACAAGCTATTCGTGAGGATGTGGAAGGGTGTAAAAAGTCTTCTGAAAGCCCTAGTCCCGAAGGTGACTACCAGAGATGCCTTCCAGTTCTCTTTCTCCGTGAGAATGAACTTAGTAGCGAGAACTCTAGTGACTTAGATAGTGGCTTAGCTCCTCCCCCCCCCCCCCCCCCCCCCTCTTTTTATCTGCTTTGGTTAGTATTCGCCTGTGTTAGGCTTGGATGTTTAGATAATTTAGTGCTTTGGTTGTGTTTTGATAATCTTTGTTTTGGTTGTGTTTTGATTTGTTTGGATAATCCTTGTTTTGGTCGTTTTGACGCGGGTGTCCCGATTTTAAGGGTGCTCGTAAGACAATTGCCCTTGTTGGGCGGATGTTTGTTTTTTATGCACGTGCCTCTTTTTGGAAATTGATTTATTCTTGTTTTGTGGATAAACTACAAAACTTGGCAGAACAGGGGATGGAAGGACGAGACTACTGGTCAGAGGGCACCGCTATGGCGGCCACGCGACCGCTACAGCAGTACCGCTATAGTGGTAGGGACGCTGCTATAGCGGTCCTGGCAGAAATACTGGGCCCACTGTAGCTGTCCTTTTTCCCGCTATAGCGATCCCGCTGTAGCGGTACCATACCGCTACAGCGGTGCTATAGTGCCAGTGACTGAAACTTTTTGTTTTCCCAGTACCTCGGATCAGATCGTATAGGGTTTTACTGAATCGCCTAGCACGTAAGTAGGACTGCGTTATTAACTTCGTTAACGGTCCTAGAATAATCACCCAGTCTACCACACAAACATTACTACCGAACTTTTACTTAGTCACACAATTAATTACGCACCTCCTTATAGATGGTCTTCCTTAAATCAAAATAGAGAAACACCAATTATAATTGACAGATACCAATTAGCCCGTCAAGATACCAATTGGAATCGACCAGATACCAATTGGATCCAACTAGGGGACGATGTGTTAGGGTAGCACGATGAAATGAATGAAGGGAAACTTCTAGATGTCCTATAGCTTCTTGCGGATGGGTATGGACGTCATCGTACCATTCCGTAATACTCTACTAGACATTTGCTCTTGTACTCGTGAGACTGGTAACCTAGGGCTCTGATACCAACTGTCTCGACCCAACCCACGGGTCGTGCAGGCACCTACCATATGACAAGCTAGTAGGCGAACCCTTATCAATAAAACCTAACACTTAAAAGCATGTGACAATCATCCTTAAAAATAATAGAATTTAACGTAGACATTTATTACAGACTCGTTTCAATATAAATAAATCCACAATAAAACCCTGGGACCTAGTCTGGACGGGTAAAAGAGCTCCTAAAATACAAGAGGACAAATAAATGACACAGCCTCCGCCGGGAGTGAGATAGGCGAAGCTGTAGGAGAATATCCGATAGACCCTTGCGGAAAAACATCAGCTAAAACCTGCAACACATCTACACCCCAAAAAGGGCGTAGCAATAGTAGTATCAGTACACCACGTGTACTGGTAAGCATCATAGGTCGACTAAGATTAGCTCACGCAATACAACATAAAGTTAATAAGATAAGCAGATAAGTCAATGAACCTCAAGATTCTGGATAAAGACTATTACCACACCGCCCTCTTACCTCATAACTCTCGAAGCTCGCTTCTTTTATTCCCCAATCTTAAGGTAATTTATTAAATCACAACTTGGTAACTCTCGCATTCACATTCGCCGTATGCTGCACCTTTACCCTTATTGTTTTAAGAGCTCACCTACTCCCCTTAGTACTATGGCACATTATATCTGGAGAAATAAACCACTATCTGATGACCACACTACACTTACCTCGTGTAAAACCCCACCCCCACCAGGCTCTCATTAATGCACACGGTTTAATGGACAATGTTAACAACAATACACATACATGTATAACAATAAATCATGAGAATGAAGTGCAATGCAAATGTGATGCAAGACCCGACACGCTATTATGTGATATCTTTTCTCAGTAGTCATGACTTGCAGGGGACCCACGGTGTCATGTACCACTCGTTCTGGAATACTCCTCGGACCCGAGCACAAACCTCCGCTCCAGAATGAACCTCAGACGCAGGACATATCAATCCGCATTCATTTATGTAATCCAAGTGCTCGATCCCATGGCTACAAGGCCGAATCACACAATGCAATACTCAGCCTTGCCTGTTACCTGTATTTTTGCATGAACAAGGCAGTTGCAATGCACGAAACTACATGACAAATCAATCATGATTCCAGCCCTTGATGGGCGTAATGTAAAACCAACTCCATATAATTCAATTAATACGACCTCCTAATTTCAAGGAAATATCCATATGAACGTTAAAAAATAAGATATACCCACGAAATTTACCCCCCCCCCCCCCTCCCCCCTCCTAGGGTAGCATTAAATAAATGCGAGGTATCTCCGTAGCGACAACATCACCTTCTATTAAGCTAAATCATTATTATCATAGCCCTAATTATACTCTATTTTAATCATATTACAAGTACGTTCCTCCAAACTTCGTGTCCGAAGACCTAAGTGTGCATTCTCCCGTGAACTCTAAGCGTATATACGATTAGCTAATCAAAGTCTAACTAAAGTAAACCGTAACCTACCTCTTTGGTGAGAAGATATTTGATTATCCATGAATTTCTCATCTTCTTAACGTCTATCCAAATCCATGAGCGGATATCCTTCATAGGGAAAGGTGGACAAAAAGGGACTAAAAGGGTTTTCTTTTTCTTAGGGGCTATGGTTTTTCTTTCATGAGGAACCCTAGGAGCAGCCCTTGAAAGTCTTATGTTGAAACAGGAGAGAAAATAGTCTGAGTATCAAATTTCGGACACTGTTTCCATGTGGACCGCGGCGGCTATAGCTGTACCGCTACAGCGGTCCACTGACCGCTATAGCGGTCCGCCTTAAATTCTGGCCCGACATTTTCCAACCCTTCCGAAATTGATTTTTCCCACTCTTAACTCTTACAACATATCATGAAGCTTAATATTTACAAACCTTGACCTAAATTGGGCATGATATCGCGAAATATTAAATAACGACAAGACGGGTCGTTACAAATCCAAAATATGGCAAGTCTGAATATATCATGTCCGAATGCAACAGCACAAGTACAACACCAACATCTCAAAATCAATCATAATGCAATGCGATGCAATAGTGTGTTAATTTAATGCAATGCAATGCAATAGTGTGTTAATGTAATGCAATGCGATGCCATGCAAATGAGGTGTACACATGTACTATGGACGGAAATATCGATGTCCTGCGAGCGTGATCGCGAAGTCTAAGTGCCACCCATCTCGGATCTTTGCCCAACAGACAGACAGGACCCCGGATGTTTACCCAAGGGGGTTCTCACCGGAGCCACTCTGGGGGACCCGCAGAGTCCATGCACTAACAACGATTCCAAAAATATCATCAGAATCGACCATCCAATAACTATGCCGAATTGGATCATCAGACATCGGCCATCTCACAATCACTCAAGTAAAAGAGTTTCATCAAATATCAGTTTCACACAATCAACGATTCTGGAATTGATCATCGAACATTGGCCTTCTCACAATCACTCAAGTAAAAGAGTTTATCAAATATCAGTTTCACACAATCAACGATTCCAGAACTGATCATCGGACATCGGCCTTCTCACAATCACTCAAGTAAAAGAGTTTATCAAATATCAGTCTCACTCAACCAATGATACCGGATCATCACCGGATATCGGCCATGCACCATGAATGAATGAGAATGCGTGTTATGCGTGTATCAACCTCAATCTCAATATCACAAGTACCAACAATGGGGTATGCCAACAATGTATCATATCAAAATGCCAACAGTGGGTATGCCAACAATATATCAATATCACAATACCAATAGTGGGTATGCCAACAATGTATCTACATCATAATGCCAATAGCGGGTATGCCAACAATATATTTGAACCAAAAATACCACAGTGGGTATGCCAATAATATATTTAAACCAAGATGGATAACAAGATCTAATCTCTATCAACAACTCATGGCATCAAGCCAATACAATAGAACAATCAAACACAGCACTACAGGGTGGCTAGTCCCAACACAAAACAGGTCAATCAATCGATATACATTATTACCACTTCCTTAAATCAGTCTATTAGCTTAGAACATGAAGCTCACTTGACACTCAAAATCACTCGTCACAACTCATTTAGGACTCAATCACAATTGTTGGTACATTTTGTCCTCCCATTTATCCACTAGATTCACTACTAATGACATAACACAAGTAATCACATATTACGGGAAATTTTCATCATTAGGCACAAAAGTAATTTTCATCTGCTACTCCCAAGTCACATAAATTCACCAATATTCGAAAAACTACATCAAACAACCTAAGGAATCTACAGGCCACAAGCCCCCGAATAAACAAGTCACACAATATTATCATCCTAGGATTCCATCCCAAATCTCTGATTTCCTACACATGCATTATCCGTTCCTTCTAATAAAAAAATATAGGAAACTAACCGGAGTCTACCGAAGGGAAGCCATAACCTACCTCATGGCTTAACAGGTGCCACGAAACCACACGTTGCCTTGTCTTTCGAAGAGTCTCCAAATAATAAAACTCTATCACATATGAATTCTATGTAAGAAACCATGAATAATGATACTCATATTGGCTACTTTCTATTCGGGTCAAATTCCAACCCTTAATTTAAGAAAAATGGGCCCTAAGGGCAAAACAGGAATTTTATGACTAACATACCAAATTCAATACCAAAAGGTCAAAACCCATTACTTTAATCATAGAAATACTCAATTAGTTCTCAAAATTATCATTATTATGAAAACTCCCAAATTTGAGTCTAACAATCCTAACTTTAAATCATGAAAATCAACTCTAGAATCGAAGATTAATGATTAACAAGCCTAGATATGACATTATCTAGCATGAACAAAACCAATTTCATCATTAAACATCATCTAAGAAACCCTTCTTCACAAGAAACCAATAAAAACCCTTCTTTTGATCTTAAGTCTTTTTATGGAAAATAAGAATGTAGCTAGTTTGTTCCCAACATATTCAAGCATATTCAACATTAATCTTACAATTTAGGAAGATTCTACGAACCAAAAATGATTGAGAACTTAACTCAAGAACCCATTTGAAGACCCATTAGATTCTATGGATTCTAGATTATGCTAGATGATTAAGAGAGGTTAATGAAACATAATAAGGTAGGAATGTTACCTTAGGGAAGGAATCACTTGAAAACCCTCTAATTCGCCTCCACAAAGCTCTCAAGTCGGAATAGAAATAATGACTAGGGTTTTGGGGTTTTAAACTTATAAGACTACTCGTCGACCGCTCTAGCGGTCGAGACACCGCCCCAGCGGCTAGGCAGACCGCTACATCGATCGAGGACAGGACTTCACTTATCGCTGCAGTAGGAACCACACCACTACAACAGTCCTGGTGTTGCTATAGTGGACACCAGACACCAGTAATTTTTCTCAAGTTTCACTATTTAATCCGATTTTTCGACTAGTTCCTGAGGCCATCTGCTCACATACCATACACATAGGCACACATAAAAACACGCTACGAACGCACCCGTGACCTCAAAATTTCTAGCGGAGCTCTCGTTGACCGAGTCAACTTTGGGTTAACTTTTTTCACTTTAAGCCTATATTTCTCAAAAGTTACCCGAATCCCAATCTAGATACCTCGGGAAGTGTGCCAACAGTTTTCTAGGGTAAAAATGAGCTAATCACTGCTCGGGAAAGGGAGAAAATACCGAAAGGGCTATAACGACCAAACGGGTCATTACAGAAGATCGAAAAAGCCGACAGAGAGCAAGGCCTACCCCTGCAAAAGCAAGCAATTACTCAACTATTTCGTATATCTTTCTAAAGTCCTTTTTAGATTATCTTGACTAAAGTCACTGGTAAAGCGACCACATAGCTACTAATCATCTTCTTTAAGTACAGGTGATTGCTATAAGATTAAGAGGCATCAGAGTAGTGATCGTCCTCAATGTCAAAGGAAATGAGTCAATTGAGCCAAAGGGGCTAGAAAAGGACAAAACGCCGCAAGGGTGGCACAATTGAGCCAAAAGGGCTATAAACAAAATCAAGCAAAAGAAACTACAAATGGACGAAGCGCCACAAGGGTGATGCCATCAAGAAGGGCCATAAGATAGACATAGTGTCGTAAAGACGGCATAAAAGAGCCAAAAAGGGCAAAACAACCATCTAACCTAGAGAACCACAGTCCTCGGGGGTTGAGATGACGCAAAAGTAGTCAAGAAGGCTACGAAGAACGCTGAGAAAGCCGTTCTCAAGCCATACCAAGAAGGTTATAACTATAAATCAAAACCGAGGGGTTATAACTATGCGAGAATGGTAGAATAGAAAAAAACTTATCTTCGGGACAAAGTAGGGTTGTCCACCCAAAAAATGTGACAAGCAGGGTCGTCCGCCCTAAAAATGAGACAAACAGGGTCGTTCACCCTAAAAACGTGACACTTACCTCTTAAGTAGACATTGTCTATCTTTAAAGTGGATTGTCATAGGATGATACGTTGGCTCGAAAATTCAAGATGACTTCATAAAAACATTACCACTAATTATGTTTATGACATAATTCCCAAAGTGGGATTACGTAGGTGTTTTTTGAGTTTGGTCGCACCAAACAAAAATCGTAGACTAGATAGCAACTGGGGCCAAAATTTTGAGATCTTTTCGGGAGATCTCAAAACATCCTCAAAAATCGACACGATAGGTCGCCGACGCAGCTTTAACTGGGGCAGAATTTTTCAGAGGATCTTAAAAATTCTTTCGGTAAGGAAAGTTTAAGAATTAGCGAATACACTTCTACACTGGGGTAGAAATTTTAAGGAAACCTCAAAATTTTCATTTTTCAGACTCAGAATTACGTCGTTGCCAAGTGACATGATACTATCAAACATATCAACCAGAAAAGAGTCGCCACGTTGAACGGTTTAATATCCAACCTTATCTGTCATACCTTACTAACTTTAGTATAAAGGGTTTTGCAGGTAACGCCATCCAACATCGAGGACATGCCCAAATATGACGGACGAAAGTGGACATCAAATCCACAACAATGACAAGAAAAATCAAATGAAGCCTCTCGAATGGCGAAAGCCGAACGCCTACACTTTGAACTCTCTTCTTCTCCTTTATGAATACATTGTCATTTCTTTTTACTAGTTTAATGCCTTTTTGCTTCATGTTTTGCAGAAAGTCACCATCAAGTCATTAACGACATCCCTTGACCACAAATAGGAGCAATTTGTTGAAAAGGAATACCAAACTCTTTGGGAAAAGCAGAGATCCTACAAATTGTGTCAAGTTCCACCACGAAGAAAAAGCATGGAAAGCGCGGCCTGCCTCTACAATGAGCAAAAGTTTCTCGGTGGTTCGCCTATACCATTGGCCTTTTCCCTAAGTTTCTTTATTAAGAATTGTTTTAACTATGGTCGCTAGCAAAGCGATAACGTATCTACTAATCATTTGCTTTGAGTAAAGGTGGTAGGACCATCAGAACGGACTTTGCCAATACAAGTTAAAATTTAGAAAGGCATCAAGATGATCGCCACATAACAAAGGCTTCAAAGAAAGCAAAGGAGAGCATTTTGGCCACCCACATCAACAATGACACATAAACCATGTCAAACACATGGTTCTCAGTATCTCAATTTAATTTTACCAAGACAATATTTGCTTGTCCACCTTAGAAAGGGACAATATTTGCTTGTCCACCTTAGAAAGGGACAATTCTCGCTCGTCCACCTTAGAAAGGGACGTCTAACTATCTGTCCACCTCAGAAAGAGACGTATAATTTGTCCACCTTAGAAAGGGACATACTTATTCATCCACCTTAGGTGAACGTTTATACCGCGTTATCAACTGATAAGATTTCTAACGTTTTGCAGTTTAAATATGCTAAGAAGATGACACATACAGCCAAGAGGGCCATTCATTCAAATTGTTAAGAGGGCCATTCATTCGAACAAAATGCCGAGAGGACCATACATTACAGACAAAATTCAAAGGAAGAACAACAGAAGTTGCAATTCAACAAAGGAACACCCGAAAAGGGTAACAAAGCTATTTAAATAGAGTTTTTTCCCCTAATTTGTTTGTTCAGTGATTGAGACAGGAAATGGCGCTAGCAGAACAAAACAAAGAACAAAACCAAAGGCAAAACAACAAAACCAAAAGCAAAGACAAAAAATTCAAAGACAAAGCAATAAAAGTGTGAAGCATCCAAAAAGGGAATAATGACGACAAAGCAAAACGAAGACAAAAACTTGAAGAGATGTGATAAAGAAAAAGCATCCGAGAAAGGGTAACAAAATCCTCCCTAAGTAATGCTTGTTTTACACTAAAAAGTTTGTTCGTTTTGTAGAGCACGAATATTTTTACAAAAGAAAATTTTTAAGATTATAAAAATATATAATCACGATTTACCGAAGTCTGGTCTCCACTAAACAGTATTGTATCAAGGTATTGAGATCTCGGCCTAGACGTCACATGGCTTGCCTTGATACATTGACTGATTAGACGTCATAAAAATCTAAAATTTGAAGACGACGCGTTGATACCGGTTTTGAAATGTCGTATTCACAATTGAGTCTAGTCCTTTTGGAAGATGTGAACCCTGTTGACGGGCGGGTATTCTCTCCCGGAGTCAAAAAAAAGAAGGTGTCAGGCTTGCCACCGAGGTAAGCTTCATTCCTCAAGATGACGATATGGATTAAACGACTATGTGCCGAAGGGGTTGAGTCGTCATCCATATATATAGCAAATAATAGGTAGCATAATTTCGAGATTGATGTCCACAATCATTGAAATACGAATGTGATTCCTACATCAAGATTTGTGGTCACTATTGGAGTTTATTTCAAGTTAACGTAATCATGGTTCAGGGATAGTGGTAGTCATGAAAAAAGGCTCCGCACTTGAATATGCATTAGTTAACTTGAATACTCTGACTAAATGTTGTAATTCTAGACACAGAGGTTAGTAGTCATCATGAAAGGAATATGATACTGTACTCTGATGTGCAGTCTACATTTGGGTATTTTTTACTATAAGTGATGTAGTCCCGAACTGGTATACCGCAAGCTTCGTATGAGGATAACGATGCAGTCGACACCAGATTTGCGACAGTCACCGTAGTATGTGAAAATGATGTGAGTCCAAATTTTCGGGGATGGCAGATATCATAAGACACAAAAATGACACTGCACTTGAAAACATGGTTTTCATTAGTAGCATTTTGCTTACAAAAACTACTACCGGACTGGGGTGTGTAGGTTTCGCAAAAATGTGGTATAGCCCGACCCAGATCCCAGTGAAAGTTATCATTAAACAATGAAAACATCTGAAAATGATGAAAAATGAGTCGGTCAAAGTATCGTGATTATTAGCTAGAGTAGATCATTTTGTTTAAAAAAAAAATACACAAAAAACACACACTTACAGGAGAAAAGAAAGAAGATGGATAAGCATTTGCGAAGAGGTGGACATAATATCGGAGGATAACTTCAATGTCAACAAAATGACAAAATGCCCCACAGGTATGACTTTACTAAAATAAAGAAAATTCAAAAAGACTAGAAAGCAAGATTCAACATTTGGAAATGAGCTAGAAGCTACCGAAGATGGAAGCATAAGCCGGATTCAAAACATGCTGAGCATACATGGAACCTTTCTTGGGAAACCAATCAAAAACCGTGTACGAAAGTCAAGATTTCTACACCAGGATTGAAACATCACTTCAAGTAACTAAACCCTATTAAATCCTTTTCAAAACCGCTTTCGGTTTGGATTTTCAACTGGAAATAGTCAAAGGTATTCCCACATAAAGGGATATTCCCACATAAAGGGATATTCCTTTTCGGGCTATCGAGTTGAACTACAATTGGCCTGATTCCCAAAGCCTGGGATATGTAGGCTACTCAAGTTTCGAGGATGGGCCATATTCCTATAATTATCTCAGGACACCTTGAGGTAGTTTAACGAAAATTCCTTACTTTATAGTCCGCATAGAGTCAGAACTACAAACGGCCTGAATTCTCATGTAACCTGAGATAGGTAGGAAGCCTAGAAACCGGGGTCCGGTCATACTTTCGAAATTTTGCGCAAAAGAAAGTTGTAATTTCTTTTATTCGGTGAAAATTAGGTTTGTCAAATTCGCAACTCAAGGACGGCTTGCCATCCTCTTACTTCGAAAGGGCAGCTGTTGACACCTAATTTTCACCTCATAAAACGCGTATTTTAATTTTTATTTTTTTTAGTCCAAGACGGAGTAATGATGCCCTTAAAAAAATAAAAATTTAAAGAAATATGAAAATAAGAGCTTCCGTTCGTAAAATTTGTGAAAAATGTCGACTAATCCATATGCGGGGACAAATTATAGTAATTTGTTCCAACCCGAGACATAAACAAAGACAGGGATAATCAGAGAGCCAATTCCAATAGACTTATTAGAGGGTCCCATTGGCGTGCATCCAGTAGGAATTGAACCTACAAATTCGCCAATTATGAGTTGGGCGCTTTAACCATTCAGCCAGAAAAAGATTGTAGTCAGTTTCATAATGATCGAGTGACGTTGCTTCTTCGGCCGGAATCGAGGAATCCCTTAGATATGATGCAACTGGGATCTTGTTCTATCCTTGATCAGAGATTTCTCTATGAAAAATATGAATCGGAGTTTGAAGAAGGGGAGGGAGAAGGAGCCCTTGACCCGCAGGAGGATTTATTCAATTTGAAAGCCATATTTTGAATCCGAGTGGTTAATAATGCACGTAAGCATGATGATATTGGGCTATGCAGCCCTTTTATGTGGATTGTTATTATCAGTAGCACTTTTAGTGATTACATTTTGAAAAAACAGAAAGCTTTTTTGTAAGAGCAATGGTTTTTTAAACGAGTCATTTTTCTTGGGTGAAAATGT